>NW_028277098.1:2727272-3030303 GCF_059951505.1 Python bivittatus
GAGTTTTTTGCTGCTCTTACTGTGTCTGCAGATTGCTGTCTGGGAGCCCTATTGCTGGGGAGGACTGGGTTGGAAGTTCACCTGCAGAGCCACTGTGAAGATTTTTCATGACATCTGTCAGATAAAAGTCACTTGTGTAGACTTGGAGTGTGTTTGTGCAGGTCCTATGGATTTGGCTGAGATATGGTCTAATTGGTTATCTGGGAAGAGTTTGACCTTGTTGGCCCTGAAAAAGTGGACAAGGCCCTTGAAGTTGTGAGTGGATCCATGCCCCTCCTGGTTGGTTAACGCCTCCTAAGAGGTGTGAGATGGATTGGTCGGAGCAGTGGTAAATTCTTCCTTGAGAGATGGAGTGGTCCCACCTGTGTTTAAAGGAGCAATGGTCTGCCTTCTTTTCTAATCTTACCTGTCTCCAGCTTCCCTTTTTACAGAAGATTGCTGAGAGGGTGGTCACACTGCAGCTCCAAAGGGCCCTGGATGAAGTTAATTATTTGGATCCCTTTCAGTCAGGTTTCAGACCTGGGTACAGCACATAGACAGCATTGGTTGTGCTTGCTGATGACCTATGGCAGGACCAAGATGAAGGTGGTGCATCCATCCTGGCCCTTGATCTCTAGTAGCCGTTGATACAAAGGTATCCTTCTCGATCTACTCAGGGAGTTGTGAGTGAAAGGTAGGGTGTTGTGATGGTTCTCCTCCTTCTTCCAGGGCCAGTTGCAGTCAGTATTGATGGGGGAGGTGGATAGGAGAAATCTGGCCCAATGCCATTCCCTTGTGGGGTTCCTCAGGGTTTGCTTTTTTCCCCTGTTCCTGTTTAACATCTAAATGAGACTGCTTGGTGGGGTCATGTGTTGGCTTGTGGTTAGATATCATCAGTGTGCTGATGATACTCAGTTGTACATCTGAACCATGAGCTCTCCAAGTGATGCTGTTGAAGTTCTGTCTTGGTGTCTAGAGGCTGAAGGGATCTGCCTGGGGGAGAATAGAGTCAGACTTAACTCTCATAAGATCAAGTGGGTCCAGGGATTTCCCATCTTTGTTTTAGATGCAACTGCACTACTGTAAACAGACCTGGTGCATAATTAGGGAGTCCTCCCAGACTCACGGCTCTTGCTCTCATTTGAAGAGCAGATGGCAGCTGTGGCTAAGAGGGTCTTTGCAGAGTTCCATCTTCTGCATCAGTTTTGTCTACTCCTTAGCCTCTACTAAACTCACTCATGCCTTAGTCACCTCTCATTTGGATTGCTGCAGTGCATTCTGCATGGACCGCCATCGGTGACCATTTGGAAACTTCAACTGGTGCAGAATGCAACAGCGTGGGTAGTTATGGGTATACCTTATATGCCCATGTAACACCTCTACTCTGTGAGCTGCACTGGTTACCAGTGCACTTCCAGGTGCAATTCAAGGTGCTGGTTCTTACCTGTAAAGCTCTTCATGGCACAAGACCAGTTTACTTGTGGGACCATCTATCTCCAATTACATCTGCCTGTCCAGTAAGCTCTGACAGAGTTTGCATGCTTTGAGTCCCGTCACTTCAATGATGTCATCTGTCAGGCCCCAGAAAATGAGCCTTCTTTGATTTTGCTCCCACCCTTTGGAACAGTATTCCCCCAAGGTTCAGTTAGTCCCAACCCTGTCTACCTTTGAGAAGGCATTAAAGATCTGTTTGGGTCATCATGGACATATCTATGTGGTCACTAGGAGTCAAAAATGATTTGATGGCACATAATCAATCAATAATTGCCGTATTCTTGCTCCCACTGCTGAAGAGGTATGCCTGGCCTGGCCCTTTATGAGGCAGCTGCTGGCTGCACAAGCCTTTCTTCTCCAGGTTGTACATGGCAATTTCCTTGTGAGACCATGCTTGTTCATCAGTGGGAACAAGAAGATGGTGAAGGTCAGCTATGGTGGCAGAGCGCAGGGTGGCAGTGGCCTCAGAGTGCAGTGTGGCGAGGGTGACTGCAGCTGGCACTGGGCTGGGGCAGCTGCAGCTTTGCACCACGCTGCTGGGTCAGCCTGGGGCTGGGCTTCATGCTGCGCTGTGGCTCAGGGCTGCTTCTTGCAGCCCCAGAGCCACCGCATGCCAAGAAGCCCCTTTGCGCCATGCTGCTGGGGAGGCAGAGCACAGGACAGCCGGGGGCCAAAAGGGCATAGATGGGGGAGATAGGCAAGTGGGGGGAGTTGAAGTGCCTCTGAGGTCGTAAGTGCAGGCAGGTTGCCAAATGCCTGAATTTTGATCACATGACCGTGGGGGTGCTGCAATGACTGTAACTTTGGGGACTGGTTGTAAGTCCCTTCATTGAGCGCCGCCGTAACTTCAAATGGTCATAAGTTGAGATCAAGGAACCATCTAATCCACCAACCGTTTTGAAAGCAGATCACACATAAAATACCACCTCCTCTGTTTCTTCCCAACAGCATCTGAATTTGGAGGTTCTCTGTGGTCAGTAATGATTAATATTCCTACTTTCATTCCTATTTTCTTTAACACTATCAGCTAGTAGAAACCATCATACCTTATGGAAAATAATATATTTTGTCAGAAGAAATACTTTCTCTTGCTTACTGCCAGTCTACTTCCAGAATTTCAGTGATTGAAATTTTAGATTGCTTTCTACTTTCTGCATGCCAGGGCATACTTTAAAAATGTCTGTTTTGTTTTCTGTTTTCTAGGTTAAAAAGTCCAGATGTTTTAGATGTTTTGCAAAAAAAAAAAAAAATGGCTCCAGACACATTTTCCCTTTATTTATCACAACTTTTTTTGTTCTTTATGATTAACGTGTGTCATTTGCCCTGTAATTAAAAAGTGTACTGCATTTTAATAAGCTTCTAGCTTTTTTGCAACTGATTCAACAATATGATTTTACATGCAATGTTTGTAAGTGTTTTGAAGCTGAAACAGACTGTCCTGCTGAGCTCTTGATAAGGTCAATATGTGAACCAGACATTTCCTGAATCCCAGTCCAATCTCTGAGCATCTCTTCAACACTGGCTCTCTTTTACAGGCATCAAAAAAAAGGAACGATACAAAGTATATATCTGGTTTTGTGTGTGTGTGTGTTTTATATCACATCACTGGTATTCAACTTTATTTTTCATTTATTGGCTCTATATTTTAATTTTAATTATTTCAGTAAAGTAATTCAGAAAAGAAACATGCCTCAGAATAAAAAGAGTATGCTCATGAATCCCTACCTAATATTTTATTTACTGCACTAATATATGGGAAGAAGAAGTATGTACAATAATGGTATAAGATAAAGAATACTTTATGTTTTCATTACTACTGCCTTAATTCTTGTTTATTGCATTATTTTTATTTTAATTAAATAGTTTCATGAATTGGAACTGAATTATTTTGGTACAGGCATTCCAGAGCTAACCCTTTTTTGGTCAAAACTGAGACCATAGTAAAAAAAAAAAAAACTTCCTTTGCAGCTGAACCTAAGTTGACAAGAAACATAAGTTTAACAGTTTGATTTCTTACTCACAAGCTTGAATGGAAACAATCACGTCTTTGCTCACAATATGGCCAAAGAGGAGAGTGAAAAAGTGGCAGATGTGTGGGGGGGGCGGGGGGAGGAAGGAAGGAAGGAAGGAAACGGCTTTTGCTTTTCCAGTTTGTGTTGCATTACAATGAATCCCACTGTCATGGCGCACAAATGGGCTCTGCTCAATAAATAAAGATACCTGATCTGGAAAAACTGCATAAAATGGCATGTAGGGTTTCAGCACTGAGTGTGGTGAGGATTAACAAAGCAAACCAAATGCCCCCTAGAGCATTTCACTACTACTGAGTTGAAATGTTGGCCATTCCACCTTGGGTCATCACAAAATAATGCCCTCATAAAATTGTCTCATTGTATCCCCAGTCTCTATCCTTCTTCTGTTGTGGTTCCCTGCAACAGCACTTCACCAGCCAGCAGAAAGGGATACTGCAGTACGAATAGGGTAGCTCAGATGTAATTGCGATGCAATTCTGCGATGAGTGATTCTGCTCTAGGCTGGTTTGTCTTCCTTCTTCCTCATTCCTTAAAGTGAAATGAAAAAACAGGGGAAGGTTAGCTCCCAGTCATAAGATCTCAGATAACAACAACAACAACAACAACCATTTAATAAAGCAGCACCACAGATTCCAATTCAGACAGTGTAATCTGACATAGACGGGGATTCCTATTCTGTTGCTTGCCATATTTCTGTAGATATTCCATCAGTTCCAACTTGGAAGAGTTGCTGATCTAATCTCGTCTTCTAAAATTAAAGGTTCCTGTAATGGGGGAATTATATTTTACGGTATCTTGGATGTTGACATCTCTACTGTACACAATTTCAGTATACCCCTTCCATTTTTGCTTGATTTTCTTTGAATCAATTATTGGCAGTCCATTGGTACCCTTTAGCATAACAATTTGAGGTTGGAACTTCCATGTCTGTTTCCATCTTCAGTGCCTTTACAGACGTTGTTGTAATGCTGCTTCTTGTGTCTTCTAACAGCTGTCTGAAATTGTTAAGTTCCTTCCTAAGACCGTTGTCTTTCCTGGTATTGGCTTCTTTTCTTTTCTTGGCAATTTCCACTGTTTGTTTTGACCTCTGGTTTGGTTTCTTCTGTTCCTTGGTTTTTGGCAGTCTCTTTTCACATTAATCCTTAACAATGTCTTTGATTTCATTCCACAGTTCCTCTGGTTTCCTATAAATTAAGTTCAGGTCTTCAAAGTGATTCCTGATGTTCTCCTTGAAATGGTGGGGAGATAGACAGACAGACAGACAGACAGAGGATCATATAGTATAAACTGGTTGGCTTAGCTCTTCCATTTTAGCTTGGCTTAGTACTTGCACATGAGTACACATGTGATGTGTTCCACAGGAAGCCCCTGACCACCCCCTTGCTGTTATAACTGAGCTCTTCCACATCCTTGTACCAATAATATAGTAAATTTGATTTCTGTGTGCTCCATTTGATGATTTCAATATATGTGTGTAATTTTGGTTGTTTGAAGAATGTCTCAACAGTGAAGATCACTGAATGGGCAAAAATATGTAAATTGTTCTCTTGCTTCATTTCTGTTTCCTAGGACATACAGTCCAACTACATTTTCATTCTTACTCTTTCTAGTGTTGGCATTCCAGTCTCTAGTCACAAGTAGCACAACTTGCTTGCATCTTGCTTGCATATTCTGTTGATTTCCAATAGGAAATCAACCATAAGTTGACCATAGAAATCATCAGCTTCCATGCATAAACTTGGATAACCATCATTTTAAGTCTAATTGAAATGATTTGGCCATCGATTGCATTGCACCCACGTACTGTCTTTGCTATATCCTTCCTAGTCATGCAAGCAATTCCCATTTCTTCTTTCTTTTTCATGTTCAGAGTAGTACAGTGTATGATCTTCTGAATGAAAGTATCCATTTCCAGTCCATCTCAATTCACTGATGCCTAAGATGTCAATGTGTAGACAATTATTTTAGTCTTTCACTGTACTGAGCTTTTCCATGTTGCTATGTTCCATTCCACTGTAATTCTTTACAGCTTTGGACTTTTTTTCCTGTGTGGCAACATCAGCAACTAGACATCCAAAGGCTTTAATCTATCCATATAATAAATACCATTAGTTCTCCAAAAGACGTTTAACTCTTCCTCAGTAGCACACTGAGGGCCATCTAGCACCATATCATCAATAACTTTACGATGTCTGTCCATGTGGTTTTCTTAGTCAAATACAGGAGGGGGTTACCATTGGCTTCTCCTATGCAGTATGAAATGATGCCTTTGCTGTCATCACTAAAATCTACTTATACTGCTGCTGCCCAATATAAGGACCTGCTTGCTTTATCTGGCCTGGTGGGATGACCTTCATGCCTTGGGTGACCCTGTTGGGCATATATTGACATACACTCCTGGTATTCTTTGTTCATCCCTCCCAGGAATATCCCCTTCCTGCCTTGACTTAACAGGACATGGTGTGAAATGTTTAAACTTTTTAAAAAGCATTTCCTTTTTCATAGCAGATACCCTTCATCATTAAGCAATATTGAGCAGAAGACTGGTAAATTAGTTTACTTTTAAAATTTTAGTGCCACATGGATATTTTGCCTCACTGTCATAATATTTTCTATCACTTTCAGTGCCATAAATATTTCATAGAGATAATCTTGCACTTCGTATTTTAATAGTTGACAATCTACTATTTCCCCAGACTTTATCATTCTTAATCCTTCTGCAAAAGTGGATAGAAGGCTAGGGCTTTCCCCCCCTTTTTAAATAAGAAACATCTGTGTTTTTGAGGTATTTGGTCTCAGCCAGAGTCAGGATTTATTGTAAATGCTTCCTAAGTGGGTAGGAAATACTTTATGAGTCTTCTCAGGTACCTGGGATCCAAGGACACCATGCTTCTTCTCTTTCATCAGAACATAGCTGAGTCAGAGTAGAGAACAGAAGTTAGACTTTAATTACTTTTTCACTGCCCAGGTGGGGAACACTCCAAATATCTTGCAGTGGATTTCACAGTCCAGCTGTGTTCCTCCTGTCACTGTCATTTGCTGCCTGTGATTTGGAGCAGATGGGAAAATGAAAAGGAAGGCACTGGTAGGGATGCTTTTTGTCAAAAGTGGAGTCATCCCAGAGGCAGGAAAGCAAAAGAGACTGGGGTAACTGCATGTGGTAGGGAAAGAGGACTAAGGCTGCCAGGTCACTGGATCTAATCAGAAGTTTCAGAGATTTAGTTTCCAAGGAAAAAAGGAAAACCTTAAGGTAAGAGTCAAAACCAAGAGTCTGCTTGACTTGAAAAGTAGGGAAAAGCACCTTTTTTGTTTTTTCTGTCTTTCTCTCCACTCCTTTTGTTTTTCAGCCTCTGTCCAAAGACACCAAGCATCTTTCCCCTGAATCAACTATAATTTCTATTCCACTCATTTCTTCACCAAGCATCTTTCCCCTGAATCAACTATAATTTCTATTCCACTCATTTCTGCTTTTAGCTTATCAGGTTGTACTCCTTGATCTGCAGACACCACTCTTTAGTTCCTAAGATTCTTTGTCTAATGCTTGCAAGACCTGGAAGTCTTGAGGAGATGTATATGTTACAAGATTCAGGTAGATCTAAAGGTATGCATTCAACAGTATTATATTAAACAATATGCAAACTATCAGATTAGGGCTGCAAAATCTAGATGGCAGCAAAGCGATACAGAAAAGTAGCTTTCTGGTGCCCTCTTGTGGTCACTCAGATCATTGCAGCTCAACTCTGGTTGTTCTAATGAAACTTGTAAAATAAAGTGCTTGAACCACGGGGCAAATAAGAAGTGACTAACTAGATTAAAGAAGAGGTCCACCAAAAGTACTAGCAGTGACTTGCCAAGCGTCATGGGACCTTTGTGGCCAGAATGTATGTGTAAATAACCATCTACCATTATTCTACCAGTTTAGTAAATTGTACTTAAAGTTATACTGTATTTAATTATGGGAGATTCCATTTTTCTAGAAAAACTGTGACAAGTTTTATCTGCATTGATGTGGTTGTGGGTGGCAATTATGAATATTCATTCTTGAGATCACGGACATCTTGCTGTTGATAAACAAGACACACATAGTCTGCTTTCTATTTATCAAGTTGCCAGTTGGGTGCTGCAAAATGAAAATGGAGCCCAGTGAAGTGTAGTAACCCATCAAATCCTGTGAGTGTAACCTGGCAGCAAAATTACATTTCATCCATTTCTAAAGTGTGTGATTAATAAGAATGCTTGCCACCCAAGAGACAGGGGGAGAAATCACATCCAGAAGTGCTCCATTTCTGGAAACATGTTTTAAATGTTCTTGGATATTTTCAGTATGACACAGGATCCATATGAGTATAAACTTTTATGCCCCCTCTCTACAATGTCCCACAAGTTTAGAAACATTTTCTTTTAAAGCTTCATTTTTCTTTGAAAATCCCCTCTAGTGATCTTCCTGATGAGCCTTTTATTGGGCAATTACCCTATTTCATTCATGAAATTTTAGGAACCAGATGATTATATTTTCTATTTGTAAACCTCCCATACTTTTCTCATCATTTCTTCCTTCCCTTTTCTTTACACACATGTATGCACATACACAAATCTGCTAAATAGCAGGAGGAAACCCACCCAGAATTGCTGTACAGAATTGCCTTTGGACTGGTAGTTTTAGGAGTCTTCTGTCTGGAAACAACCGTTTCCCACTGCTTTGAATAGAAGGAAGCAAGGTTAAAAACTTGGTATTACACTACTCAGACTTTTTGGACATATTTTCCCATCAGCCTCAACTTCATGGATAGCCTGTGGCAAGGGGTTGTGGGAATTGTTTACTTCTGAACAAAGGGTAAATAATTAATCCAGTCTTCTTCTGATTTCCTTATATAGTATCTGCCTACAATAAACTGTGTCAGTACCATTACTGTATAAGATGAATTTTCAGTTGTATAGCTATTGTGACAAAGCTAAGGATGGAAGAAATCATCCTCATCATTTTCCTTCTGAAAGAATCCAGAGCAGTTAATTGCTATTCTATGTTATGTAAGCAATGTGATGGAAAGATATCCCATGGACACATTAGAAGACTATCGTTTATATTAATTAATTTGTCCACCAAGTATTCGTCATGATATAGATCAATTCTAGTTTCTAAAGTCTCAGTCTTCTGTAGTAGTGTGGCAAAGTAGCAATATATAATCATATCCAATAATATTGGGCATCATTAGTCAAAGGAAAATACTTATGAGTATCCTTGATTTCAAACAAATTTATTGTCCATCATTAAATTACTGCAATTCAAACACATGCTTGTCTTTATCTGGGTTATACAGGTAGTCCTCGACTTACGACCATTCGTTTAACAATTGTTCAAAGTTACGATGGTGCTGAAGAAAGTGATTTATGACCGGTCCTCACACTTAATGACTGTCGCAGCATCCCTGTGGTCATGTGATCAAAATTCGGGCACTTAGCAACCGGCATGTATTTTCAATGGTTGTAGTGTCCTGGGGGTCATGTGACAGCCATTTGCAACCTTCCCAGGGAGCTTTCAAGAAGCAAAGTCAATGGGGAAAGCAGGATTCGCTTAATCACTGCATGATTCACTTAACGATCGCATGATTTGCTTAACGATCGTGGCAAAAAAGGTTGTAAAATCAGGCACGACTCACTTAACGACCCCATCACTTACCAAC
Organism: Python bivittatus; assembly: GCF_059951505.1. Classification (NCBI taxonomy): domain Eukaryota; kingdom Metazoa; phylum Chordata; class Lepidosauria; order Squamata; family Pythonidae; genus Python; species Python bivittatus. The sequence continues at coordinate 2,736,460 of NW_028277098.1, forward strand.
GGAAGTTCCAGTCCCAATTTTGGTTGTAAGTTTATCATGTAAGTATGCATGATAAAAATTATTCTTATGACATGTAGAATTGTGTAAACCAAGCGCAAAATATTCTCAGCACTACTAATATGAGTTGCTCTACAGAGAGCCCTATTTAATGTACTATATTAATATATCTAATAAAACAAATTAAATTATTTAAAAAAAACAATGATCTCATCTGTCTTTGAGTTGGGAATTTTGTTTTAAACAGCAGTCAACTTTTGGGAAATATCCACAGGGTTATATTACTCATCCTTGAGATTTAGAATCTCATGATAGCCATTAGATTTTGGCAGGCAACCAGGAACAATACATTCTGGCTATTCATCAGACTAGAAGGTTAAGAGATGTGAGATGCAATAGTGTAGGAGCTAAATGTGAAATCCATTCAGTGATCATGATGGGTTAAAATTGCCGTTCCTGAGGGACTACACGGAGCAAGTGTTTTGGAAAGCTTCTACGTGCTTACTTCCAAGAAATTCCACTGATTTTGAAAGAAGTAACTGCAGCATGATAATATAGTATCATGTGCTTTGCTCTAAGAAATTATCAGCAATTGCAGATATCCATCGTGAAAAGCCACCAAGAGTTGTTTTGATTGTGTCAGGATATAAATATAATAAATAAATAAAGATTGACCACAGTGGATACTTTTCCATGTCAACTGCTCAGCCACCTCCAATGCCATCACAAAGAGCAGGTGTATTTGCAGGGTGAAGTGGAATATATGAACATCTGATTCTGGCAATCAAAGATTAGCTGCTGGATGTATGTCTCCTTTGATCAATTCCTGGCTTGTGGCAGCATCCATGGAGGCTCTTTCTGTTCAGTTTTGGCTTGGCTTTAACTATTAGCTCCTGGTTATGACTTCTGTATTACAGGTAGTCCTCATTTAGTGACTTCCTCATTTAGCAACCATTCACAGTTACAATGGTGATGAAAAAGTAACTTTGCAACCAATCCTCACATTTACGACCTTCTTAGGTCTGTAAAGCAAAGGAAAGCTGAAGTAAGATCATATGCACAGTTGCAGTTTTACTTAGCAATCACTTCACTTAACTGAATTGCTGGTCCCAATTGTGGTTGCTAAACAAAGACTGCCTGTATTTTCTCCCATATCATCTTGGAATTTCTCCTTCCCAAACTATTTGACTAATAAGAAAGTTCACAAGTCTTTGAATTCACCTTCTTTCACTTATGTGAAATGAATCACAAATTATGATTCATTTAGATGTGATACCATTCTGCTCCTGCAACTTGCAATTAATAAAACAGAGTGAGCCTGTGGTTGTTGTTTCAAATAAACTTAAAGTAAGATCTTAAGTTGCTGAAGTCTGCAACTAGTGTCACTAGGCTAATAACTTCCTTTTGCCTAGTTTAGGAAATCATTTTGGAACCAGCCAAATCATCACCAAATCTCCTTCTCTCCTTATTTGGTGACCACAGACAAAACAAAACAAACCCTCGGCAGCTCACGTGAGTCACAGGGAGCCATCACATCTATCTTTGCCAAGTTTCAAAAAATGTTCCATATAGTTTCACCTAGTTTCAAATAAATAATGGAGGAAAGAGAAAAATATGCCCTCAAAACTGCTAATTTCAGAGAATCCAAAGAGATCCACCACATCATACAAGATGAAAGGGTCTTTATTCTTAATTCAAGGAATGCGTTGAGTTGCTTGTCTGCACTGAAAGACCAATGGAGCCTGGAACGTAATAAGCAGTCTCAGGTTGTGTTGTTGTTGGATCTCATGCTTCATTTTTTGAGTCTAAGTCAAGACAGATTTTGCCAGGGGGACCCATAAAGCATATTAGTGGTTCAGAGCTTGCCTTTTAAATAAAAAACTGCTTAGAATTCCTACTAGATCTAGGTATTATCTTGAGAACCAGTTTCATTTCAGTAAATAAGATTCATTTCAGTTTTTTAGAGTAATCAGAGTTTTGCCTTCGGTGGCTTGACCTTTGGGCTATGGCTTGTATTTGCTTCTTTCATTAGCCTGCAACACCCAATCCATGCCAATGAATTATGGCATCACTGCTCTTCCCCAAGCATTCAAATAGCGAGAGCAGGCAAAGAACGTGATCTGTGGCCAGGCATTCTTGCCTGTGAACTGAGGTTTGGAAAGATAGACAGATGGAATCTTTATTTAAAAGGTAATGTTTGCTAACTTATAAATCCAGCTGGCAAGTATATTTAACAGGCACTTTTCTGATAATGCTTCTTCTGTAACATATAAAAATGAATTTTCAGATACAAAGACCATCCTAGAACTAAGTAATAAAGACTCTTTTCAACAGAGATCTAGGACCAGATTGGCAAAGACTTTGGTGAACCAATGAGTATAGTCTGAATTAGGCATGGATAAAGATAGGTGTCACACCAAGTGGCAGTATATAACCAAACTTGGCTAATGAAGGAGGAGGTCTTAAGTAACATGAAACTTGCTTAGGATTTGGAGTAGAGAATATCAGGTAATACAGGACTGTAAACCGGACCGGAACGTTGGAAAACATCTGAAAAGAAGGAATTGAAAAATGACAAACTACTACCACAATGTTGGCAAGAATCACACAGATGTGTTCATACAGTCACCTGAATTTCAGTTAGGATTTAATCAGTTAGGATTTTATGAGGTTTTCCAGGACAAAATATCATGTTAGTACCTGCCATAAAAAGTAGACCATCTACAACCTACCTATGTACCATGTAAAATATACTTATGTACAAACTGGAGCTGTCATCAAAGTGTTATTTTAATAGGTCAGCTTTAATACAATTAACATGATATTTTGTCCTGGAAAACCTCATCTGGAACAATCTTAAACTAAACCCTGACAGGATGAAACGGTTATGGGTGAATGGTTGTTCTAGTGCCAGAGATTCTCCATCTTTGGTTCTGAATGTGGTTTAACTGGTACACAATCTGAGGGTCCTCCTGGGCTCACAGCTCCCTCTTTAAGAGCAAGTGGAAGCTGTAGCCAAGAAGCTTCTTTTGCATATATTCATCTTGTGTGCCAATTTTGCCCTTTTCTGGACTGGGGATCTTATGTTTTGGTCACCTCATGTATGGGGCTGAACTTGAAGACCACTCAGAAGCTAGAGCTGGTCCAGAATGCATGGCGTGAGTGTGTTGCATTGGTTACCAGGTTTTCAAAATGGCATGCTTTCCTCCCCTCCCAAGGACAGGAGAAAAGCACATTGTTGCAGGTAGGGAAAATATCACATTATTTGAATTGAAACTGAAATTTGGCAAATGTTTGATTCGTAAAGATTTTCTGACAGCCATATCATTAGATGTCGGAAAGGCATATGGAAGATTGGTTTATATTATGAATTAAATCTAATTGAGTTTTTGGAATAGAATATTATGATGGTGTTATGATTTCTTAATTGAGAGAACATTATAAATTTAAGTGTGTAGTGCATAGTTTGAACTGTGACTCTAGCTATAACTCACTAGTGCAAAATGAGCACTGAAGACCATTTTACATGAAATCAGTGCCTAGAGGATTAAAACTGAATCTTTATTAAATAAAAAATAAAAAGATGGTGTTGGTATTGAGCTTTAAATTTCTGTGTGCATTGGGATTCAAAATTGACTTGGAAGCCCCCTATTCTGTATGTGGGATAATCCTCATCTGAATCTTGGGGGACTGATAAAGACATTTTGTTGCTTGTTCTATTGAGCTGTTATTAGCTTGAGATGGAACGCATGGGCTTCAAAATAGTTGTTGTGAAGATTGAATGTTATTAAAGCAAAGACTCGAAGACTAATGTGTGTTACCACCCCTTGCAGTGTGGTAGAGGGAATAAGAAGGAAATGGCCTCTAACTTTGAGGCAATTGTGTTTATAGTGTAGACTGAGGCATAGTCAGGAAAGCTTAGGAATAAATGTTGGGAATTTATTAATGTCTCTGGAACAGGTGCTACTATGAGTAATTTCCATGTAAGAAGAAATTGTTCTTGGTTAAGTGCTACTAAGTTGGACATGCAGTTTCCTTATAGGAAGGAGGCTTTCTTTCCTACATAGATGTGGATACCTCTGAATCATGGTGGAGATAAATTATATGAGGGGCAGGAAAACATGTCTTTGGCCTAGAGAAATTAAAACAGTATATATGCAATCAGTCGGATCACTAATACTCCATTTATACTGATGATTCAAGGGAAATGGTGTTGGGAAAGTGGCAGCTTTTTACGTTCCTGCTTTTAGAGTTTGTAAGAATTTTGATTCTTTCAGTTGTCTTTTAATTACATCAGCTTAGCTAATGACAGTGTGGTTAGCTTTGGAATGGACTGAGAATTGAAAGAGCAGTAATGCTATCTGATTCTTTGTCAAGATGGATGTAAGAATGAACTGCTAAATGAATAAAGAACTGTGGATACTGGATTTTTCAACTCATCTCAATTGGATTCCAGCCTATGTAGATATTTTAGAGAACGGAAATTAGATTATATATCTAAGGAGTGTTTATGTCATGCTGATGTGGGTATTCCTTTGGAGATCAAATGCAGACTTCAATGGGAGATTAGAGAAGAATGGCAGAGGCAATGGGAGCTGGAACTTAGTAAGAAAGTCTTTTCCGTTTATCCTGATCTGACTGATTTTAGGGCTTGGATTGCCTTGTCTGGGTGAAACAGATTAGTTTTTTTCTAATACCTGTTATGGTAGAATCTTCAGAATGGGAAGAGATGCTATAGAATGATGTGATGTTTATGGAGTAGAAGAACCAGTGATCATGTCCTTTGGGACTGTTTCCATTATAACAAAGAAACAGGTTTGCTGTTATGGGGACTGTCTGCCTTGGGTGTTTGAACTCCTCCTTTAAGCCTGTTGCTTAACGATAGAGTAGTTTGAAAAGCTGTTCTGCAGCTCTTGTGGATATTTTTGCAGGACTCCAGGATATGCAATTTATTGTGAATAACTGAATTTACAAGTTATTTCAATAGATTATGATAATAGGGCCTATCTTGGCCTTGTTCCATCATTGTCCCCAAAGAGAAGACAAATGTTTCGCATTCTTAGGTATTATGCTTTAGTGGCTCACTTGATCAGCTAGTACTGCCTCTACTATTCTGGACCCAAGACTAACTGTGAAACAACATAGCAGCTAGGCTGTCTCCACATGCATGCGCATGCACACCTGCTTCACTTCACCAGCAGTCCTAGTGGAAGCAGCTATGCATGTGCATGATATGCCTGCAATCTGGGAAAGACTCTGAAGAGCCCTTGGAGGAAGGATGCTTTGCCTGTACTACTGGGCCTTGTGAAGCATCTCTTCCAATGCTTTCCCCAGCCAACTAGTTGCTTTCTCTTCCCTATAAACGCTATTTATTTTTAACAGAACACCAGGTATGTTTGTCCCTAGTTGAAACTGTTGATTCTTTTAAGATTGGGTTGTTCTGAAAATCCATTAAAGATGCAGCCTGTAAGTTAGTTTAGCTGGAGCAACCTACTGAATGTGTTAGTAAATTTTCACTGCTTTTGGTAGGTTGTTTACATTTTAAAATGCTTTTCTTGAACATCACTGTCCTTCATTCTTATGCGTTGAGGAGCTGAAAATCAAGAAGTTCCCTGTGTTGAAGGGGGCTTGCTCCTCAGTAATAGCAATTGGATTGCAAACTCAGTATAGCTCAGTTATAAAATGGCTTGATTTAGCATCATGTATGAATTCAACTATTGTGATTTGTAAAGTATTGTTTATTGTTTTGCATGATGTGTAAGCCCAGCTAGTTGTGATAAGTCACATAGTTAAGCAATCTATGCCTTAACATGCAGTGTGAATACAATCTATGTCAGATATTGTATAGAATGCTGTGTTTGCTAAGAAAAGTTAAGTTTATGTTGCTTCAAGACTAGTAACTCAACAAGCAGATTACTACTGGATTCAGGAAAGGCTTGGGTTTTGTTTTTTGTTTTTTCTCCTTGTAGCCAGCCACAGATAATATTCAGTTACTGTATGCTCTGTGCAATTAGTGTTTGTTCATAGACTCTATGGTTTCTTGCTATCTTGTGTGCAGACTATTCAGTAAGGAAGTAGAATGAGCCAGTTCTCCTTTCTGGGTGTGGCCATGCTCACTCTTGTCCAGAGAAGAACCAGCCTTCCAGAACATGTTCTCTAAAGCCCCTTCTGTCATTGGATTTAACAGTTCTCGCACAATATGAAAATAGACAGATGCAGGGGAAGGCATCTCCATAAATATGATGAACAGCTGAGGTAAAATGTTTTCCTTTGTTATCATGTTGTTAAACCCAGGCCCAGCCCTCCCATCCAGAATCTGCAGGCAAAATAGAGTGCACCCCAATCCTCCTTCATGGATTGGGAGAAGAATTTTCTTATGTATCATTTATTTGTTTATTCAGCTTATATCCCACCTTTGTTTTCAGTTGAGCTGAAATGGCTGTAAACAATGTCCCCCTAACCCAAATACAAAAATGTAAAAGCAGTGTTAAGTTGCATTCCTGGAAAATATTCCCAAGGATTACTTTACAGAATCCCTAAGGGTGGAATTACATGCAAAATCGAATTACATACAAAATTCCAGATTAAATATGAAATTAACATGTGTTAGAAAGGCTGCAGATCACTCCAAGGGAATCACTGCAAGCTTCAAGTGAAAAATATCTTAAAAGGCTTCTTATGGCTCCATTACTGATTCTTGGAACGGGGGCACCATCCCTAGCACATTAGTCAGAGGCAAAAACTTGTATTCGTTCTAATTTTCGTACAATGTCTTGCAATTATTTAATAAACAGAAGAGTTTAGCTGTTGAATTTCTATTGGTCAGGTAGCTATCAAAAGCTCAGCAGCTTCTGCCAGAAAAAAAGTTGGCAGCTCAGCTGGATTATTTCATTCTGCTGTTAATCATTTCACTCATAGTGGCTTGCACAGTTAAGATCTTGGTTGACCTGAAGTGGTTTATTTTGCTGTTGGAGTGGGTGTTGTGTTTTTTGTTTTTCCCAGCTGAAGGTTTAATATTGTGTGTGCCTGTGCTTTGCTTCCACCCTATAATAATACTTAAGGGACCATTTTATGTCTTACTTTACTATGGAGATTGCCTTCAGGGTTATGAGGTCGCTGTGTTCCCAGCATATTGTATTTTCTTGCTGTAGAGCTGAACATATTGTAAAATTATGTATGCGTGTTTAATACTTAGAATTCTTTACAATAGCTTTATTAGACAAAGTAATGATAAGGCTGGGCTGGAAAAGGTCACAATAAAAAGGACAGTTAAAGGGGAAATTCACTTAGTGGAAGAAATTTAAGTTTTATTATGCCGTGAATTTTATCAAGCACAACATCATACATCTGGATATCTGCTATGACCCATTTTTCAGGTTTCCTCAATTTCCCTGCTATTATCATTGCTGTCATTGCTGTTTTCCCTACTGTTAAACAGCTAGTAAACCATCCAGCGGGGGGGGGGGGGGGGCAATTCCCATAGCTCAGACACATGAATGTCTGGTCCATCCAGGGCAATGGTCTTGGAGAAGCAAGCTCTATAGTGTGGAATAGTTCTGTCATATTTATGACAGCAAGATAAGCCTTTTTTTCCTTGCTTGCTAAACAAGCTCAAATTCTGTAGCAACTAATTATCAGAATGTAAATTAATAAATCTAGGTTTTGTAAAAAATAAAAATCTGCAGAACCCAAATATGTGAGCCTACAAACCCAGGCTAGGTTTGATTGATTGATTGATTGATTGATTAGGTGTCATCAAATCAGTGTTGCCTCTTAGCAACCACATGGATATGTTTTCTCCATGACAATCTGTCCCTAACCTGGTCCTTTATGCCTTCCAATTGTGTACCCATCGCTGCTGAAACTGAGTCCCTCAACCTTGCTACTGGCCATCCTCTTTTCTTTCCTTCCACCTTTTCCAGCATTAGCACCTTCTCCAGAGAGCTAGATCTTCACATAATGCATCCAAAGTATAATAATTTGAGCCTGGTTATTTGTGTTTTGAATGAGAACTCTGTGTTGATTTGTTCAACGATCCATTTGTTTGTTTCTTGGCTGTCCATGTTATTCTCAGGAGTTTTCAAAAGCATCAATACTTTTTCTATCCTGCTTCTTCAAAGTCCTACTTTTGCTTCCACAGAGTGTCACAGGGAATACCACAGCTTGCACTGTTCTGATCTTTGTAGGTATAGACACATAATGGCATCTGAATATCTTAGCCACCAAGTGCTAGTCTGCAGCATATTCCTTGACTGCTTCTCCCTTTACTGTTAATGGTTGCTCCTAAAAGGCAGGAACTACTTCAAATATCTACACTGTCAATTCTAATTTAGTTTCAGTCCCATTTTTTCACTGTGCTTCTTGACTTTTATTACTGGAACTTGCAGATCCTTTGCATTTTTGGCTATCAGAGTAGTGTCATCAGCACAGTACAGGTTATTTATGTTTCTTCCTCCTATTTTGAAATCATGCTCATCTACCAATTCAGGTTCCCTTAATATATATTTAGCATATAGGTTGAATGCTAGATTTGATAGTCTACTATTATTTTTAGCTATAATTTCCTTTCTCACTTTCTGCTCCACAGGGAAAAATAAATGCATCCCTTATTGTGTTTAGCAAAAACAAAAGTCATTTTACTCAGGAAAATCTGTATCCATATTTGAGATGATACTGTTTCTACCTCTTACACTGATGTTGCATCTTACCTCAATTTTTTTTTTTTTTTTTGGTGGCTTCAAGTCAGTTTTTGACTCCTGGCAACTACCTGGAGTAGTCCCTCAGTTTTCTTGGCAAGGTTTTTTGGATGTGGTTTACCATTGCCTCCTTTCTAGAGCTGAGGGGGAATGACTGGCCCAAAGTCATCCAGCTGGCTTTGTGCCTAAGGCAGAACTAGAACTCACAGTCTCCCAGTTTCAATACCTGGCATCATTTTAAAAAAACCATGAGCCTCTGATTCTTTGTTTCTGTGGCCTTTAAAAAATTACAAAGGCTGTTATGGCAATTTTAATGATTTCATTATGAGTTCTTATGGCCAATAATACATTATCAGATACGGAAGAATGTACTAGAAGCTTTTCTTGCTGGTTCCTACAATAGCTGGTCACCTTTGACAATGTGTATGTGTGTGTGTGTATATGTATATGGTTTGAATCAAAGAATTTGAGAGGTTTTTTGAAGAGAGTATTTTTAATGGAGGTTCATCATATGCATATAATTTGTTCTATAAATTCAGCTCTTAATTCTGGATTGTCTCTAAAGTAAAGATAAAGAGGCATTTATTTTGTTTGTTCTAACATTATCAGCCAGAAAAAAATGATGATCCCATAGCTTTTTATATTAGCCCAATAAAAGTCATTCTTTTTTCCTCAAATATCTTTATGTGACTTCTCAAACTAAACAATAGGCACAATTATTCTTTCAAGATTTCTTAACAGGACCCATTGAACTGAAGGGGAGCTTCCCAACTCTTGGGCAGCTACCAGGCCATTACTCCATGGGATTAGTTCATTATGCAAATTCCGAGATAATGTTCTCCATAAAGAGCTCCAAAATAAGGTTCACTGTAAGGTTACAATAAAATGGCAGACTACATGTATCACAGTTGACAGTCCATTAGAATATTCTGTGATGTATTGAATTTATTTTAGACATTTATATACAACATGTTATAAATGTTAAGTATTGAATGAGGACTAGAGAGACCCAGGTTCATGCCCTTCCTCATCCGTGAAAGCTGAGTGGGTGACTTTGGGCCCAGCCCACATGACATGGTAGCTGTTGTGGCAGTAAAAGTAGAGGAGGAAGAGACACTGTATATATTCCCCAGCTCCTGGATGAAAGGTATGAAGTCAATAAATCAATCAAAGTTGTTTCTAGAATTCACAGATAGCATTCAGACTATCCATATGTGCCCAAAATAAAAAATAATGGGATGTAAATTAGATATTGTAATTGTCTCATTAATTGCAAAGGTACTTCTCATGAGTAACTTAATCTAAATGCTGCCTATAATAATAACAACTTGGATATACAGTGGTACCTCGGGATACGAATGCCTCTACTATCGAACTTTTCGGGTTACGACCAGCTCCGGCCGCAAAAATTTACCTCGATGTGCGAACTCTGCCTCGGGGTACAGTCATTTTTCCGCCCTGACACGTGGTCCGCGGCCATTTTTCCGCCCCTGACACGTGGTCCGCAGCCATTTTTCCGCCCCTGACACGTGGTCCGCGGCCATTTTCCCGCTGCGCGGCACCTGGCCGTTTTCCCGCCGCGCCTGGCCGCTTTCCCGCCACGCCGCGCCTGGCCGTTTTCCAGCCCTGCTGCGCCGCGCCCGGCTGCTTTCCCACCACGCCGCGCCCGGCCATTTTCCAGCCCCGCCGCATGGCGCACGGCCGTTTTCCCGCTGTGCCACGCGGCGCACGGCCGTTTTCCCACCCCTGACGCGTGGTCCACGGATGCCAGAACAGATTAACGGTAATTACATTGAACCTTATGGGAGAATTTGCTTCGGGGTGCGACCAAATTCGGAGGGCGGAACGGATTAACCGGATTTACATTGAACCCTATGGGGAAATTTGCATCGGGTTACGACTAACTCGGGATACGCCCAGAGTCACGGAACGTATTAAGTTTGTATCCCGAGGTACCACTGTATAGAATAAAAAGGAAACAGAAGAACTATATAACAATAAAATCTAAAAACAATTAAAGGAGAGATCAAATTAAAGTTACTTTATGCACAGGGTGCATAAAAAATAAAATGGAAATATGTTGTATTGCAGATTGATTTGAAAAGGAATATTATGCTGTTAATCTTAAATAGAGAGCTAGTTTGGTATAGTGTTAAAGGCACTGGGCTAGAAACCGGGAAACCATTAATTCTAGTCCTGTCTTAGGTACAAAGCCAGCTGGGTGACTATTGGCCACTCTCTCTCTCTCTCGGCCCTAGGAAAAAGTCAGTGGCAAGCCATTTCTGAAAATGTTGCCAAGAACACTGCAGGAACTTATCCAGGCAGTTGCCAGGAGTCAGGGCTGACTTGAAAGCACAAAACCAAAAAAAAAAAAACCCTCAATAAGGAACAATTCCTTGAACAGATGACTTGCCTATTTTTATTTTACTGCATTTTGCAACTGGATATATGGAAGCATGGACCTGCAGCTAAGTTTGGCTCCTTGCATCTGTATAACGTGCATAAATGTCAGATTCACATACTGCTTTTGCTTGTTCTTCACTTAATGCTTTAATTGGCTCATGGATGGAAGAGATTAGGATTTTGGATTAATTCCCAGCATTCTTAGTGAGCTTTGTCTTTGAGCATTGTGGTTAGGAATTAGGGTTGTTTTAGCCCAACAGAAATGGAGGATCCCAGACTGGGGAGGATGACTTTATGGTAATATTTATTGTTACCTGAGTTGATTCAGCACCATACTGTTGATCTTATTGTTGGCCTGCAAGAAACCTAGATTTTCTCTTTGACAATCTTCAGTGTATTCTCTGTTCACAAGGCATTTTCTATCCTTTCTGATAGAATCATATTTCTTCTTTATACATTCCCAAAATATTCTTATAAGTAGAAGAAATCCGAAAGCATTGTGTGCCAGGGGGATGGGAGGAAATATTGGCCTATTCATGCGTGGGTGGAGGACGTGGGGTCTGTAAACAACTTCATACAATAATGTGAACACCATAATTTATATATTAAGCAGGATTATCGTAGTTGATTGAGTCTCCAGAGGAATTGAGGGGTGCAGCCAGTATCAAAAGGAGGAGGAAACGAACAACTGGTTTTCATAGTATGCCTGATTATCCTCTCAAATAAAACTTTCCTCTATTAAAATTACTTCCTTCACACAGTGTGTATCAATACTTTGCATGTTCCTCCTATGTGGTAGAATATGGGCAACAATGTCTTGGCTTACCCAGTAGCCCTAAACTGAAATCCTAGCTTGTACAGAATAGTGTGGTTGATGACGCTGAAAGTTGCCGGCCAGAAATGGTCGACGCTTCAGCGGTTCGAGTCCAGCCTTCGCGTTAAACAGGGTGAGCTCCTGTTTCCTCCCCAGTTCCTGTCAACCCAACAGGTCAAAAACTCACGTGAGTAGATAAATGGGTACTCTCACTCCGGTGGGAGGAAAAATGCTGGCGGCGCCTTGCAAAAAGGAGTTGGGAGCAGTTGCCGGTAAGCGTGAAGAATCGCGCGTGCCCGAAAAGGGCGCGAAGCAACAGAAACCCCGCCTCCTGCACTCGCCAGCTGGGCTCTGCTCTAGGAAGGAGGCTCTGGCAAACCACTTCTGAAAAACAATTGCCTTGAAAACTGCAAGGACTCGTCCAAGCAGTCACTGCAGGGTCAGCAATGACTGAGTGCAGACCAAAAAAAAAAAAAAAAGCGTGCTTGAGATAACACTGCTTTACTTGCACTTCTGCCATACTAGTCAACGCCGATCAATATAGTATATTAGCAGTGAAAGCTGCATACTGTACAGGTATGATTAAGGTTGGTAACCTAATCTTAATCTTCTCTATATTGTTAAAAATCTTTATGGGAAAGCTTCAGTTGGCCTCTGCTTCTCATCATGTCTCTGGTCAATATCTAAGAGCCCATCTGGTGAAGACCATGGCATATGGAAGATGGAACTTGGAATATAAAAAGAGCAAATGGTAAAGAGTATGAATTAACAAATGAAATGAGAGAGAGAGAGAGAGAGAGGGAGGGTGTGTGTGTGTGAAACTAAAAGAAAGCAGAAGGATATAGTACTCTAGATCTGAAGGTGGTCTGATCTTGTGGAGTTTATAAATACATATAAGGTAGTGAAGGCTTAATTATGAATCAAAAGGTGAACTCATTCATCAGAAGGTATAGGTTGATGTAATCTACATAGTTGTAAATGTTTGTAAAAGTAGGAATCCATAGCTTGGTGATAGCTGCATGGTACATTCCAGTGAATGGTGATAATGGACAAAGCAGAGATTAGTTAGGAGGAAAATTGTGCAATATTCTGAATGCATCCAAGGAAAAGTGACATGAATGAATGGGTGGATGGGAATGAACTGAAAGAGTGCCAGAAAAGGGACGGTTATTTAGAGACCTGAATCAAAAGGACTATTTGGTAAGTATCTGCTTTAAAAAAAGGTCTACTATTCTCAAATACTTGGTTTAAGCATAAACAAAGAAATGAATATACATGCAAAGAAATGAATATAAATCTAATAGCATGATTGATTTTCTTTTATGATGAAAGATAGAAATAGTGAAGGATACTAGGTGATGGGAAGTTCTGAATGGGGGGAAATGGGCATGGGAGAAAAGTCCTGTATGAAAAAGTATTTGGAAACAGATTAGGCACCTAACAGAATGAATGGACAATGACATAAAGGGAAGATTATGTGGAAACTGCTTGGAATGGAGGGAAAACAGTTGTATTACAGAATGTGGAGTAGAAGAATGAAAACAAATGTTTGCTAGAATAATGGGGTAAAAGAGGCTGTGGATGATAAAATAATTTATTTGATTGCATGATTGCTATAAAAATGAAGAGAAATATATATGAGGAGTAAGAGAAGAAAAGTGATTATATTCTTTGTAACTAAGAGCAAGGTACAGTTAAGATTAAAAGAGGCAGAAAAAATGCAGGGCAATTTTGATGGCAATAGACATTGTTTTGGAAGTGGGTGTAGAGGGCTAAAAAGCGGCATGTTAAAAATAAAAGTGATGAACAATTTTGGGATGAAACTCAAATGAGGGAGTGCTAGAAGAAGTATTTTAGAGATTTGTATGGGAATGATAATGATATACTGAAGAAGTGAACTAAAACAAAAGCTGCAAATATTAGTGGCAATAAAGATCAATGTAAAGAAAGCTATAAATGCTGTGAGAATGTTGAAAAATGGTAAGACTGCAGTGTAGATGGTGTAACTGGAAAAATGTTAATGTATGGACATGCCTTGGTTATGGAGTGGCAGTGTATATAAGCATGTTTGTTTATTTATTTATTTATTTGCATTTGAACATGTATAAGCTCTATTTGGAAGAATCCTTTTATTGTTCTCTTAAACAAAGGTACAGTTAGCAAGAATGAGTATTAACAGGGAATACAGGGAAATTGGCGTGCCTAATACGTGTGTCTGGGAAGGTGTATAGAAGAATTCTTACCAAAAGGGTATTAATTTGAAAATGCACTAAGGCTTTATGTTGAGCAGAGGTGCACACTTCAGATTTTTGCTTTTCAGCAGTCATTGGGAAATGGGTGAACTGGAGAAAGAATTATTATTATCCATTTGATACAGAGAAAGCATGTGATAAATTGAATTAGATTTAGATTACAGAAAGTTTTGTGTGAATATGATGTTGAAAGTTGATTACTGAAAAAGTAATAGTGGTATCTAATGATGGTAAAATATGTGTGCGTATAAACAGATTGCTTAGGAAAAGGTTCAACACTGAGCAGGATGTAGGTACAGATATTCTTGGTTCTTTACTGTGTTGACGGATATAGATATGGTTATGGCTAATTAAGGAATGATTGTGGTGACATTAAATGTGTATCAGATGAGGGTACGAATGCACATGTACCTTTGTATACAATGATGTCATGTTGAATGAAAATCTGAATGACTTGCAGTAAACATTAGATTGTTCAGTGCAACAAGAATCTGAAGATCAATATATCAAAAAACAGGGTAGTTGTATTTGACAGGGAAAATGGAGTGTCATATTATCAGTGGCAAAAAACTAGATGAAGTGGATGAATTTGCATACCTGGATACAATTTTTACTAAAGGTGGAAAAATGGATGGAGAAATTTTTAGATATGGAAAGGCTAGTAGAAAAGTAATGGATAATATGTGGTCTGCTGTGTGGAATGATTATTCAAAGAAGCAAATTGAATACAAAATTGGTTGAGCAGCACAAAGTGTATGTTGGCATTACTTTGCCATACAGAGGATGAATGAGGATCAAATCACAGAACAAATGTATGAAGGAAATTTGAATGGGTCAAAAGGAAGGGGAAGACTGAAGAAGTAGTGGGTCAGTGGAGTTACTGAGACTCTGGAAAAGAAAGGCAAGAAGTTTAAAGGATTAAACTTTGTTTTGTATTAACAAAAAAGCAATGTATATGGAGATGATAGAAGTCAGGATGATTTGTAAGTATAGAAAGGTATAATGGAGAGGTATAATGAGTGCTGTTGGTAAATTATAAATTAGATTTATACATTTCTTTCCTTACCTCATGCTTTCATTTTCTTTGACTAATAATTTCTTACATCTTTTCTGCCCTTTGCAAAATGTTGATCTTCTCAAAAGATAATAATAGGGTGATCAGTATATGTGTATATCTTTCCTCAAAAGGGGATGTATTAGAGGCATTTTATCAGGAATGGAAAGAAGGCACATACATCCTTTTTTTCCAAACCCTTTTTTTCACTCTGGAAATTTTAACAGTGTAAAATAAAAGTCTGAAAATTATAATTCTTTTGTTGTACATTAGCAGACATCTAGCCCTTTTTATGTGATTAAGATACATGGGGCCATATGGAACTCACCCTTGATATCCTCAGCCTTTTTTCCTTCTGATTAATAGACCCTTTGATCAGTTCTGGAAACTGCTTTTTAACATCACACTCCCCACCTCAACCAATACATACATACATACATACCAATATACATATATATAGAGAGAGACAGACAGACAGACAGACGGGGGGGGAGGAGGAGGAGGAGGATTTCATCCTTCTGGTATGTTCTCCTTTAGCAAAGTTTGTGATCTCCACTTAGGAAAAGATAGCCCAAGATTTAAGGGAATTAGGCTCAAATTAAATATAATGCTAAATGTTTCTTCGCATTTCGTTTGCAGGCTATAACTATTGCGGATATTGCAAAGGTCAGGTTGGGTGAAAATAAGTAGGATAAGAACTGACATGCAAGCAGTCCTTCCCTCCCAGTTTCTCTGAAGCTGGAAATTCCCACCAGTGTGGTATTTCCCCAAAGGAAGTATCAGTTGTTGTTTCTTAAATCCTCATTGCTACAAGAGAGCTGTTAAATTAGCTTGGGAACAGCCCTGAATAGATTTTGGGGAACCTTAAGTTAGAATGTACACAACAAAGTCTTTGACAAAGTGGACTGCAATTCACAAAACTATATACCATAATATGTATTAGACTCTAAGTGCCACAAAGGCTTGTGCTGTTTGTGCAACAACAGAGTAATATTGCTGACTACCTTTCTGGTTTCATGTATGGTTGCTTCATCTGTTGCATCTATCAAAAGTTTCAAATGCTTGAACAGGGTACCAAGCAGAGAACCAGTTAAAGATATTTCACTTATAACTGATGAAGTTTACATGTTGATTTGAAATAGCCAAATCTTGGGTTGCAGTTCCTGAGTTTTAGTTTAACACAGCCAGTAATCATTGCTCTTCATGTCATGAGGGGTGGGAGTGGGGATACTGTATCCAGTCCATCATAGTTGATGATATACATCATTTGAAGCATAATATAGCCATAATCTCAGTTCTACGTGGGCAGGACTGACAAAAAATGTATATACTTGCCCTTGTTATTATAGAAATTGCATGTGTCATTTTTATTGATACCAATATTGGCTATCCCTACCGGTTTGAGGCTACTTGGTTCAATAGCCCAGACAAGCTAGTAACATTCATAGGTTCAGCTTGGGATTCTGTGTTAGGAAAAAACACATTTTGGGAGGTTAAAACCATTATGGATTGTTCAATTCTCAGATAACACATATGTTTAAAAAAGCACCATTAACTCTTATTCCTGCAAGCCACCTAGAGAATGTCCTGTTTTGACATATAAATGTATTAAATACATACACTTGGAAATATATAAGGGGGGGCATCTGGTCATTAAGTTATCCCTACCACCTTCAGTCTTACTGTAACTATTTCTTTGAGGCTGCCTTGTTGTCTAAGCTTAGTCTATATTTTTATGCAGTTAAACTAAAGCTAATAAAAATGTGAAAGTCTTGTAATTCACACATTTGGGATCCGATAAATAAACAGTGGGGTCTTTTTGGGTTGGTTGGTAGTTTCAGTACCCCAACTGAGTCCACCTTTTCTTAGTGACACATTGGTGAAAAAACTCTCGGTTACAGCTCGCCTGGGAACCTGGAAATGAAGTCTAGCCTAAATAGTAAACCGTTGATGCACCCTTGTACACATATGATGTTTTGAAACATTAACACAGCTAGAACATTTTGTTGTATTTTGTGGGTTTGGATGGCATATAACTTACAACTTTCACTGAATGGCAGTAAATATGGATCAGTTGTAATATTTTTATATAGCACCAAGCACTGTGGGAAAATTTCTGTGATTCACAAAAGCCAGGCTGATAAATGTTCTGCCTAATAGCAACTGTGATCAAAATTAAAAAGTATTTTTTTAGTTGAAATAGTTTTTCTGGCTCACAAAGATTTTAAAGGGCAAGTGTTGGTAAAATTCAGCATTGCAAAGAAGCTTAAAAACTATTAAAATACTATTGGTCTTGATCCCATTTGCAACACAAGTTATGAAGTCCTGAAAAGAGTTTATTACACAAAACAGACTGATCCTAGGCTGTGCATCTATAGATATAATGAGTAACTAATGTTAATAGTATATAGCACTCCCTTTGCGTGCTGGTACCTTATTGTGTATATTATTTCAGTTGTCCAAATTATTTTGATAAGGACAGATTGAGCCCTAAAGTCATTGAGAAGAAAAATACTGCTTTTCCACTCAATCAACAAAGGGGGATGCATTTGAAACACTGTGCAGCCATTCATATGTCATCATAGCTAAAGACCACCTGCATTTGAAGAGCCATAGAACAGTCGTGGAAAATTGCATGTTGTTCTGTTTTACTGCTGTTGTGGATTATATCTGACCTCACTTGTTAATTGCCAGGCAGTTTTTTTAAATGTCTTAATCTCTAAAAGCCATGTATTTGATGAAAAGAGAGATTCTTCAGTCTCCTGAATCACCTCCCCACTTCAATTTCTCTGCTCTCTTGCCTGCCAGGTGACCAACTGAATTCTGAAGAGAAGAAGAAACGAAAGCAGAGGCGAAACAGAACCACCTTCAACAGCAGCCAGCTTCAGGCCCTGGAGAGAGTCTTTGAGCGGACACATTACCCAGATGCTTTTGTACGGGAAGACCTTGCACGCAGGGTCAACCTCACCGAGGCCCGGGTCCAGGTAATGAATCCAGCACCCCAAAGAACAGAGCAGATGGCTTACTATTCTCATTCATTCTATCCTATTTTTTTCAAAAGAAAAAACAAAAACACAGAGGTAGACACATTCTCCTTTCTTTCAGTGCCTATAAAAAGTTTTTGCTTCAAAAAGTGCCATCTTTCTATTTCTACTGTTTTAAAATGTATTTTGATTTCCCCATCCCCCATGTTTTATTTCATTTTTTAATATAATTTTCTTAAAGGTTTTTAAAAGGAAATGAAAACTAATGCAAACCAATATAATGTAAGGAAAAGAAAAGAAAGAGAAAGAAATCAAAGAGAAAGCTAAAAGTGCAAGAGAGGGGGAAAAGTAAAAAAAAAAATGGAAAAGAAAGAAAAAAAGATTCAAAGAAGTCGCTTCCGATTTTCTTTACGGCAGTTATAAGTACGATTTTAAGTTTACCCCTTACTCTATGGCTACCACATATACTTCACTGCTTTCTATAATCTATTCTGCCTAATCATCAAAACTATAAATCATAAGTTCATTTTTCTGTTTCACGCAAAAAGTCTATAAGAGGTTTCCAGTCAGCAATAAATGTAGATATTGTCTTCCCTGTATTTTATTTCAGTTACATCAGAATGTATATGGAAATTTGCTATAGACACGAACAAAAAAGTGTGACAGAACAATGTGTGTAATAATGAATTGCTATATTGTGGATACAGATGGTTGCAAGAGACATATGCAGTCAGGTGGGGGGAAGAGGCTATCCTTTAGTTTTATCCCTGCCTCCCTATATAGTGGAGCAGCTGTCTCAAAATTTGGCTTAGGCTGATCAGGGACAAGGGTAGAGTTTGGATCACGTTTTTGGCAGGCCAATACATTATATCCATTCAAGTTCAGCTGATGTATGTTACAACCAAAAGTATTAACAGTGTCATCAGGTTGTTACAACAAGAACATTTGAATTTGAGTCCTTGAACATTTAAAATAGTTTCACATATAAAAATAGTTTCACTGATCAGATTGTTTTTTTTTTAAGCTAAAATGTTTTTTAAAATAATGTTTTTAATTATGAATATCAATATTTCTATAGATTGTCATATTATATACAAAGTTGTTGACTTAAATGTCTTATTCTGAGATCAACATTTCGGCAGTTTTCAAGGATCAAGGATGAAATAAGTGGTAAGTGTTTGATTAGGGCACCGTGGCTAGACAAATTAAAACTATGCAGGGCACCTAAACTCAGTCCCTCACTACAGATCTTTCTATATGTTTTCCTGTCATAAATGTCCAGCCTTAAGAGCTAGAAACCTCCCATTTTTAGATTTCTAATGTAAATCAGATAGTAGGTTATGCACAGAATGCCATAGCCTCATCGTCATAGAAGATGAGCAAAGTTACTGAAAAGCATTGTCCTAACATTTTCTTCATAAACTAAAATAGTTATGGGAGAGAATATCATTACCTGCTCCTTTGAAGAGGTTCAAATATCCTCCTTTACTACGAAGTCATTCAGGTTCTGAATCTAAAGGTGTCCTGCCTTCCTGCAGGATTCAGCAGCTACTGCTGTACGGCCTTTCTTTTCCAAGGTAGGAAGACCTCTTACAGAGATGGCATGACGACACCACATTACAGTATAATGTAATACTGATGTTCTTGAGATGGATCCTTTCCAACCTCCCAAAAGCTTATGTGAGCTTCAAGCTTGCACTAGTTTAAACAACATTAACAAAGATAACAAATACATACAAATATAAATAAAACAGGCACTTTAGAAAAGAAAATGAAAGTTACGGATAATTGCAACCTCTATCCTGGAATGAAAACATTAATTATGGAAGTTAAAAACAAGCTTTTCATTTCTACTTAGCAGATATAATGGCCAGCATTTTCTCCAGTGTCTCTTTAATCTCACTCATGTGCATGAAAGAAACTGGAAATTTTGCTTTGGCAGGGTTAACCAGGAATAGGACTGGTGGCTGAACAAGACTTTATTTGTTCCTTCAACATGAAGTGTTCCATTAGAGAAAATAACTAACAGAAATTGCAATGTTCTTTTAGTTACTAAATTAGACATCAGATCTAACCAGTGGCTTTGAAGCTAAATCAGATGAATAATTACATAAGTGGCAAACTTTTTTGTTGCCATATCAGAAAGCGATGTTTGTAATTTCACTAGTCTGAGTAGTGAAATTACAGTAGTAGGAAGTGGACAGCATTTCAGATAACAATGAGTCTCATCCAGCATCTATTTGGAGGATGCTTCCTATTATGATGTTACATAAATGAATTCTATAGTATTTTATATATATTGGCTCAACAGAATCAATTAAAACAATTCAGTGTGGGATTCCATGTATAAATGTTCTGGACATAGTCATTGTAGGCTTCCTGTGATTTCAACAAGCCATGTGTAAATAATTCCTGTTAAACCTAAAGGGCTTAAATGTGTTTTGTTTGGGCTGGATTGTGCTCAGAGTGCTTGTCCCAAAGAAGTAGCAGTACTCATATTTTTGTAGAATATCTTTCTGCAGTAGACTTTAATCTATAAAATACCACAATAGGGGGAAACTATTAGATTCTAGAAGGAGTTACAAACTTTCTCTGCTTTAACCATCTGAAGAAATTTAGGGGGAATGAGAAATGTGTCAAAAATTTATGTGTGTGTTTCCAACTGAATTTATAGCATAGGCATGTTCTAAGCCAAGTAGGGCTGCCAAAAAAAATCTTTCAAAGCAGTGGACTTTACTGAGGTTTCTAGAGGGGTGCCCAGTCTATTTTTAAGTTTAGAAACATATGCTTGCTGCATTCACTAAGGTGATGGCTAGAAGCCTCTGAAAACTGTCAACATTATTTTGAAGAGCAGGGGATGGAATTGCTCATAGGGTGTTTATCCTGATCCCGCTCTAGCAGCTTGTTGATAACTAGATCAGTGCAATAGATGAGGCAGTTGGGAAGCACCTCCACAGCAGGACGAGGCTTTTCTCCTTATTACAGTTACAACTGCTGGCCAAGTACAGTACCAACCATGAAATGCTGGCACTGACTAAACCAGCTCCTACCTTGCCTTTTCTCAAGTAGATTTCACTTTTTAAGTTCAGAAGTAGAAACAATAGCTTCTTAAATGCAGCAGGAAAGGGGAGTACAAAAGCAATTCATTGCAAAACTAAGGATGAAAACCTTTCCGAAATCTAGGAAATTGATGTGAATATGAATAGCCTCGTTCCATTAGATTTGATTATTTATCCAAAGGGTTCTCCTCCTATGAGGAACAGGGGAGCCGTGGTTCAGTCCTCTTCTTTTCTCTCTCCCTTTCCAATAGCATCCAGTCAAATGACAAACGAATGACAAACCATTTCCATATTGCAGCCCAAAACACTCACCAGATCAATTTGAGGCTATCTTATCTATTTCTAAGTGGAAGAAAGTCATTGAAAATTTGCCAGAATGGCACTTTCCTTCTCCATTTGCTCAGTTTGATAGTGAAAGTATTCTCCCCATCTCTGCTTCGTAGATAAACAGGCCACCCAGTGCATATTTATTAAAAATGTAACCATTAAATTTAGCCCTTCGGGTGTGTGGAATAATAACTTTCTTGTTTCTGAAAGATCATAAACTCTGGTTAGATAAACTGAAGTGGTATGGTTGTTTCATCTTACCCTCTTGACCCAATGTCTTAGGAGGGCTTTTTTTTTTTTTTTATGGTAGAGTGTATTCAATTCCCTTACATGAAAATGTGGTTAGCCAGCCCTGCTGCTTTTTGTGAGTGGAGTATTGAAATGTTCCCTGGATCCTACTTTAACATCCCCACTGAACCAAAAACATGTCCTTCTGGCCAATAAAAACACAGTCATTATGTGAACTGAGGCTACCTTTGCTTTGCTGACCGGAGCAGTGAAAGATCTGTTTTGATTTTGATGTAGAAGATTGCAAGACCTATTACCTGAAGTTGAGCCAAATGACGGATGCACAATATCTTACTGTAGGCAGAGTTTCTGCTCTACATATTTAGCTCTGTTTAATTTTGGGCTTTAATTTCTGACTTTCGTTTCTCATCCTCTTGTTGGTATTGAAGTCTGAAATAAACAAAGACAACCTGCAGCACCAAGGATTTTCACCCCACAGTATCTGACACCTGGCTCTGGCATGCTCCTCTTCCTAGGTGTGGTTTCAGAACAGGCGGGCAAAGTTTCGCAGGAATGAGAGAGCAATGCTGGCCAACAAAAACGCATCCCTCCTTAAGTCCTACTCAGGTGATGTAACTGCAGTGGAGCAACCAATCGTACCTCGCCCAGCGCCAAGAGCCACTGACTATCTCTCCTGGGGAACTGCCTCTCCTTACAGGTGAGTATTTCTTTCCTGCCATTCATACATAACCTGAGGCTGTCCTAGATGAGATCCACATAGCTAAGGACCACAGAAGCCTGTCTCAGTTATGAGCTGAATGAAAGCAATTCTCAGTACCCTCAAGCAAACAAAAGTTCCTAAGATTCTTCAGGAGAAGCAGTGATTGGCAAGCTAGTTTAGAAGCAAACAGCATGGAATGTCCTTTCGATGCCCTTCGAACAGTCACTCATGCCCTTGTTATCTCCCAGATAGACTACTGCAATGCGCTCTACATGGGGCTACCCTTGAAGAGTATCCGGAAGCTTCAGCTGGTCCAGAATGCAGCTGCGCGAGCTATTTTTGGGGTCCGAAGAAGGACCCATATAACACCATTGCTCCGTGAGCTGCATTGGGTACCGGTTTGCTTCCGGGTCTAATTCAAGGTGTTGGTTGTCACCTTTAAAGCCCTACATGGCATGGGGCCAGCCTACCTGAGGGATCACCTCTCCGTCACGATTGCAACCTGTCCCAGCTGATCACACAGAGAGGGCATGCTCCGGACCCCCTCGGCAAAGGAACTCCGACTAGTGGGGTCCAGAAGGCGGGCCTTCTCTGCTGTAGCCCCCGCCCTTTGGAATATCTTGCCCCTGGAGGTGAGACAGGCCCCCTCACTCCTGGCCTTTCGGAGGGACTTGAAGACCTGCCTCTGCCATCTGGCCTGGGGTGGGGAGGGAGGTCATCAGATATGGGGTTGGCTAGCCCCCTAGAGGCCTGGTGTTGCTTCCATCGGCCTCCTGGATTTTTCCTCTTCCTTTATTCTGTGCAAATGTGTTTTTATAAATTTTAACTAGATATTTATTTATTGTTTTAATCTGTTGTAAGCCACCCAGAGTCCCCCATTGTGGGGAGATGGGCGGGAATAAGTTTGATAAATAAAATAAAAATAAAATAAATAAACTTGTAGATTATCGTCTCCGAACAGGCTACTTTCTAGCCAAGATACCAAGCATAAGTGGAAGGAGGTATAGAAAAATAGAAAGGGGATAGTGCTGAGAAAGGACAAAGAAAGTGGATTCTATGGAGTTTGGCAGCCTTTTCTGGAAAAACAAGGATGATAAAGGACAGTGATTGAGTAATGGGACGCCCATTGGACTCACTTGCATTCCATTGGGACTCTTGTTTGTTTACTTGGTTCAAATAGCTAATGATTAATATTCATGATTAATGGGGGGGGCTTCTATTTATAAAGCAAAACATTATAGCAAGAACCCCCCCCCCAAAAAAACCGGTATTAGAGGACTACTTGATTTGGTTTCAGTGTCCGATTTCATATATCATGCTAGCCTTTGGTTTGTTTTAATCATAGTTTGATAAACAAACCACAGAACACTAGTCTACCCTAAACTCTAAGCCATAAAACATAATTTAGAATCCACAGTGGCTGAGTTCACGCATCAGACTGTACAGTATGGCTTGGCTTAGCATATTAAGGGAATACAGAAAGAGACACCGGTTTGGGGCAAAATAAAGAGTCAGCAGCTGAAATCTGCAATGTTTTTTCAAGATAAGCATCCTACTTAGATGCCGAGTGGTGGTGCCAAGGCTATGCTCTAAGGAGTAGGCAGAGCCAGGACATCAATTAATGTGATCTATTTAAAGTTAACTAAATGCATTTCCTTTGATTACTCCTCAACCTCTTCAGAGAAAGTAACACTAGGCACGGGGACACTCTTTGAAGCCATGCGTGGCTCTGCTCCAATATGCCTGCTTCCAGCCCACGCCAGGGCTTTCCCATTTTACTGATTCTTCTTGAAACTTCCATAAATATCCTCTCTTTTGGAGGTTGGTTGGCTGGTCAGTCTGTAAAGTGCTGAATGGCAGGGATTGAAAAGCAGTTCAGCCCTTCACACACACATGTGTACCTTTGTTGCTACATACAACTTTGTTCACTTTATCTATCTGTAAGGCATGCCTGACCTACATCTTGGGGATGGGAGGAGAATGGTGTCAGGTGAAAACCACCCTGAGCCAAACGTTGCTCCCAGCCTCAGAAGTAGGGGGTGCAGCTTGGCTCTCTGTGGCCATTTCTCCAGCATTTCTATTGGACAGACTGCTGTGTCATCCTTTTTCCATCTGTGCAGTTCCTTCCCAATTCATTCCAGGCAATTAAGGATCAAACCCTGGACATGATGATACCACAGTGCTATGTAGCCAACATGGCCGAGCTGTGCTGGCACTGCTCAGGCCCATTACAGCAATGCTTTCTGTGCTGACCATTACCCAATCCTAGCCAACTGAGTAAATTCAAAGCCACAGACCCTTAATCTTTACTTTTTCATTAATCTCTGAAAAATGGTTTGGTGCATCTTTGCCATTTTGGCTCAACACTGATTCATTACATCTCTGCTCTTTTATACCTGGCAAGATGCCCTTTTAATTACTGACAAATTATGAGAAAAGGTCATGTTTCCTCAGTAATTGGCTCCTGTGCCCAAAGGAAGAACTGTTCCCAGGCCTAATCACTGTTGTTTTCTTCTCTTATACCATTGGCAGCTCTTTTGCCTACCACCCTCAAGGATCATCCTTTGAAAGTATTTTTTTTTTCTTGAAAAGAAGAAGAAAAAACAAAAGCAAACAGTGTTGTGCAAAACTCATGGGAAATGCTCTTGGCAAAGCTCTGTATAACAGAGTAAAACAAACAAAATAAATGTGGACCATGTTTTTGCTTGGTATGTCATCTTTTTTTGATTGCCAGTAAGCCTGAGAAAGGCAGGGCAGAACCCAAAGACTGATTGATCTGGCAAACAAACAGTAATGGGGTTTAAACCACTGGGAATATCTCCAGCACCAGACTCTTGGAAATGAGTGGGTTTATTTGAGGAACTTGGTGAACCTAAAGGAGATTAGTTCACTTTTCTTCAAAGAAGTGGGCATTGAACCACTGGAACAAATCTGGTGCACCAGTTCTCAGAAGTGTTCATTACAGATACCACTGGTCAATGCCTGATTAAAATTAAGCTCTCTCACTCAAAACAGATTTCCAGGGAGCTCACAAAGAGACAAGCCTACAACACACCAGCATCACATACAAAGAGTGGGTGCAGAAAGCAAGGTATAGCCTTCTGAACACTGCTGGAAACATTTTCCCAAAAACCAAAAATGGCTCATGCATCAGAGTCATGGTGCACAAAACAAAGCATACCCAAGCTTTCTATCTAAAACAATCATTTCCATCCTTGTGATGCACAATTACTTCTTTTCATTTCTGCAGCAAGTCATTAATCATTTGATGAAGGCAAAGAGCTTAGCTTCTATAATTTGAGAGACCTAAATCAAAAAGGATTGGGATGTCTTCAACTTCTAGCTGAAGGCATGAACAATGTCCTAATGAGCCAGTACAGTAGCACATGCAAGCCAGAATTCTATCTCCAGCAGTGGACTGCTTAGGAAGCCTATCACATTCTGGTGAGCCATTAAGATTTATGAAGGAAGTCATATTTAGAACTGAACAATGATTGAATAGCTATCAGTGTTGGCTTGACTCTGCTACCCATTAACTTCTCTGTGAGTTGACCTGCAGAAAAAGCTGCTTTAGAACATGTTTTCCCAAGTGTAAAAACCACAAAGTCTGGCAGAGCTCTGCCTTGGTGCCTCTGCATCTCTGACTCAACACCTGGCTTCTCTCAGAAGGGGAGCAGCAGATGTGCATTTGGGAAGCTGGTGCAGCTCAACTGCAGGATGAAGAGAGAGCCCAAACAACCCTTTGCCTGTGTCTGCTTTTTGATAATGGCTGAGATGGGTAATAAAAGGAGAGTTTTGTGACCAAGAGTTGAACCAATATTGCTTCTTTGTTTCTAACGAACAGTATTTAGGGACATCCTTAACAGAAAGAATACCTCACATATATTTATCAGAGAGCTACTGAATACCTATTTAGCCCCTTTCCATTTAGACTGTTGTTAACTTCATGTTGATACAGCTACCATCACTGGTTCCTGGCCTATGTATGCATTGACACCCCCCCCATTTTTTATTTTTTTTTTGGGTTGTTGTTGTTCCAAAGTCCTTTCTTGCTAACTCTGAAGAAATTGCTGGCAAATAGCTGGTATGAAAATATCTTGGGTCTTAAACAAGCCAAGGAAGGAATAGAATCTGTTTCCTAAGAGCAATCCAGAAGCTGGAATCTCAGTACTGTACCCTGCTCCAGAACTGCAGTCTCAGGATGTCTTCACAGTCCAAAGCTTAGCTGAGAAGTGGTAGTTGAGATCCTCACTCATGAATGCCATTTGATTTGCCACCACCACACTAATGTTGAGGTGGATGATCCCTGCAGTACAAGATACCTAATGAACTCATTTGGCTATTTATTTCTCCCTCCTCTCACACTTCGCAAAATAGCTCCTCATCCCTCCTAAAATGATGTTTACATGAGGAGGTTTACATGCTGTGGATGTAGTATACTTAGATTTTAGTAAGGCATTTGATAAAGTAGACCCCAGCCTACTTCTTGACAAGATAAAACAATGTAGGATAGACAGTACCACCTCCAGATGGATTTGTAGTTGGATGACTAACCTCACTCAGTGTGTGGTCCTTAATGGAACTTCATCTACATGGAGGGAAGTATGCAGTGGGGTACTCCAAGGTTCTGTCTTGGGCCCAGTGCTCTTCAACATCTTCATAAATGACCTAGATGAGGGGATTGAAGGGGTGCTCATCAAATTTGCAGATGACACAAACCTGGGGTGACTTGTGCTCCTGCACAGTCTATTATTTTTCAATTGACAAGCCAATAGGTTGAGAAAATATTGTCAATGTATTATATCTTGATTTTAGCAAGGTACTCCATGCTATTTTGATTAATATGCTCCTTAAGTGTGAGCTGGATAGCATGATAATTAAATGGATATATAACTGGCCTGAAAACAGAACTCAAAGAGTGTTCATCAGTAGTTTTGCATCAGACTGGAGGAAGGCATCAAACAGGTGCCTCAGGGTTCAATCCTGTGTCCTGTACTCTTCAAAATTGTTATTAGTGCCATGGATGAAGAAATGGAGGGAATGCTTATCAATCAGGGAAAATCACACACATTTTAAAAGGAGTGGAATTTTGTTCACAAAGTTGCATGCATCATCTTGACTTTTTTTTCCCACTGCCCTCAGTGCAGATACTCCAGATGATGTTAAATTGAATAGTGTGGCAAATACTTGCTATGAGCCATTGCGAGTCAGAAAACTACTTTTGACATACAGCAGGAAATGACAGGTGACAATTGTCTTTCTGATGGACAGTTGCCTTTCTTATGGGAGGCATGTAGAGGATGATGTGCATCCTAACCTTGAGAAATGGTTAGTGGTCTGTATTCACATTGGGGCAACTGGATAGTATGAAAATCAGCCGTTAGTCACCAGCACAAATTGGAGAGCAGAGGGCTGTTCATCAGGCTTTGCCCTGAAAACACAATGATAAGGCCTGAACACAGCTACTAGTGCCTGGTTCACACATAATGTTAAGCCATAGCCTGGATGCCTGGCTTTATACATCATGTTAAAAAACAGTTAAAAAAAAATCAAACAAACCACATCATGGCTTAATTTGATAAGTGAACAGAAGAACTGTATTATAGGTCAGAGGGCTCTGTTCATTTTCTAGAGAACCTCTTTTTTACCCAGCTGATATACACGTTTTCTTCTTAGGGTGACCCCTTTCCTCTGTGAAAAGTGACAGGACAGTGGAAGTATCATTGCCAAGAGCTGCAACGTCTCTCACCTCCACCCTGCCACCCAAATCTCAAATGCCTTCCCTTTCACAAACATTGCCTGGATCCACCCTTACAAATGTTGCTTGATGCCTTCCCAGAATCCTGTAGTTAGAACTATTGAGCTAAAGTGTCTTGTCCATGAGAAGGAACAGTCAGAGATAAAACTTCCAGATCTCTTCAGGTCTCTGCAGGTACATGTTTAACAGAGTCATTTAATACCTCCAGCTTGCTTGTCAAGCTCTGCATGTGGACATTGCATACTGAACAATTAATAAAAGCACTAGAATGGAGTGCTGGCTCTACTTCTACTGATATACAAAAGGACCTTTGCATTCCAAGGGTCTTTTTTTTTTTTAAGCAGAACTGTATAGGATGGACAGTCTTTAGATTCTCAGACTTGAAACTTCTTTGCATTTTGCAACTACAGAGAGAGCAGAGAAAGTGCCATAAACCTGTATGAGAAGATATTTTGCTCCATTATAAATGTTGTTGCTAAATTGTGATTGTTTTAATGCAACAGGAGACAATTATTATGTACGCAGGGAATTATAACTTTTTTAAACAATTACATTCAATTTAAATCAGTTTGGTTTTCTTCTTGCCCCACCCACTTTTTGAGCTGTGGCCCCAGGCACACCACTCCAAGATCAGAAGTGCTCCTTGGAAATAAAGATTGGCAGATTACAATTACATAATATGGCTGTAAATGTTGGTCTCCAAGCTTCTGGCCTTCCACTTTTATTAGTAGCTTGATCTGCAGATGCCATGAAAAGTTTCAGCTGCTGAAAATCAAACTGCAGTGAAAGACTTGAACAGGCTACTCAGTTGTTTTTCTGGATAATTGACATACCTCATGCAGGTCACCCGCATGCATGTGAATTGTAGAATTAAAAGATGATCTGGTGTTGTTGCTGTTGTTTTCCTCCCTCCCCTCTTCTTTCTCTGCCTCCCAGCACTGCCATGGCTTCTTATTCTGCTTCCTGTACCAATGCCAGCCCAGCTCAGGGCATGAATATGGCTAACAGCATTGCAAATCTGAGACTGAAGGCAAAGGAATATAGTTTACAGAGGAACCAGGTGCCAACCGTGAATTAGAGGGCAACAACCTGCAAGATCTAGAAAGAGCAGCCCTGCCTGGGGCAACTGTCCTGCTTTGCCATTTGTTCAGACCTAGAAAGCACACCAACCCAAGCTGAAGTTTTGCATTGGGAATAAATGCAGGATCCAAATGAATGGGAAACAGCTTCCAATGTGGCTCTGCTATTCCCCCACAAAATATTGCCAAAGTGCCAAGAAATCTCTTTTAGCTCATCATAGTGGGAGCTTCTTCAGTGAAGGACACAAGGCTTGAATTCATCCTAGGAATGACTGCAAATCCAAAGTTCACTGATCCTGCACTTGAACTCTTCTGTTTCTCCCATTGGACCCTTTTCTTCGGTGTTTGCCCCTCATCTCTTTTATTTGAAGCCTTCTTAAAAAATACTCTGAAATGTTATGCCAAAGATCTTCATGGTCATTGATGCTCTGATCCATTCAAAGCACAAGGGATCCCACCTGATGTTGTGACCACCAGCATATGCCTGATGCCTTAGCATCCAAACTTTTATGTCTATTGACTAGAACCTCTCCTTCTGTTAGCTGTTTGAAGCCAATTTTGATTATAGATAAGTGTGTCTCACTGTTTATTCTGCCACAACCTCTTTGATATTGTTATGCTGGTTTCCAAAGAAACTCTAAATATGAAAATATGTTATTTTGAACCAATTTCTGCCAGTGTAGGAATGTACAAGTTTTCAAGTCACATAGAACAGTTCATCCTGGTGAGAATGTATAGGAATGTGATTGAGATATTACTCTGTGAATTTGAAAAGCTTGTACAAACTTACAAATTTTGGAAAACCCAAGGAGCAGAATCCAGATGTGCAGGTACTATAAATGGAAGCTAGTTTTCATTGCAAAAATTAGAGGCCTTAATCCAATACAGAGACAGGCGTGCTTAAGCCTATCGTATTGGACTAAGTCTCCACATACTTTCTTTGCTACTTGTTTTGTTTCATGCCGCACTCAACAGTATTGTCCTGAATCATTTGATTTATATATACTGTATATATTTATATATATAAGATATACATGCAAGCTTTGTGAGTTTTCTTTTTTTTAATTAAACAAATAAAACGAACTGAAAGCATTCTAGTTGTAAGTGGGTCCTGTAGAATTTCTAAAATAATCAGTTTCTGCTGTGTTGTGTTGTGAAAGACAGCTGTCAGGAGTAAAGTATGATTCCCTCAGGCAGAAAGCAGAGATTGCTTCTCAAGAGGGCACTGTATATGCACATTTACCCAGATGCGTCATGGAATACGACAGCCCAACAGAGCTATAGTCAAGGCACTGGTCTGCAATATCCTTTCTTCCTAGTTAAAAATGAAACAAAATAAGCATACAGACCAAGCTTTTCTAGCAATTCCAACTTTTTCCTTTTCCATGAGCCGGCTGATCTAGATACCTCTTGCAGTATTTAAGAAGCTCCAGAATGGTGAAAGAATTCAGAAAAGAAGAAACTGGAATATTTTGATCATTACATTTTACTGTATGGCGATATGTCGGGAGTCCCTTCCCTGCAGCAGCAGGTGAAATATTAGTGCCCAAGTGGGAAACCTGAATCAGTCCTCCTTGTCTTTCCAACTGATTGAGCATCATGGAACAGATTCATTTCCCACATGCATATTAATAATGAAGAATGTTTATCAGCACCAATGGGAAGGGAAGTCTTTCCCCAGCTGGGTCTGAGCCTTGAGGAAAGTCTGGTGGAGTGTCTGAATGGGACACTCACCCCTTGCACCCCAAGAAAGGTTGTATGTTTCTTGTGTCATTTGGTCACCCATCCTAGTACAGATTTTAGCTACAAAGAATAAGACTACCATTCTATGATTTGGATTTGTGAAGTTTCACAAATCTCTGTTTCAGCTGTTCAGTACAAGAATAGTTCAATTTTTACAGACCAAGCTGCAGGGACATGTTTTGATCACTTTGAACTGGAGAGAGGAAGACACTAAGTCCCAATCAACCTTTTTTTCTTTCCTGTTCAAATCTGCCTCCTTGTTCTGCTGGTACCACTTTTGCTCAGTCTAAACCAGCAGTCAGGTACTTGCTACCCAATAATTTAACATGCTACATAAAATATTCAAAAATAAGTGTACAGATAACTTAGATTTGAATTCACAGAATACTGTACCATGTGTGGAAGGGGGAATTTAATCCTCCTCATTTAAAAACTCACACAGAGAGACACAAACAAATTGAACTAATAACAACTATAATTAAACTTCCACCAGTGCCAGTGGAATGTTATTGTTAATTGTTGGGAAGGGATCAGAACTGAAGGGGAAAGGATTACCTTTTTATACCCACAAAGCTCTCTAGCTGGATCACTCACCCCATGTTTACATTTGATTAACACAAAGAAACAAACAGCGTTGCATGATGTAATGGACATATCATGTAATTTCAACCTGAAGTTGGCAGGGGCAGAGAGACAAGACATTGAACTAAGGAAAGTGTTATCACTATCATTACCAGAACCACTATCCATTGGTTGCTCTGTCTAATGGTTCTTCGTCCTTTACATTCACCACACCCCATTATTGACAGCAGTTCAAATGCTTACAGTTTTGAGGTCATGATTAGAAGGCACCAAGCTTGAGGGCTGGCCTAGCCCAGATTTCTATTGACCATGCCCTTAACTTTACCAGGATCCAGCCATGACAAAATTTGGCTGAGCTGGACTCAGATGTATCAGGTTTCTGGAGGCCCATCAAGTTGGCCAGAAGGCTTGGCTAGCCAAAGCTAGAGCAGGCACCTAGCAGGCTCTTCTCTTGATTGGCCAGGTTCCACTTCCACCCTCCAAGAATCAAACGCTTGGCCTGATGAAATCTGGCAATCTTGCCCAATACTGCTCAGAAGGTAGAGTTGGCAAGTGGTGAGGCAGCAATTTTGCAGATGTGTCATTTTTGTCTGATTTGTATTTCTTGTTGGATGAAATGTAAGGATCCAGCTGCACTGTCTGAGTACAGCCAATCTCCAAAATAAGTGAAAAGGAAAAGTCTTTTCGCTATCCTGTTGTCATTGGAGATCAGTCTCCCATAAACTGTTCTGAAAAGCCAAGCCTAGCATGGGAACGTGAAACTTGGGAAGTAGAGGAAAATGCTAAGTGAGCATACCACAATTTTTGATTCTCTGGATCAAGAATAACCAACAGTTTTGTGACATTTTACAGATTTTTTATGGCAGAAGCATTTTTGGACCATACTGTACTTAATCAGGGAATCCTTCAGTTCCAAATAAGAAAAGGGCTTGTTTTCAGTTGGAGTGGTGCTGAGTTAATATGGGCTGATGATTGTAGGCCAACGTGGAACCTCTCTCTGCTCCACTTAATAGGCCCAGCTACATGGAAACCGACTGAGAACAGAATTGTCCTGCTGCTGAAAGGCTGACGTCTCCCCAATAGACACTCAACTATCGTACATTAAAACATGAAAAATACAAATAATCACAAGTTTGTATTTTTAATTTGCTAACATACAATGAAAAAAGTCCTCAGAAAAAAATGAGGTGAGGCATCTTTTTGGTATAAATAGGTGCTGGGGAAAACAGTACTGACAGTTAATGGTTCCATACAAAACTCTTCCCCTAGAAATCCCTGGGTCCTACTTTTTAGATATTTAATTATATAATTCAAATAGTATGTGCTTTCCCTTAGGTGCTCATAGTTAAAAAATTAAATATCTGTTCATTTATAGAACATAATATCCAGAATACTAATTATTGGACAACAATAAAAGAGTAAACTATATCATCAATTCATTACCCTCTTTTTAAACTAACTTGGTCAGTTACCATTTTTATTTATATTTCATTTGAATACAAACAACATGGGAAAAGAAAAAAAATGTGTAATTAAATAGTTCGCAATATTTATAATCTGCAAACATGCATCCATTCCAAACAATGTCGGTCTTCGGAATCTATCCTTCCACACTGTTCGTTGGGAAAGAGTTCAGTACAAAAAGTTTTGTTTATATTTAAATGTAATAAAAGAAATTACATGTCTACAAAGAGGCTTCCCTTGATTTCTTCTATGGATAACCTATTTGGCAAATTCTTTATTAACATACAGCAGCAGCAGACTGGAGTACTGGGGAGTTGGCTGATTTCCAATTGTTCATCATCTCCATCCGTGCTGCTGCCGATAAGAATACTGAACATTCTTTATCCTGCAAAAAACCTGTCACTTTCCCACAATCCTTAAACATTTATTAGAAAGATTAGAATTGACTTTTAAATTTTATTTTTAAATTTTTGTTTTTTATTGTGTTTAAGGGGAGAGGACTGACACTGAGCTACTAATTTCAAAATGCTGTCCTTAACCTGGGTTTATAGCGATTTGGCCAGGGAACCACACCAAACAGCAGTCCATTGTGCATTAGTAAATATTATCAATAAACATTCCCAGATCTGTTTCCCAGATAAGTTTCAAGCCCTCAGTATAAATATATTTGACACATACCTGCTACTGCTAACTTTTTGAGATCCAAGAATAATAGATTTGATTATAGACTTAAATGTAAACTAGACTTATAAATTATAGACTTGATTATAGACTAGACTTGAGGCTATACAAAATTTTCATTTTCTTTGATTTAGGTAACTTTTCATTTCCTTTTGCTTGGATAATATCTACACAAACATTTAAACTTATTTCAGCTGGAACCAAGATAGTACAATACAGTCTAATGGACCCCAAAGGGTCCATTCCAAAAGATTTACCAATATAGAATAAATCTCCAGCTTCATTTATATCTTTTTTACTCCATCCTTCAACTTGAATTATTTGAACTTTGTTCAGAAATAAAGACTGTAGTAAAATATGACAAATAAACCAAAAGTGTAGGGGTGAGATATTTGTTCCACATCCTCCAACTAAGCAAGGTGATTTTATAAAACAAGTTAGCAACTGACGTTACCTTTTTTGAATGAAGATCTAAACAAAATTAAGCCATTTTCTAGCTCCACAAACAACACAGGTCTAATTGTATTTGTATTGCCAATTAGGAGAGAGTTCATCATTAAATACAGATTGATCCCTAATTGTCTTAGAAAATCTATACTTTTTTTTCCCTACAATCATATCAAATGTCAACCATCTATTGCCACTTTTGAATACTAGAAGGCAACAGAGATTCTGGATCATTTTTCTGAGACAGGAATAAAAGCCTGGGCAATGCTATCCCTACTGAAGCCAATCTTCCTGGTAAGAAAGGTTACAAAATGTTCTACACTTTCTATTTCTATTATATCAATTTTATAATTAGAATGTAGTTTTTAGGTACAATTAAACCCTTTCAGGTTATAATCCCTAAATATTTAATATATGGATGATTAACAGCAAATCTTGACAAGAATATGTATTTCCTGATAATAACTGTATGACCAAAGAAGGAAATTAAATGAGAGTAAAATGTTCAACATTTGGTACAAGCTGTCCCTGGACCATTTGCAATTCCCAGCCCTCTCTCGTTTTAATTCAATTGATTCTCTCTTTTCAAACTATTCCTGTCCCTCATTTTATGAACTGATTCTCCTAACTGTCCCCAAATCCAACCACCATCCGTGCTGAGTCCTGCTGTTCCATCATTCCTTCAAGCCAGATTTGGTGTCGGAAGGCTATATTACTGCCAAAATTGTTGTCAATGTGCCTCAGACTGCATTTTGTCCTTCTAGAACCTGTTTATTTTGAACAACAAAAAAAGTACAAATCTATGTTAATTGGTTTCAGTATTGGGGCACGTCCTGGAGAGGGGATGTCCAAAAAGACAAGAAGACAGCTGTGACTGTGTGATTGAACTTGTGGCCCTTTTTTACATGCAATTCATGTAAAAAGGGACCGTTTTTTTACTAGTCCTGATCTCCCTGCCTGCCCACCCCCCCATGGACACCCCTGCTTGAATATAGATTTTAACTATAATATGAGGTATAGGAAAGTAATCTGAGACAACTTTTTATAATCATTCCAGTTTTACAACAATGTAAAATTAACAGAAATTACATTCATTGCTGCTTAAAACATGGATCTGTTGGATAGAAAGTCACACCAGGGTGTAAGTCTAGACAATCTGATGAGGGACAAGATGGCTTAAAATTCAGTCAAGGAAACCTTTTTCTTGTGGGTGTGTTCCTAGGACAGGGAGGTAGTTGTGATATTCAGAGTCAACGTGACATCTAATAGGAGCAGGAGAGAATTTGATCAGTGGCTTCTATGGTCTCTGGGCCCTGGGAACAAAGATTGGGGGAGCGGGCAAAGACAAGATTTGAAACCATTCCAGATGCCAAGATTTGGCACCAATCTGATGCTCCAAGGAGAATGTACTTTTATCAAGTCCAAACCTTTGGCCAATATATGTATCCCCACTTTAGAGCTAACTTGGGAGCAATAGAATAGGGTAGCATGTTTACACAACGCTGGAGATTAAGCAATGCCATGTGGCACAAGTGGTCTTCCCCATTTCTGGAGATACTGATGCCATTCATTCCTGGCAATTTGGCTTTGCTCCTGGAATGGAGGAAAGAGTTCTATGCCACAATATCAAAGGAACATCTAATGGCCATGCAGAAAAGTTTATGTGCCTTTACTTGAGTCAGAACAAGTTTGAAAAAGATCATTTTCAAGGATGCTAATGTGAACCATGTGCTTTGTAGTATCTCATGTTGAATTACTAGGCAAATATGTTTGGCTTCTTTGGGGAAAGTATTTCCAGTAGGGATGGATTGCTTTTTCCCATTTAATTTAGTGGCTTATTCCACCACATTTCTCTGCCTATGATCTGTCTCTGTCCATGGCTTTGCTTTCTCCAGTGCTGCTATCCTGAGCTGGAAGTTTCCTCCTTTCTTGTAAGTTCCTTCCCTGCCCCTTATTCTCACATCTCCTTCCATTCACAATTCTAGGATGCTGCCTCTGTTTCTTCAAATCTCTTTTCAAAATTCTCTGAGATTATTGTTTAAACTCCTTAATCTTCAGATGTAATTTCATTTCATGTGCTTTGTTATTCTCCCCACTTTTGAGTTTAGATAGTAATCTTTTGGAAAGTAGCAGCCTGTTGTTTTAAAAATGAAACCCTAAAATATTGGTTTTTAATGTATAATAGTATAATGGATATGAATGTTTAGTTTCCCAAAAGCAACAATTTCATGTCTCATTTAGTTCTTAAACACAGGAGACATACATAGCTTAAGTCTCATTTCTCAAGCACAAATTTGTCTTGTTCATCACTCTATACATCTGATGAATTGAGCTACAGCTCATGAAAGTTTATGCTTTTAATAAAATTCATTAGTCAGAAAAGGTGCTGCCATATTCCTGGTTTTTTGCCACTATAGACCAACATGGTTCACCTCCTACATTGTTCATCAAGTAGTTCCCCCATCCTGTAAGTCTGTAAAAATTATCTACAAATTTGTTTAGGGTATTTATTTGTAAAATTAATTTACAGATAGTAAATTGGAAAGAATGGATATTTGTTCCATGCCTAGCCTTTAATCTTTAACATTAAAAAGATAACAGCTCCTTTGATAACCACATGTCCATGTCTATTGTCTTCTTCTGAATTTTTTTTTTTTTTTTACTTGTGTTAAACTCCAGGATTTCCTGGTAGTCTTTCATCCACGTATTAACCAGGGCTGACCTTGGCATTTTGAGATCTTCCAAGGTTGGCTAAGTGCTGTTGCCACATTTAAAATTACATGGGCAAAGTCTGTAACAGGGTCTAAAAAATGTGCTATATCTCTAGGCTATTTTTTTACAGTTTATTGTTGGAAGAAATGCTTTTCATTCATGTGTTCTGTCATCAGATATTTCAGATACATACATCAAAGCATGAAATATTTCTCCCCCGCCCCCCCCGCCCCCCATTACTGTGAGTGCAGACGTTTTCAACTCACACTCTCATACAGGAATTTGCAACAGGCTTGATTTCTTTTGCCAAGAGAAAAGTCTGAGTGTGAAAGGCAATTGTTTGACAAGGAAGAGGGAATAGGTGAGGCTGCAGCCTCTACATCCTCCATCAAATCTATTGCTGGCATAAACTGGAGCACTCTTTGTTTGGAATACCAAGGGAGAACATTCCACAAGACAAGAAGGTTGTCCATTTGATCCTCATTACGCCCCTCACCTGGAATGCAGAGGGTTCAGCCTACAGGAAGGAGTGATTGGCAGGAGCTGATTGGCAGAGGGACAACACAAGGAACCAAAACATTCTCAGGAAGTGAAAGGCAGCTGGGCTGGGAGGAAGAGGATGGGAAGCCCAACTGACAAGGGGTGGGCTTAGCATCTTCACCAGCCCCCCCACTTTGCTGGGGCAAATACAGCCTCTCTAAAACGTCATACCACTGGGACTTTGATGCATGGGCTATAAGAGAATACTGTATGCAGTTTGGCCCCTTATGCTCAGGGCTGAGGTATGGATAGCCTGATCTTTGAGAACTTTAACAGATTGCAGAGCATCACTCTTAGGTGAAAAGGCTACAGGTTTATATAAGTGTCCAGTGAAGCATACAGAGCCCTTATTCTGATTATATTATATCATAGGGACATCCTAAGCTATGTTTGCTTCACTGGATTGAAGGGTACCTTTGAAGTCTATTGAGTTATTGTGAATGCCTAACACAATCGTTCTCCTCCTGGTGTGAATTCCATGCTGGTTGGGAGTGATGGGAGCTACAGTCCAAAACATCAAAGACAGCAATAAGTTAGAGAAGGCTGTCCTAAAGCTTCGGAAAGAGAAAAGCTTTCAAGCAGTATCAGAAAAAGAGCCCTCACATTTCAGCAGCTAAGCTTAAATTTTGTACTCAAGCTTCCATATAAATGTGGAATAGAAAAATAAAATATAACCAGAACCAAAGGTTATGTGTATTAAAATGGGTGCCCACTAACCATCTGAGAATTATGGCAATTTTTCTCTGAATGTTCTTGCCAACTAAAAAGTTTGCAATATAATAGCATTTTCTAGAATATAAGACACTATATAAACTGTTAATAAATTGCAATCAGCTCAATGGCACTTATTGATCATTTAAATCAATAGGAACATGGCACCACAGAGTAATCATATATGTATACCTATCCAGAAGTTCCACTAAGTTGAATACCACTCAGGTTTTTTGTTTTGTTTTTCTACAGTCTTGAATGCTGGAAACCTAGAAATTAGAAACATTAATATTGCAATATTTTGGGGTACTGTATCACCAATACAGTGGTTAAGCATGACTGATTTTGTATTGTTACCTGATTAGCCAGGGCTGCCTGTACATGTTGTAATTCTTGGTTCTTCTAGAGTTTCAGAAAAAGCAATCAGCAGTAAACCTATTCTGAACTGTAATGCATTTTAGTTAATCAGCAGAAATTTTATCAAGTATTCCTGCTAAGATTTAAAAAGGAAAGGAGAGGAAAAAAGAAAATAAAAGGTCTGAGTGCAGTTATTTAGGGGTGCAAGCAAAATTTTATTTTAGTGAATTTCTCTGGTCTGATAATGTGGAGATCAAAATTTAATGATTCCTTAGCAAATTAAATAAATAAATAAAATTCTGCCCTCCATTCAAAAACCGTAACGAAGTCCATTTTCAGTGTTGAGGAAAATTTTGTTTATAAAACTTATGAGAATGAATACACTTAGTTTAAATGCAATTTTTCACACGGATTTTTTAAAAAATGCACTTACTGTAGAAAGAGAAAGAAAGGGAATTTAGGTTAAATAAACACAGACTAAAAGCAGTCTGAGCTGTCAGCCCACTTGCTAATATTCTGTACTGTTCCATACTTATTATACTATAAGTCAAAAGTGAAAAACGTGATTCTCCAGCTCTGCTTCATCTGAGATGCTATGTCGCTAAGGATGTAAAAAAGTCATTAAATATGAATTTGCGTATAAACTAAAATACCTGTGTTTATGTTGGCTCAACTAAAACACAATTGAGTTGGGGCAACTAAAATGTTTCCGTTATAATATAAATATGCTGAATTCAAGGTTAGAACATAGACCAAAACTGAACTAATGTTAACAACAAATCAGCTTTCCCCAGAAATACTCCTAAAGTTCTCTTCAGATATAGATGGAGGAAGGGAGAATTTACTTTTAATTGTAAGATTTTTTTTTAAAGTGTCTACTTATATAGTTTGAGAAACAGATGTTTGAACCCACCTATATCAAAGACATGCATCCAGGACTGGTGTGTATAAACTTGGTTTGCTATGTAATGCATGCAATGGTTTTTGATAGACACGTATTTCAGGTATAAATGATGTGTTTTTGTTGTTGTTTGTTTGTTTGTTTTGCTGTCCATTTCCCAAGTTTCCCTCTGCAGAGCATGGTTTGCTTTGCTAGATTGCAAAAATATTCAGGGACCAGTAGCTCCAAGCACAAGAGAGACACCCTTGCCTCTGAGAGTTCAAAACTGTCTTTGTTGGTTTTTTCTACCTACAAGGAACCTATATGTCTTTGCTGAAGAACAATATGTATAATTGTTTTTCCAGTGTAGGAAGAGAGAGATGCAACATGAACATCACATTTCAAGGGGGAGCCTAATTTGAACATCCACATCTCTTCCCACAATGCATCTAACTCCCACCCATTCCAGCCTCAACAAAAGGAATCCATGAATGGTATACACCTTCCTTATTTGAACTCTCAGACTAGAAAGATAGAACTGTTATCTATATCAGTGGATACGTATCCTGGAACCTGTCCTGGAGGTTCATGACCTCACCACCCCAGAGGAGAGACTATTTCAGTACAGTGTATATTCCTGTGGTTTTACATATTTCATGACCACCAGGAGGCAGTGTATAACTAGTTTCATCCTTATTGGGACCCATCAGGTACACGTGGCCATTACAGTTACTGGTAAATCCTCAAGGTTCAAACCCTTCTACCAGGAATTGGGCCATCATGCTCTTTGCAGTGTACTTGACTTTATGAGCTACATTATAATGGCCCTGGTTGGAAGGAAGTTTGGAGGAAGAGGGATATGTGGACAGTGTTTGAGTGGTATACATCTTTCTTACTTGAGAGGCAGAGCTATTATCTACATTATCTGTTATCTATGTTCTATGACACCACCACCCAGAGGGGGAAGTACTTCAGTATCTATTCCTATTACTTGTTTATTATTGTTCATTACTTGACCACCTGGAGGCAATGTGTGATTCTGTTACAAAGTCCATCATGAAGCCATCCCTTTTTATTCCCCACAAACTGTGCTTTGAAATACCTCATGAAGAAATCTGAAGAACTAGAAATTATATGTGTATATATTTTGTAACTTTGGATTGGCCCAATAAAATGAGTTAGGTCATTCAGTTGAGTTCAACTCTTGATGCCTGCATGGACAAATGCTTGATACCTTAATTATAATTCATCACTCTTCCAAGGATATTCCAGTAATCTCTTTAATCCACTTTATCCAAAGGTATTCATCTAAACAGAAGTCGGGGTTTGTTTGTTTCTTCTGATGACCACCATGGTTTACACTGCCCTTTCCAGGCATTGTGGTGTTAATACAAATGATAAATGCTTATGCCATCTTGGGACACAGAAGTGATGGTGATAGCCAGTGTGTGCATGCTGAGGTGCTACAGAACCTCTATATATTGTCAAGAATTCCAGAACAGGCTTGAAGGAGCACACTGCATTTTTGTGTAGCATTACCAGTCCTCTTGAATCCATCCATCCATCTTATGATGGGAATGAAGTGTACATCATTGAACTGCAGCTG
The DNA here is from genome assembly GCF_059951505.1 of Python bivittatus. Classification (NCBI taxonomy): domain Eukaryota; kingdom Metazoa; phylum Chordata; class Lepidosauria; order Squamata; family Pythonidae; genus Python; species Python bivittatus. The sequence continues at coordinate 2,777,555 of NW_028277098.1, forward strand.
TATATGACAGGAGAAGGGTAAGAAGCTGCATTTCAGGAAAATTATCAATGCCTCCCCTGCATCCATGTCCATAGACCATAACTTTAAAAGCTTTGATCTAAGGAACCAGTGAGGTTGGGATTGGACTCAATGAAGCTTGCAGCCACTGCCAACACTGATTTACTACCCAGCAGATCAGTTTATGATATGAGGAAACAGAATGAATGGCTCTTCAGAACCTCCCTCTCTTGGCTTATCATTCAATCATGTTTGGTAGTAGTTAAGGGTCCATCTTGATTCATTTAACTATAGCACCATAGACCTCTTCCTGCAATGACATGGGATTTATGCCTTAATAATACAATCATGTTCATAAAGTGTCAGGGATGATTCCTGCAAAAGATTTATGTCCCATAGCAATCTGAGAAAAGTTTCTATGGCCCATCAAAGATAGGGTTACAAGAAGGGGCTGTCTGGGAGAATCACTGTGAGAACTGCATCTGATTGTAGAACACGTAGCCTCCAGGGGCACTGCCTGGATGTGTGTCTTAGCTGATTTTTTCAAGATTTTCCCTATTGCTGGCTTTTTTGATGAACCTCAGTTACTCATAGAGTTTTTAGAGTATAGCGGTCAAATTCCAAACTTGTCTCTGCCACAAATATTTATATCATAATAAGTTTGTTAGTTTTTAAAGTACCACAAGACTATTTTTTGTTTCCGGAAGAAATAAATATAGCCAAGTCTGAAAAAACTATTACAGGATGGTCTTAGGTAAGGTACTACTTTCCTTCTTCTTCCCTCTCTCAATTTGAAATGCAACAATAAGATTAAGGAATGCTGGAGAGTAGGGACTGGTAGCAGAGGTGTTGGGTTGCTAGATTATTACAAATGCAGTCATAGGTATATTTACTATCTTTGATATGAAATGAATCCTGAATACATATGCATAGGGTTGTAGCCTAAAATAAGGTCCATTTAGCAAGCACTGTTTATACATAGGGCCCACACAGGGAATGGCACTATATTGGGCGGGGGCGGGGGGGAGTGGATGGCAAAATGCAGGCTAAATGTAGAAAAAAAGAGGGAAAATTATGAAACATGTTTAAGGAATTTATGGAAGCTTATTTTCCTGCATGGTGGTACCTATTGGAAGCAACCTGAAGCACTGAGAATAAACAAGCATAAAAAGCTTGGGCTCACATACAAAAGGCAAAAGGTCTCCTCCTGCACCAGGTTCTTGATTTCTTGAAGATGCTAACAGCTTCCAGGTGGGCTCTAAGAAGCAGGCCAAGGAGTTCATATACAGTGTCTGAGCTGCACTCAGCCTTCTCTTCCCCCTCACTTAGGGTAGGGTGGATGGACTGTAGGCCACAAAGTCAGTAGGGCTATATCATACACGTTCATGAAGTTGAAGGTTTGAAGCGAACTTTGTAACTGTGTTCTGGCTCCTTTTACAGTTTGCACCGCATTTTTCATCAGTTTCCCATCCCAGAATTAAGGGAAATTGAACTGTTATTTTCAGCAGTTATGGTCAGAAAGGGTTGTAAGAGGCATAACAAAGACCTTACAGACCATATAGATCTAAAACATGGATCTAGAACACAATAAGCTTATTGAACTGATATTAGGGCTAGCAGAATGGGGCTGACCAAAATTTTGATTACTGCTTCCTGGCAGCAAGCAGTTTTCTGGATGCCTTTGCTAAAGTTTTGGAGACCAAATGTGGTAGCCTTAGATGTCCTTGCCTTTACCAATGTCTTCTGGTCTCTTGGTTATTCTCACACACATCTGGAGATATAAAGAACTGGTCCTGAAGACAGACTGGTGTTGGAATAACTGTTTAAGTGCATTGTACAGCTGAGCAAGAGAAGAGAGGACCCTTTCTACTTGTCCATGTGGTTCAATTTGTCCTCCCATACTCCTTAAGGCAGGGTTCCTCAACCTTGGTGACTTGAAGATGTGTGGACTACCACTCCTAGAATTCCCCAGCCAGCATTGCTGGCTGGGGAATTCTGGGAGTTGAAGTCCACACATCTTCAACTTTCCACCAACACTAGCCCAAAGAATAAATCTTTAGTGCTGCTAATGCAAATAAGGCTATACTCTGACACACCTTCATTAAATTCAGATAAAGCATTTTTTCTTCATTTGAACAAAGCTGTGAGATATGCTTCTCACAGACTGATAAATATGATGGGCATTAAAAACAATACTATAATAAATCCTGACTTGAAAAGCACCATAGTTTTGCTGATATTGGCCCTCAATTATTTCTGAAGGCATAGTTTGCAATCTTTAAGCTGTAAATGCTTGTTACACTGACTAAATACTTTGCTGTTTTAGGATCCAGTTTCAATCTGCTATACCAGGGTGAGAAGCTAGTTCTCTCCATCAGCTTCTTAGCCCTCCTAGTGTCCAAATGATAACTCACTGCTCCTTAGATCTTAAAGGAATGGTTAATATTGGGAGTAAATACATCTCCAGCAATTCACGTAAGGCAGATTTTTCCAGTCACTTGGTTTGAAACATTGCCTCACTAGGACTATTTTAGAGAAAACGCTTGATACGTTTGCAAAAGCTAAGCTATCAATAAGAGCTTTAACTGAGGGTAAGCCCAATTCAGCTCATAGAAGATGGAGAGACGTTTCTATAGGCAGCCCCGTGGGTGAAGTAAGATCATTTTTAAATTTAGTTTTCAGTTGAACTAGAATTTCTAATTTGAGAAGACAGGAGTGCTTTACTTTCTTTTTAAGATATACTTTTTTAAGAGCTATAAATCTCCGAGTTGTGTGGGTGTAGGCAGAAGGGAGAGGCTAAAGCTGGGAAGGGGGACAAGACATTACAAAAATCAGAGGGTTTGATCCAGTGGGAATTAAGAGTGCAAACAATAAAGTTTATACTCATATATCATATTGCTTTGTCTGGATATAAATATAAATTAGGTACCCAAAATGTAAAAAGATGAAATAAGAAGATTTTAAAAAGCTAAAGATCAGCAATCATTCCTTAAGAATTTTCAGAGAAGAAAAGATCTTTTGGATGTCTGAGTAAGGTTGGCTCATTGGAATGAAAAAATAAAGGTCAAAACACTGAAAATATAATACAAAAATCTACAAAATAGTCATGAAGCTTTGTTAGATTTTCAGACTAGATGCTCTGTTACATTAAATAGTGAAACTCGCATTTTGAGAGCTGGTAGAAGACTTGGAGATGGTGATGCAGTTTTAGAAATGCGATAAATATAAGTTTAGAAAGAAAATAGAAACCTCTGTTTTCTTGTGTTTGTCGTCCTCTCCAGTGCCTGACCCCATTTAAGTATAATCATCATTCCCTTTAACAGTATACAAAAGTATTCAAATACCCATTGGATGTGGAGGACAACAAATTGGCCTCTGAGAGCTGCAGAATGCATGACAATGAGTCAAAGACATCTCTGCGGGGGTAGAATGTGAATTTTTTGGCTTGGGAGGGGCTTTGTGGAAGCTTAACACATATACCATATATACTCATGTATAAGCCCATCCATGGATAAGCAGAACCTGATTGTTGGGATGTATTTTGGCACCTAAAATTCTCAGCTTATTCGTAGTTATATATGGTATTTTACTTTTTACTTTGGATTAAAAAAGAAAAAAAATGTACTGCTCAGGTTTGATGGCAAAACCTGGATGGTCTCCAGGGGCCAACAAAAAAGGTTGGGTGGTCTACATGTGATCCACAGATTCCTCAACCTTGTCTTGGAGGCTTTAAAGACACTGCAACAGTTGATTGGTAATCACTGCATTGTTTGCAACATGCTCACAGATTAATTTATTTAAGATCCATTCTAAAATTTTCCTGGGTTTTGGTCTTAGGCTGATCCTCCTTACTGCCTTTCCTCTGATGTTTTTCCAGTTTTCCACGGTTTCTAAAAGATAATACATAAAAGTTCATCCAGATCATCAGCAAGTTCCTTCAGTATTCTATGATGCAATTCATGTGATCCTAAAGATTTAAACACATTCAAAGTAACAAGGTATTCCCTGACCATGTTTTTCTCAGTCTCTTCCTTATTAGCATTTTGCTGTCTTTGCTGAGTACTTGCTATACTGATTCTTTGCATTTCCATTTATCTGGATTCTATTCTATTCTATTCTATTCTATTCTATTCTATTCTATTCTATTCTATTCTATTCTATTCTATTCTATTCTATTCTATTCTATTTATATAGCTGCCCTACTCAGTACACAACTCAGGCCAATGTATCTCATCAAAATAAACATAGAAGTGGCAGATAAAAAGCTCATTCACAGATCATGCCACTCCCAAACCCAATGCCAAGAGAAAAAACAAACAAGGAGGTCTTTAATGCTTTATGAAAGGCAGGCAGGGTTGGGGCTAGCCAAATCTCAGAGAAGAGGGATGGTGGTTCAAAAGTTGGGAGCAGCAACAGAACATCAACAGAGAAGGCCTGATTCCTGCATCCCTTATCTAAACAATCTGTTTCTGATGTTCTTAGCACCCTTCACTAACCTCAGCTTTTTCTGGGTTTTAGCTTTTCTCTCTCTCTGGGCCACCTCTGGGACTTCTCCTTGGTGATCTGGCCCTTTTTCCATCTCTTGTTTAGTCTGTCTTTATTTTCAGAACTTCACAAAGCTTTTTGCGAAGCTGCATTGGCTTCTTCTCCTGTCCTCCATTTTTTTTTCCTCATGGGAATTGTTTTCAGTTTTGCTTTCCCTTAAAATCAAAAATTCCAGTATTACATGGTCACTTCTCCCAATGTTCCCACAACTTCCACTTATTAGTTAAGTCTTCTCTGTTTGTTAGTACCAAGTCAGGGAGAACTGATCTTCTTTTATTCTCTGAAGAAGAAAGATGTCAGCCAGAGAAGTCAAGAATTTCCTAGAAGGACCATGCTTACCCAGTTTGTCTCCTAACAGATGATGGAATAATAGTTCTGTGGTTGAAGCTATTTTTATCTGATTCACATATTATGTATTTAGTATTTTAGGTTATACCTAGCCTTTCTACCTTTAGCCACTCAAAGTAGAAAGCTTTGACTTTCTGGTTCTGCTCATTTTGTCCATCAAGCACCAGTCCAGAGCCACAAGATATACAGTAATACCTCAGTTCACGAACGCTTCTGTTCATGAACAATTGGGTTCACGAACAGCACCGTTTGCAAAATTTTGCTTCCATTTGCGAACTCCGCATCGGGTGATGAACATGACCCGCAGCCATTTTCCCTGCTGTAACACGTGGTTGTGGCTTCTTGTAGGCGAGGGAGACTCTCCCTCCAAACAATAACCGCCTCCCCACCCGCCTTCCTGTCCTCCACACCAGAAGTTGCCTCAAGCAAGGTTAGTGTTCTCTCTCTTCGTACTGTACTTTGTTTCATATATTTGTGGTTTTAAAAAAAATGCATATGGTTCAGAACGGATTAACCATATTTACATTGAACCTTATGGGAAAATTTGATTCGGTTGGCGACCAAAATCGGTTGACGACTACATTCGTAGGGGTCAGAATGGATTAACCGTATTTACATTGAACCTTATGGGAAAATTTAATTCGGTTCACGACCAATTCGGTTCGTGACCAGAGTCGTGGAACGAATTAAGTTCATGAACTGAGGTACCACTGTATAGCAATGTTGTCCTCTGTACCTAGCACAGGGTCATGGTCTTGTCTGCCAGGTATATACCAACCTTCAGGATCTAGCATCCTTGTTTCCAGGGAAGGCCCAAGGCATTTTGTTGCCTGAGATGGAGCAATTAACAGAGCCTTCTCCCCCACTTTTACTTTGGCGCAAGTCAAGATGTATAGTTACTATCCAGGTCAGCAAAATAAAACTCAAACCAGCATCTCTCTTATGACTTGCCAATAAAAACACAATCGTATCTTTCAGTAGGAGTAGCCTTGATTCTCTTCTACCAGTATATCTATGACTTGACTCAAACTGCCCTATTTGAATATTAAAGACAAACTCTTTGTGGTTTTATCTCTAGCAAAGCAGAGCCCTATCAGACAGATTTAGGCCACATCTGGTTAATCATTCTTTTTCCCTGAGTTAAACTTACAGTTATTTGGAGTGAGAATCTAGATGATTTCTGGATACAAATTCTACAGTTCTCAAGCAGAAATTAATTGTTATGATTGGAAAAATGCCTCTTCCCATTTGACAAACAATGTCACATGATTACCTTGTAGAAACTGGTTCTAGAAATACCATCAGTACCTTCTAGATAGTGTTTCAATGTCTGTGATAAGCATCACTCCTCCCACCCTCATCCATGTCATTCCAAAAGCAACAAACTATGTTAGATTATTGCTTTTTATGTGGGAAAGCAATGGTGGCCTTTCAAACACAGCTAGCTGACAACACCCACAGCAAGTCTACCCCTTTCTCTAACAACGCTGCTTCATTAATTCAAGTAAGTCTCCTTTATGTTCCTGTTTCTTTTGCTGTTCAAAAGTAGATCACTGCTAGCCTCCCTGTAGCAAGAATATTTTTCCCACCTCTCCTCATCAAATGTGGATGAGAAGCAACAGTCCAAATGCTAATCCAAGGCTCACAAATTTAAAAGAAAAGAAAACTTTGGGCACAGTCCAGCAAAGTTCTTTTTATATGATTGTTTTGAAAAAGATAAAATCACAAAAATCACATTCTATAGTTTTCACAGAGTTTCAGAAAAAGTTCTCAGTTTAGCCCTCCGCAACCTAGTGTCCTGATGAACTATGGTTCCTAGAATTCCCAGTCACCATGATCATTGGTCAAATTGACCAGCAATTTTTGTAGATTATTACTTTGATAAAATCTGGAGAGCATCAGATCACTAAAGACGGCTTTCGGTTTTCCATTTTCTGTAGGACTGCAACTACAGACTGCAGCACCACTATGTGGAGAAAGAACGAGAAAGAAAAAACAGCAACCAAAATTTGAAACTTCAAATGAGGGCACATAGAAAATAACCATATTGATTCACAAAAGAAAAAAATAGTGGATAACACCTTTACTAAAATCAAACAAAGTGCTTAAAAAGGAGTTGCAAGCTTTCAAGTTCTCTTCATCATGCAAAATTTCACCACCACCACCCCCAGCAAAATGCATGGTGAAGAAGCAAGATAATATTATATCTAATAATAATAATAATAATATATTATATTATATTAATAATAAATATAATAATAAAATATTAGTCTAGATTAGTGGTTTTCAAGCTTGGCAACTTTAAGGTATGTGGACTTCAACTCCCAGAACTGGCTGGGGACTTCACCTGGGAGCTGAAGTCTACACGTCTTAAAGTTGCCAAGTTTGAAAAATACTAGTCTAGATGTTTTAATCATGAGGTTTTCAGTTCCAAGTCAGGCTCAAGGCAGAGATTGAAAATGGAATGCTTGTACTCTGTGTCAACTTATTCCTAGCATTCAGATACAAAGAAAATGGCTGATCCTGCCCAGCTGTGGAACACAAAACCATTAATCTGCCAAAGAGGTAAGGAGGATAAAGAGGGCAGTGAGATGGACTGTTAGAGCTACAACAAAGCAATGCTGCCATAACTACATTAAAGCAATGGTTATTACATCAGAATTCTAGAACCCCTGAAACCAACTCATCAACAAAAGGAAAGGTAACATTTCACCTACATTCTAATGTTCTAATCACACAAAGCCCACAGTCAAGATATAAACAAACTCCTAGAAACCAATATCTGAAAGAAATCCCTGAAAAAGGAAGAAGCAGTTAATCCAAAGCTGGATTTAGGAATCTACACACTTGGGCGACTGCTGAGGCTTCTAGAGGGCTTTGGGGGGAAGATGAGGTGGTGGTAAATCTGTTACACTTCTTTGACCTGCTTCCAGAGATGAAGAGAAACAGCAGCAGCATCAGGCCACTGCCACTTTCCTTCTTTTTCCTTCATCAAAAAGATCAGATTCCCTCCAATAGGGAATCTTTTGTCTCAGCAATGACGACTTTATGTCCCCCATATCTGCTGTGTAACCCAAGCCTCACTGGACTGAATAGGAAGCTGTCCAAAGGGTCTATCATATGCCTTTCGTTTGAAAGACGATTATTCTGGAGAGCATTTAGGGATACAGATACAGGCCTTATAAATTAGATCTCCTCTGTCTCATTTTATCACCCTCCAATGGCAACCAAAATTTACTGCCCAAGGATCCATTTCCCCCGTCTTAAGATAGGAGGAAGGGCGTCCCAGCCATCTAACTTTATTAGATTAAGGGTAAACCAAATGGATTAGTCAGGGTTGATATCAGAGGTCCTTAATTTAATTTCCACTGAACAGAAAGACTGGGAAAGTGAAGTCTTAAAAAAGAATCCTTATATAGAAAGATTTGCTGAGAACTACAGTACCAGGGCAAATCACATTCTTTCTCCAGCCAATCAAACCAAACTCAGCTTATGGAAATTGCAATCCTTTTGCTCAAAGCTTGTTTCAGATCTAAATCCATACAAAATCTATTTTTGCAGTGGTCTTGCTTAAAATATTTATCCTTAATGTTATGTCAGTGGCACTAATTGAAAACAGCATTTGATGAAGCCACCACATATCTTTTTAATTTGTGTGTGTGTGCGTGCATGTGTGTGTATTCTGACAACTAGCTGTAAATATATGGTCCCGCATTGTCTACTTCCAAATGGAAAAGCCCTTTCTGCTTGCAGTTACTGATCTTATGAATAGCAGATTTGTCCTTAGGTAGATTGGAATCAAAGTAAGAAAACATTTTTCCTTCTGTGATCTTAATGGAGCAAATTGGCTTTACAAATGTATTTGTTTTACATTTAGGATCTGTCTTGAGACATGAGTAGCATTAGATTGGCACAAAAAAGCAAAGAAGCAATTGTCTTTTGAGAAGCTTGGTGTCGGACATTTCATTTTCAATCTCATTTCTGCAGTATCTATTCTGTTCCTGCTGCTTCCAAGCTTATATTTATTCCACATCTCTAGTCCTTCCCCCAACCCCATTCTGCAAAGCTAAGGATGTTTTTGAGATTCACTCAAAACTGAGTGCATATGTACTTGTGGGGGGGGGGGGATCAAAATTAGAGACCCCAGAAAACAACTCTAGTATTTATGTAAGCATTACATTAAAAAAGGACCCAACTGTACCATGGATAAATAATAATGAATATTAAATGAATTGTTGAAAAAGGACAGCAGAACTAGCTCACTGTCCAACTTGGATTCTTCACTTTCAGCTCTTTGTTTTCACACCCACTCTCAATTTAGCTTAGCAAAATGCTCTTTCTGAGGCGTAGCAGATGGGCCACATTGCTCCTTCATCATCCATTTGCCTATAGGAGTTTCACTGAGCTGCAAGGAGCACAATGGGGAGGAGGTGAGCAGACCAAGCCAAGGCTACAGAACCAAGCAGTCCAGTCATGTGCAGCAGTCCACCAGGAACTTAGTGAATTTTCTATTTTTGTTGTCTGCTGAGGACTTCACAAATAAACAGAGTGAATGGGTACCTATGAGCTTGTGTTCTTTATTGGCTCACTGTGCAAGCTAGTTTTAGCTCTCTATACTGGCTGGTTTGCAACCTGCCAAAGCAGCCTGACACCAACCAGGTAATGGCACATGGCAGATGGAGATAGACCACTTGTCCCCTGTAGGGAGAAGGGCAAGACTTCTTCAGATGTTCTCTAGAAGATATTGGGCCACAGGAAGAACAGAGCTATTTCTAGCACAAAGGCAACTTAACAAAGAAGAGGTGTCTCTCCGCTTACACAATCATCACAGTGCCTAATGTTTACATAGTAAAGTTCTTCTACCCTAGTTTCTGAAAAGAAGTTCTGGGACACATTAAGACCTGATTCAAGGGAGCTTCACAGTATTTCAAATGATATAATCAGCTTACCCATGAATTAGCCAATTAAAATCAATTCAGGAGAAAAATTGCTGGGCTGGCTTTCCTCCTTGAGGGTAGTGCAGCCCTGTTGCTATGCTGCTTTTCTTAAGAGGCATGAACAGGAACAAAGCGACCACTAGCCTTGAGTTTTGCTCCTTCAGGGGTTTCTACTCAACCCCCGGCATGCTCAGAGCATTGTTGACCTATTATTATTATTATTATTATTATTATTATTATTATTATTATTATTAAAAGTTTTACAAAGAACATAAAAACTAATAACTAATAAAGAGTAAAAGGAGCAAAGAAAAGTACAATCACAAAATTAACTCCTATTCTATGATTACAAAAAAAAGCTCACTTTCTTCTATTATCCAGTTATTTTCTAATCATCAAAACCACAAATCGTAAGTGCATTTTTGTTCATTTCATGCAAAAAATCTATCAGGGGTTTCCAGTCAGCCATAAATGTAGGCATTGCTTTTTCTGTAATCAAAGAAGTTAATTTAGCCATCTCTCCAAGTTCTATCATCTTCACCAGCCATTCCTCCATTGTGGGTAGTGTTGAACCTTTCCATTTTTGAGCATATAATAGTCTCGCCACCTTTGTCATATTTAAAAACAACATTTCATGACTTTTTTTATAATTGCCTGTCCATTAGTCCCAAAAGAAAAGTCTTTCATTTCAGTTGTACGTTAACTTTTTAATTAATTAATTAATTAATTAATTAATTAATTCATGTATGTATGTATGTATGTATGTATTCGTATCTAATTTTTTTTGGCTTTTTCACATGTCCACCAAACATGGTAAAATGTCCCTTCATGTTGTTCACATTTCCAGCAAAGATTTGAAGTACGTTTATACATTTTAGACAATTTCTCTGGTGACAAATACCAGTGATACATCATTTTATAAAAATTATCTTTAAGGCTAGAACATAATGTAAATTTCAGTTCTTTCAACACATATTTTCCCACTGATCCATTTGATCCATAGTCAAAAATTTTAGCCTGTTTTATCATACATTCTTTCACTTGTTCTTCTTCTGTCTCATATTTCAGCAAAATTTTATGCATTTTATGATCATCATTAGTACACAATTCTATTTCAAACCCAGTCTTACTTTGTTCAAAACCATAAAATCTTTTATCCGTTTTAAACCTGTCTGATAATTGTACATAAGAAAACCATTGACAAGAATATTCTTCTGTTGTCAAATCTTCTCTTGATTTCATTTTACAATCCCTTGAGAAAATTCTAGTACATCATGGTAAGTTAACCATTTCTCATCTATAAAATGCTTCTTGTGCTGAAAGCCACAAAGGTGTTTTTGGGCAAAACCTAAATTTATGTTTATTCCTTACTCTGAGAATAGCTCATCTGACACAATAATTTTTAAAATCTACATTTACCTTAGCTTTGTCGTATCATAGATATCCATGCCATCCAAATCTCAGTTCATGACCTTCTAAATCCAATAACCTTCTATTTCTTAACAACACCCACTCTTTCAGCCAAACTAAACAGCAGGCAGTAAAATATAGTTTCAAATCTGGTAAGCCCAATGCTCCTCTTTCCTTTGCATCTTGTAGTACCTTATATTTAACTCGTAGGTTTTCCCCCTTGCCATACAAATTTAGATATATCATCTGCTTTTGTTTAAACGGTACATCAGTTGTCAAAACAGGTATTGTCCAATACAAAAATTACATTCTAGGTAAAACATTCATCTTAATCATAGAAATTCTACCCAACAGTGACAACTGTAATTTGTCCCATCTTGACATATCTTTTTTAACTTCAATTCATGTTTTAACATAGTTATTTTGAAATAAAACACAGCTCATATTTGTCATAGTTATACCCAAATATTTTACTTCCTCTCAATCTTAAAACCCATTTTACTCATCAGTTCTGTTTGATCTTGCATCTTCATGTTTTGTTAAGATCTTTGTCTTCTTTTTATTAATCTTGAAACCTGCTAAGTTCCCAAATTCTTTTAATTTATTCTTTAAAAAATCAATTCCCTTTAAGGGGCCTGCCAAAACCAGAACCAAGGCACAGCTCTGTAGATCTTAAGCAGGCATGTCACAGCTGTTGCAGAGGTAGAGTTGGGTGGATGGGGAAGCCTCACCACACAGAAAGCCCATAAAAGGAAATCAATGAAAACAGAATAAAATTAAAATTAACAAGCCAAACTATAACCCAACCAAGGATGAATCAAGGCCCAAATTGCCTCCAGAAAAATTCTCTTTTGCAGTTTCCAGAAGGCAATTAGAGTGGAAGTCAACTGGATGTCCACTAGAAGGCCATTCCCCAACTCTCCCTAAAGCGGAGCACTACAGCAGTTTTGTCTGAATAGATTCAACTATGTCAGCCAAATAAACTTTAAAGGCAGTGCATATAGAGTACATTACAGTAGTCAAAGCATGCGCTGATGAGGGCATGAGTCACTGTAGCAAGTCCTCCCACCCAGGTAGGGCCGCAACTGGCACACTAGTTGAAACTGGGTAAAGGCTTCATGGCCACAGCTTCTACCTGATGTCCTAGCAGGAACCATGAGTTATGTTGAGATACCACTAGAGCAGATAGGAAACCCAATGGAAAAACAGTAACTCTGTCCTGCAAGGGTTCAATTTAAGCCTAATTTTTTTTCTCATCCAGACTCTCACAGACTCCAGGCACCAGGATAAAACTTCACTGATATCACCCATCTGATCTTCAAGGCCTCTAGTAGCATTCCCTTTTCAATTAAGTATTAATAAGCACTGATCCAGGAAATTACTTCGCCCCACCCCCATGTACAAAGTCACCAGGAGGGCAGAGGAGAGGAGAGAGCACCTTATCCACTTCATTGGAGGTCACAGGCCCAAAGGACCCCCAGGTAACCAAGAAAGACAATACCACAGCCATTCTGGACAACTTTGTAGTGAAAAGTTGTGCAAATTGATCACAGCCTCTGGGCAAGACTCTTGATGTTTATTCTTCCCTGACAGGGAACTGACCCCTGGAAACACAGCCATTAAGGGAATAAGAGAGGAGAAGTAATGGTGTTTCACATCTCTTAATACCATGGTGTAGGCCTGAACGTGGGCACGTACTTGGGCTGTCGGATTCACTTGTCTAAAAAAAAACAAACAGTTTTGCTAATTTTGACTGGTCAAATTGAGGAGATGTAGAGAGAAATGGAAAGAGGGGTTCCAGGTTATTAGAAGAAAAAAGACTCTAATTTTCCCCAACATATTTTCTATTGTCTGCTAAGTTGATCTGCGTTTGTTCCACATCTTCATTTAAGTCATTAATGAAAATACAGCAGAGTAGAGGGCTCTCTATGCTCTGGATTTCTATTATACCTTTCAATCACATCACTGCACTGAATGCACTAAGAGCTCATCTTGTTTATTTTCCATACCCTTACCATTAGTGTATAGACAACGAAGGCCATGACATGAGCCAATATTCTTTTTGTTTTTCAATGAGTGGTTTAAGAGTCCCTATTTCATCAGCTACCCTTTCTACACTCTTTATCTGAGATCTTTACTTCTAGTACACACATTTTTATCTGAGATTCTTACATTTCTTATATTTTCATCAATAATTCAATTTCAACAATAATTCCGTTTAGAACTCCCCAAATCACACTCATTATGTTTTGGCCAAACCTATTTTATTAATCCTTGTGAGATGCAACCCATCTTATGCCAGCAGTCCATCATCTAGTGTCATCCCTATAATGTAGACCAGACTAAAAAACAGACACCATGCATCCCTAAAGCTACTTTTATTAGAACAGCTATAGTAAAACAATCTTGCAAGTCTGAATATACTTCCTTTCTTCCATCTTTCATCTTCATGAGAATTGGGATGGGTGGGTGTCTGAGCCTTTTTCACAAACTACTTTCTTGGCCTGGGCTCAAGTTTCATTTATCTGATTGTTGCCTTGGTAGAAGATCTTCCTTCTATCCTTCAAAGCCATCCTCTTTATTCACTACATCTAGATTATTGAGTCCCAGAAACTAAATTCCTCCCATCAATACCATCAATGTAGCCTATTACTGATTTACAAAATAGCAAGCTCTCAGTTTAATGGACTAATAGGATGCAAGGGGAACCCATAAGAACTGAATGTCTATTAAATGGCAAATAGGACTTTGTACATCATGTACACAGAATGTAAAAAAAAAAAAAGAAGGATGTACATAAAATGTATAAACATTATCCAGGCTGAGTCACCAAACAGAGGATTTTTTTTTTTTTTTACAGTAATTGCTTGGGGGTTAAGTGCATTATTGCCTAAAATTCAGATTTTGTCCATTACATTCTAAGTTTACTGAATTGGAGTTTAGAGAACTAGATAGGACCCCAGACAAAGAACAATGATATAAAAGTAGGCATTTCATATATAAGACCGTAGTTATTAAAAATAGTACAAGCTGCAGAGATATTAATGAAGCAGAGGTGTAGGGAGGATGAAACAAATGGGGAAATTCTTTATATTTAATTATGTTCCAATTTTTTAACAAGCCATTATTGACATATTAGAAGTAATGCAGTCTACAAAAGATTTCAGCATAAATATTGCTAGTTTGGAATTTCAGGTTGAAATATCTAAAATCTGCCCTATATGCAGACACACTCCAGATTATACTCAGCTTGCAAGCCAAATAACATTTTTCGGGGATAATGACAAATGGCTTGCCATAACTAATATATGTTGGACACAAAAACTAGAAAACAAGGAGAACCTTTCAGATCATAGATGTGCTCCTTACAATTCTCATTTTGCACAGGGAAAAGGCCTCTCAAATTGAGTTCATTTGCAGGAGAAGAAGCAGTTTTCAGGCTGTGACAAGATCAAATTACAGATAACTTAAGATGACAGTGAGGAGTCCCAAACAGGTGAGTGCTTTAATGAAGAAAGAAGAAGTCGCAGTTACTTTGGTGTCTGTACAAGACTGCAGGGGCCGTGTCTTTGTAGCCTTGACAATCCTTTCTTCCTGGGTTAAGATGGTGTTTCTGGCTCCCTCCCACTTCCCAGGGCCGGTCAGACGGAACTGGGTAGGTGTACAGGGCCCAAAGTATACTTCCCAGGCCAGCTTTGGATCTGTCAGAAGAAGACTCAGCAGGTTGGGCTTGACTCCTAATAAGGAGGCCAGTTCATCCATGTAATCAATATACTGCACTACTAAGGAATTATTGTGGCTTGCTGCATACCTAAGGGCAAAAGGTAAGTTAGCCTGTTGAAGACCAGATTCCCAGTTCCTGCCTGAGATTTCGCTGCCTCTTCCTTCCCCCTCCACCAACCCACATCCACCCATTTAGAATTCTAGTTGAGCTACTGTAGAAAGTATTTTGTTGTTCTACACATCAATTAACATTTTAAAGTCTTTGTTCTATATTTTATGTTGTACCTTTGTTCTACTGTATATAGTGTTAGTATTAATATTGTAAAATATCAGAGATTTGTGATAGTAATACTAATACTTTAATTATTGTCTGTATTTTATAGTCTAGAAGTACATAGTTTTGGATTGTAAACTTCACAGTTTGTTATCTAATGCTAGTCTATGGCCAAAATAAAGAATTTATAATTGAACTTGAATGCTTTTAATTCTAGGACATGTGACTCACTGCTATCTAATCTAATCTAATCTAATCTAATCTAATCTAGTCTAGTCTAGTCTAGTCTAGTCTAGTCTAGTCTAGTCTAGTCTAATCTAATCTAATCTAATCTAATCTAATCTAATCCAATCCAATCTAATCTAATCCAATCTATATCCCACCCCTTTCTGCAAGCAGTAATAAGTTTATGTAATGGATAACATTACAGGTAATCCTTGCTTAGCAACCACAATAGGGACCAGAAAATTGGTCGTTAAGCAGGGTGGTCATTAAGCAAGTCACCATGTGACCAGATCCAATTTTATGACCATTTTTATGATGGCTGTTAAGTGAATCACCGTGATCATTAAGCAAATCATGTAGTCATTAAGTGAATCCAGCTTCCCCAATGGACATTTTTTGTGGAATTTACTTAGCAACCACATGATTTGCTTAATGACCATGGTGACTTGCTTAACGACCATGGTGATTCATGTAATGGCCATCATAAAAAGGCTGCAAATCGCAATCAAGTGACTGCGGGGGGGGTGCGATGGCTCGCAACGGTCGTAAGTGCAAGTACAGGTCATAAAGCCCTTTTTCCAAGGCCATCATTTCAAACCACCATTAAATGAACGGTTGTTAAGTGAGGACTACCTATATTAAGTTTGTATCCTATGGGTGAGAGTTATTGATTGTAATTTTATAATTTATTCACAAAGATTCGCAGGCATTTACGTACAAGGCCAGGATATTTTCAGTTCCAACATTCTGGAGAAATAAGCATATTTATATGTATATAGATGATTTCATACCGTTTTTCATTATACTGGATCTTCTTAACAATATCAGCCATCATTTCATTATCTGAAGGTAACTTGTTCAGGCCTGAAAAATAACATCAGTTTAATCTTCTGGTGCCCTCTGTCGTCCGAGAAATATACAGCAGTTTGCAGACAGACAATGCAGAAGTACAGAACATATTGTGGACTGAACAGAGAAACTGAAGTAGACTGTAACTGTGTCCATTACACATACAGAGATGTTGGGAATGAAAGTACTTCAATAAAGGATGAAACGTTGTGTTGATACAGCAAGACATTAGGAGAATTTTCTGAAGAAGTGATGTGGCTATTCCTGACCCACCAGAAAGAAGCTGAGCTTGTAGGATGATGGAGAAGGTCACACCAGATAGACACTAAATGTCAGCAAAGAGTTGTTTTCTATATCTTGCTGCTGCCATTGATTTCTGCAGATCAAATGTGATGGCCCTACCCAATACTAAGCCTGCCACCCAGCGCATAATTTCCTGGGTATTAAGCCACCCTGAACAATTCTGGCTTGCTTCTGTGTAGGCATGCAGCGGCACATGCAGACATATTCCTTGGTAATTTAGAGCCACTGTTCTCAGCCTCATCCTGGCTCCAAAATACCAATTTTGCTTGAAAGATGAACTAGTGCAGGACCAGTTAATCAACATGAACAGGTTTTCTGTATATCTCAGCTTTCTGTTGAACTGAATTCCAGAAGTGGTTCAACCCAGATAATAGCTTTACTACTTTAGTATAAACTATGTCTTGAGATTACTGTGGGAATAATCTGCGCTGAAGCACTCCCCCCATAGCTCCCATTCATTTAAAGCAGGTGTCAATACGCTTCCTTATGGCTTGCAATCACATTAATTAATTTTAGATTTTCTTCCTCAAATATAAAAGTGTTCTGGCTGCAAAAAAGGCAACTTTCATTTCTATTCAAGCAACAGACACTTCACACACAATACTATAATCTGAGAGTTTCAGCATGATTTTCACCCCTCTGACCCAGTGGAATTAAACAAAGCCATGTAATGCCAAGTCAGGCTATTGGTTAATCTTGTCCAGTCTATCTGTCCAGTGGTAACTTTACAAGGGCTCAGCCAGAAGTATTTTGCAGGCCAGCTACCCGATATTTTTTAAACTAACACCAGATGTGGTTGGTCTTGGGGCCACCAGGGCTAGGAAAAGTAAGTTTTCTAAAAATATATATGAAATGGCATTATTTGAAATTACAGAACAATTTTGGTAGAATCTCACCTGTAATCCAAATATTCAAGTAATTCTTCCTTGGTTATTGATTCTTATAAATGATTCCCAAGTAATAACATGAAATGTCAATTGTGAACAATTTTCCCTTTGAAAAATGAATAGTGCCTTTTTGTGGTAGATAGAGAACATATGATCAAACATGGAAGTATTATAGGGATTTTTTTCAGAACGTGGAAAGTTTTTCTGTTAAAATAAGGCTTTGTCTTGGATTTCTATGGACACAATAATCCCTCCAGTGGAGCAAAAACAACAAGCTCTGCCATCATATTCCCATGGAATAATAATAATTATCATCATCATCATCATCATCATCCCACCTTTTTATATATTTTGGTCAGCTCAAGGTGGCGAACATACCTAATACTCCTCCTTCCTATTTTCCCCGCAACAAACACCCTGTGAGGTGGGTTGAGCTGAGAGAGAAGGACTGGCCCAAAGTCACCCAGCCGGCTTTCATGCTAAAGGGAGGCCTAGAATTCACCGTCTCCTAATTTCTAGGCCAGCACCTTCACCACTGCACCAAACTGGCTCATTGGATTGGATGAATAATGATAACATTATGATTAGCATAATTCCAAGAAGTTTCCTTGTTGGTCTTTTTGCTGGTATACATATATTATGCTACATGTACAACACATTTGGTCATATGCAAACATTTGGCAGAGATGGAGATTGCTTTCATAGATACCCAAAGATATATCACATGGCTTTGTTGTTCTTATGCAAAAGAGGGAGTTATTATTAATCAGCAGTGCAACCTTCAGACCAAGCGGAGCATCAGCCAAGAACTTCTAGCATTCTTATATTCTCTCTTACCCTTGAAAATTCTTGTGGCCCAGCGAACTTGGAGCTCAGATACAGGTATAATGGCTCCTACAGGTTGGATGAGGCCAATCACAGCCAGTGTGTGCTTTTCCAAGTGTGGAGGGAAGACATATTTATATAGTGAGATTTTATTTGTTTGTGTCCTGAGTACAGTGTCCTGAGTGAAAGGAAAGGAGAAGTTGTATCCTGTAGCAAAAATTACCACATCGATGTTTTCCTCTGTGCTGCCATCTTCAAAGATCACACCTCTTTCAGTGAACTTCTTCACATGTGGTTTTATTAGCACCCTGCCAGCAATTATAGCATTTGGTAGATCATCACCCATAACTGGGGTCTTACTAAGGAACCTGCAAAATGAAGAAGAAAACACACTGGCCATATTTTTCTCCAGAATTTGTGCTTGTTAACATTTTTATGACAATTTGAAGAAAAATGGGGGGCAAACAAAATGCAGGAAGCAATCATCATACATGTTTTTCAAACCAGCCAAGAAAGCACAGCCTTGGTAAAGAAAAGCTAATTTATGTCAGGGGTGTAATTCAGTGTATGGTGATATATTTTTTTACCCACACATTTATACAAAATATACTGTATATTATTTACTGGCTTTACAATTTTATAACAGTTTTGTCTGATTGTTTTCTGCTTCTGCATCGCTATTGACTTCTTTTTTGTATGCAACGCCACCTTTTGGGAATACGTTTTACTGGAAAATAAGGAAGTGGAAAATAAAGAAGTGGAATTGGAAAAGAACTGGAAAATAAGGAAGTGGAAAATAAAGAAGAAAATAAAGAAGGCGACATGGTGGCGCAGCGGCTTAATGACGCTGAAAGTTGCCGGCCAGAAATGGTCGACACTTCAGCGGTTCAAGCCCAGCCTTCGCGCTAAACAGGGTGAGCTCCTGCTTCCTCCCCCAGTTCCTGTCAACCCAACAGTTCGAAAACTCATGTGAGTAGATAAATGGGGACTCTCACTCCGGTGGGAGGAAAAATGCTGGCGGCACCTTGCAAAAAGGAGTCGGGAGCAATTGCCAGTAGCGCGAAACTACGCTCGCCCAAAAAAGGCGCGAAGCAACGCAAACCCCGCCTCCTGTGCTCGCCAGCTGGGCCCTGCTCTAGGAAGGAGCCTCTGGCAAACTACTTCCGAAACACCTTGCCTTGAAAACTGCAAAGGACTCGTCCAAAAAAAGCAGTCACTGCAGAGTCAGTAACAACTGAATGCAGATTAAAAAAAAAAAAAAAAGTGGCAAGTAGAAAAAGGGTTGAGATGCAGAAAATCTAGAGTTCCTGGAAGTGCATTTTACTCAGACACCTGTGGACAAGCATCATCTTTATCTTTACAACCACCATAACTAGAATCAGACTTAAGAAAAAGAAAGCTGAAATTGGCAGAGTAGTTTCTATGCAGGCTTTCAGCTTTCCCGTAAAAGGTATCATGGTCAATGAAAATTTAATTCTAAGTGAAGAAAAGTCCCAGGATACAGAATTAGGTGCAGAAACCAGAATCTCAGTTTTTAATTTTAAAAAAATGTTTTTAATCTTTGAGGCTATAACTGAATGGTTAAATATATACGGGAAAGGGGACATCTCAGATGCTACAGGCACTGCAGAATAAGATTTCCAGGATTCAGAACTGAGGCTACTGCAGGAGTAGTAAAATCAAGCAAAACAACAACAACAAAACCAAACAAAAAGAATAAACTCAGAAGAAATGTCATTCAGTTTCCAGATTTGGATTAATGCACAGAAATGCTTCCCTTCTCCAAAATTGCTCCTAAAATGTGGTTAATATTCATTTTAACGTGTATATTCCATGTCTTTCTAAGTCTCAGAGTAAGGAGAAATTCCACTTTTACCTGTGCTGGGGCTTTACACCATAGTTCTCATGGTTAAACCTCATATTCAGCTTCTTCTCTCCCCATCGGTTTACCAGAGCCACAGGAAGTATATGGTAAAGGAGATTTTTGAAACGTGTAAAATGTGCTATATCTAAAGGGTATCCGCCATCAGAGACCCGACTGATCACCCAAGCACCTGTTCTAGTGCTCAGAAAGATCTGGGGGAAGAGAAAGGGAAATCAGCAGTAACTCCTTCCCCAGCCTTGTAGTGGAAAAAATAAACCTAAAATGGAGACTGAACCCGTTCCCCCATCTTTTGGATATGACCAAGATCAAACCCAGTTCGCCTCTTTGCCTAATCCCATCCGATCTAGAATGACCCTCCCTGCCCTAGACAAATCCCCCTGCAATCCCGTCTAGACCATAGAAGCCTCCTCACCAGTTCACTGCATGGCCCAAGGGCAACCCTTACAAAGAATCTTAAAGAAACTCCAACTTTTCATCTTATCAGCTGATGACCTCAACATTCCCTCTTCTTCACAATGAACTTCCTCAGCTGAGCTGCCCTCCTGAAAGGCACATTTTGCCTAACAATAGAAATAATCCCAAGTACAGGGACAAGGACCTACCTAGCTTCCCAAAAGTGCCCAGCAAATCAGATCCCTAGGATTTCCTGCCTTATAGCCCTAACCTCTATAAAAATCTTTGCTTTTCCATTGTTCAGGGTCCCTCTTTCTTTTAAGCAAGTACCCAATTATCATTTTAATGAACATGGTTCTTCTCCTCAGTGTTGTGTTCCTTACTACAGCAACCCCCCCCCCAGAAGAGCCCACTCCTCCTTCCACTGATGTATGCTTCCCAAGGGACAACTATGAGTTGCAGTGTATTTTTCCTGAGAGTGGAGAGTACAGGTAGAGGATGTCCAATAAAAAAGAAGAGAAGAGGAAGAATAATTAGCTCCTTCCCTTGCCTTCTACCCCTGATGTTCTCTGCCTAGTTTCCAAGCCACCAGGACTATCTTGCAGTAAGGAAAGCACATTTGGTGAAAAGTAGTATCACAAAGCTCTCTGGCCTCATTGACTAAAGTTGAATTTTCATTCACACGAATAATTTAATAATGTATTCACATGCATTACTAATTGATAGAATTAGTCTCTGAAACTCCATCCCCCAAAGCAACAAATGTACCCCCGTGGTATCTGAACTCAAAATTTGACAAAATTGCCTGCTCTTGTCATCAGACTCAAAGTAAAACTTGTTTAAATGAGCTGAACCTGCTTTGTGATATGGCTGAGGTCGATGGCAATCTCTACTCCAGAATTTCCCAAGCCTATGATGAGGATTCGCTGGTCTTCGAACTTTTCAGGATTCTTATATGTCCAACTGTGAATAATTTTCCCCTTAAATTTCTCAAAACCTGAAAAAAAAAAAAAGGATAAGAAACTATTTTTGCAATGCTGTGCAAAGCATATATTTGCTGGAGACTGAAAAAGAGTAAAATGTCAATATGGAAGCAGGATTTGGAATGATCTTTAAGAAGAATTCTCATGGTTAGATTATCCAAGGATCATCTAATGTCGCATTGCTGCCTGGGACATTCCATTCCCAATTTCTGTTCATACAATTATTAGAAATGACCAATAGATATCGGACAGAGTGATTATGATTCTTGAGCTTCTAAGCAATAACGAAGGCTTAGTGATAGGAAGCTACAGTTTCAAGGTTGAGATGAGAAACAGCAGTAAAGCCCAATCCTTTTTGCATCCTTATCATCACTATACAATGTTAGTAAGGCCACTCTATCTGGGCTACAGAAATCTGGATTCAGAAATGTTTTTTTAAAAATACTTTTTATTAAAGATTTTAACATTACTAAAAGATAATACAAACTAAAATCAGAAAAAAGGAAAAAAGAGAATAGAAAGTGCAGAAAAGAAAAAAAGAAAAAGAAAGAAAGAAAGAAAGAAAGAAAGAAAGAAAGAAAGAAAGAAAGAAAGAAAGAAAGAAAGAAAGAAAGAATATTTGAAGAAGTTACTTCCAATCTTCTTTACAGCAGATACAGGCAAGTGTATCAAATATAGTAGCCCTAATATAGGCTTGAGGTACCAAAATAATAGAAATACAACATAAATTCATAATTGTACATTCATTTTCTCTATCTATTTATCATCTAGTCTAGTGGCCCTAGACCTGTTGCCAGCCATTAGCACCTTAAGTGAACCATACAATCAATAACCCCTCCTCTACAAAAAAAAAGTACTTTTTTCTCAAAATTTGGTGTCCCAATTAACATGGCATCCTAGGCAGCCACCTAGTTTGCATCTATCTATCATCAATCTATCTATCCACTCATCCAATGAATATAGACTGCCCACTTCACAAGGACTCGAGGAGGAGGAGGAGGAGGAGGAGGAGGAGGAGGAGGAGGAGGAGGAGAAGAAGAAGAAGAAGAAGAAGAAGAAGAAGAAGAAGAAGAAGAAGAAGAAGAAGAAGAAGAAGAAGAAGAAGAAGAAGAAGAAGAAGACACAATGTGTTGCCAAAAGAATGGAAGCTTCTTACCTACTACACCAGCAAGTTACAATAAATAGAATGCTAGTTCTAATTATATAAAATGAATGCAAATTTTTTGCAAAAAAAATAACATAATTAAAGCCACTTGGCTGATCCAATTATTCAGAATACTGTGGGTATAACTGATTGGACTCAAGCTGAATTAGACATACTTGATAGGAAAACAAGAAAATTAATGACCATGAATCATGCTTTCCACTCAAGAAGTGATGTTGGCAGGCTCTACTTTGCTAGAGCAAAGGAATTACTCTAGGGATTACTCTAACTAAAGCAAACAGAGGAAGAAGAAAATACAGCTTGAATGATTATACTGTGTCAGGCACAGTTAGAAACCACTGCTGGTAGAAGTTTGTAAAAAAACACTACTGAAGACTATGAAATGTAAAAAAAGATTTCAAAAAGGACGCATCTGAAAGCCAAATGAATGCCTGGAAATCTAAACTTCTTCATGCTCAATATATATATGACATTAAAGGAAAATCAGATTAAAATCTGACTTGGCAGTAGCTGAAAACTTAAATTCTTAAAAAGGAAACTGAAGGAATAATTGTGGCAGCACAGGAACAGGCTGTGCAAACAAACATCATCAAAGCCAAAACTGAACACATTTCAAATGATAGCTGACTATGTAAGATCAAAGCTGAAATTGTAGATCACCTCATTAATGGCTGTAGCAAAGTTGCCCAAACTGAGTCTAAGCAATGCTATTGCTTAAAATTGAAGTAAAAATTGTAATGAGGAATTTATATCCAAAAAATTGGCTTTACTGTTAACAAAAACTACTAAGAGGATCAGACAGCTGCAAAGTCTTAGAAAATGAAAGAAGTCAAGATCTTGTGGGATTTTAAAATGAAAACTGACAGACACCTGAAGCACAACTCACCAAACTTTATTATCATTGGGAAAAAAAGTGTGGTTCATAGATGTAGAACTACTAGGAGACCATTGAATTGATGAAAAACAGATGGAAACAGTAATAAAATATAGAGGTTTGCAAACTGAAGTTGAAAGACTTTGGAAGAAAAAGTCCATTATAATACTAATAGTAATCAGAAATCTTAGAGCCATACCAAAGGGATTCATCAAATATTTGGAAGCTTTAAATTTACAGACTTGACACCACTGATCTGGCAAATAGCCCACCTTGTTTGGAACTTCCTACAACTATACAGACACCACTGCCGCCCCCCCCCCAAAAGTATAGTTGTTGTTTAGTCGTTAAGTTGTGTCCGACTCTTCGTGACCCCATGAACCTATTGCGCCAGGCCTTCCTGTCCTTCACTGCCTCCCTGAGTTTGCTCAGTTTCATGCTCATTGCTTCAGTGATGCTATCTAACCATCTCATCCTCTGCCGTCCTCTTCTCCTTTTGCCTTCAATCTTTCCCAGCATCAGGGTCTTCTCCAAAGAGATCTCTCTTCGCATTAGGTGACCAAAGTATCTGAGCTTGAGCTTCATTATCAATCCTTCCAATGAGCATAGTTATCCCTCCATTTTTCCCCCCAAAATCCCAATTTGCCTGGAAATAAGTTGAAACTGACCCAAATAAATGGGATCCACCATTTTTTATTCTGTAGTCCATAGAGCAGACACTTTGCAAATTGAAGTTGAAAGGTATGTTAAGAACATATGTTAACATATTCTTGTAAATAATAAAACAAAGAATATAAAGAAAAAAGAAAGATGGAAATGACAGAAAGAAAATGTATGGCCCACCACCAGCTTTGATCCTGCCCACCTATGGTTTCACACACAGAGACCTAATTTAGTGAAGGCTGCCTCTAGTAAGAAGACCCCTGGAAATTTTCCCTGTGGGAATGCAATCCTTGCATAAAAGAGTTTTTCCATCCCTTTTTAACTTCCATTTCACACATGATCACTATAGTCTAAGCAAGCAGGTGCTCTAATATCCCAGGTAACCTCAAGGAAGCGGTACATAGTCAACCTTGGTGGATCTTTAAAAATAAACAAGGCTGGAGCTAGCTAGTATTCAAGGCTGTAGGTCAGATTGGGAAGTCAGAAGAGACATGCTAAGAAGACAATGCCAAAACACTGGATATGTCCAGGAAGTCATCAGGTGTCGAGTTCAACTTGAAGGAGATGTGAGTTTACTCCTAATGATAAATGGAATGAAACATATTATTGTTTTGCAAATTCTGCTTCGAACTGGATGGACAGCATTCTTAATTAGCTTATAGGAACATCACAGCTACCTACCTAAAAATGAATCCAGAGGAAAATAAGGGTGCACGTGGAGGCCTGTGCAAATCAGAACAGCATCAAAGACAGCTGATTCCTGCTTCCCATTCACTTCTGTTACAATTTCCCACTGTCCAGTGATGGGGAAATCCGTGTGTTTCCTTAAATGGCAAACTCGAGCCTTAAGATAAAAAAGATAAAATCTTTTTTAAGATTTAGCTTTATGATGTTTTTAACAAAGCAGTGACAAGTGAAGCATGGGATAGAGTTGTTCTCTATGTTTGAAGAACAAGTCTGATCTAGAATATCTATAAATATACTTGCTTAATTCTCACTGCTGATATTTCTGTTTGGACTGCATCATTTCTATAATAGAGAATAGCTTTATGCACATACTCAAATGCATACATTCTTTATTCTATTAACAGTCATGGGCGTATACATCCCCACCACAATCACACTTCACAGTGCCAGTTTTTGTGAAGAGCAATGAGACTATAAATTCAAGAAGTTATTATCTGAAAGCATGGAACAACTGCAATGCTTTAGGCTGGAGTCAGGTGCCCCTTAGGAATCAAGCATATGTATATTTGGAGTGGTCTAATAAACCAAGAACTGAAAGTCAGTGGCATCTCTCCTATCAACTGCAAGGCCACTTGGTGACTCCTGAATGATGTGTAACCTTTAGCTGGCTTGATCAAGTCTGCTGGTTTGTACATATCAATAGATTAGTGGTTCTTAAACTGGGGTAATTACCTCAAGAGTTTGATTCGAGCATATCCTGGGGGTAATGGAGCAGTTTATAATTGCTTGTTTGTGAGTTGAGGATCCAGTTTGGGCTACCAAGATGCTTGTATAAAACAACAGAGTCTGGGTTTTGTTTTGTTCTTTAATAAATGACATTATTCGAGACCAGGAAAAAGTTAATTGGGTCAAACAGTTTAAGAACCACTTCTATAGATGCACTATGATGATGGTTTTAATGGTTACTTGTTAGTTATTAGTTAATCATGAATAATTACAAATGATTTCTTTGTAGTAAGTAGGTTTATAGCTAGATACAGGTGATTGTAGGTTTAGTCTTTTTTTCTTGGAAATAACAAAATCTGGGATAGGTTGACCAGAATTATCTAAGTCCGTGGACAGCAGGAGCTTGTTCAGACAGAAACCGATATCCGAGATGTTCCAAAGTTCTAAGAGAGTTAAGAAAAGTTTTTCTTTTTCTTTACTATATTCTTATTTTTCTTTCTTTTCTATTTCTCTTTCTCTTTCTCTTTCTCTTTTTTCCTTTTCCCCCCTTTTTTTCTGTACCTTCCATTCTTTATTCTTCTATCTTTTTTTAGTTTGTATTAATTTGTATTGTAATTATAATCTTTAATAAAATTACTATTAAAAAAACAAAATTCTAAGAGAGTTACAGGCAGCACCTTAATGAAGAATCTTGTTTTACTGTCTTGTGGGGAAGGGTAATTGGGGTAATTTTCATGGCAGAAACCGATTCTTAGAAAACAATATTTTTCTACAGTTTTATCTTCTTGAATAATTTTCACCATTACCCTTTGCTAATTCCATTTCTTATGACATAACCGGTTGAAGGGCTCCTTACACTGCATCTTGCATCTTGCAACTAGAGTTACTACCAAGATACCCATCCCCCCCAACAACATCTTGATTCTTAGCTTCTTACCTTGAAATGTATGTACCTAAGCAAGTCAAACTGCTTTGCGTACATCCTAAAGTACTCCATCATTTTACTATGATGCATGTAGTTTGGGTATTCCTCAGGAATAGGGAAATCACTGAAACTCATCATCTCCTTTGAACTATTTGTAGTCAACGATTTGTAAATGCTGCTGTGGCCTTCAGTGACATGTTCCTGCAAGAAAGTGTCAAGTAAATAAGAGGGGATTTACACAGAAGGTTTTCCAGATGTTTACCTTGAAGGCAGATTAATATGGCCACTGTTGACTATGAATTCTGGCTATAACTTCTTGTCCAATTTATATTTGTTTTCCTCAGGCCCCAATAGTACTTTGAAAACCTGTCTGACCATATACCATATAGCCATGTGAATTATTCATGGTTTATTCAGATTATTCATAAAATAATCCAATGAGGCTGCTGAAACCATGCTTTCTTTAAATTGTAAAATCAGAAGATTTGGGCTACAAAAAAGTTGTTTTCAAGAAAGGCTCTGAATCTTCCTTCTGACCTTCAGGCGGTTAAATATATATATATATATATAATTTATATATATATAAATATATAAATATATATATATATAAATGTAATGTTTAAAAAATGCACAGAATGATAAATACAGCTGAATACAAATAGTTGAACAGCCAAAAGCTCCCCAAATAAACAAGTCTTACATCATTACTTTTCATCTTACTGATGTTGCACTGATGGTCAAATGGTGGCTCAGCTATATCATGTCCAGATATCTCAAGACAGGCAGTTGTTTCTGACTTGCCCTCTACCTATTTTGTTCCCCTCCCATCTACAGACAGTAAATAGTGATTCATCAACCAGGAATCTCTTGATAGATAAAAGAGGAAGGGCCACCATTATCAGCAGAACCCAAAATAGGAGATTCTCTAAAAAAAAAAGTTCCTTGTTGAGAGAAGAAGGAACAATTGGTTGTTGAGGACAAGAAAGAAGTATTCTAGTGGGGCTAGTAGATGTGGTGGTAGTACAGTCGATATTGTCTATGTGAAAACCTACCTGGAATCTCCACAGTCCCCCTATATCTTCACTTCTCTCAAAACACGTTGGCTGAAGACCCTCATCCAAACAGCATTTAATGGCAGTAAGGCCACTGACCCCAGCTCCTATGATGGCTACCCTTTTTGCCATTCTGTCCTGCAACAGGGAAGGAACAAGCCATTATATTCTTCTTCCATAGATTCTTAAAAACTATATACAGTTGTGTGAAAAAGAAAGTACACCCCCGTTGAGTTCTATGGTTTTACGTATCAGGACATAATAAAAATCATCTGGTCCTTAGCAGTTCTCAAAAGTAGGTAAATACAACCAATGCGTTGGTCTTTTTTTCCTAAGGCTTCCACACTCTCCAAGCAAGCAGATGGAGCAGCTCCTTCTTCAGGTTCTTCTTTTACTTCAACAAGGGCACCCTCTTAGAAAGATTCAGATAATTTTTCAAATTAGAACTTCAAATGAAAAGGCAACAAGAAAGAGCCAGAATTTTGCACCAATATTTTTCAGAAATAAACAATACCTATGTTTCACTAGCATCCACTGTATAAAGCAATTCCTGATAATTTTTCACTTAATACTTTCTGTTAGTATGAGCATAATTTGGTTGAACATTCCTTGCCCACATCTCCAAATTGCAAACGAAGCAAAAGTATATATTTCAATAATTTCATGCAGCTATTCTTTGCTGTCCTAAAATTAGGATAGGTGGAGAGCTGTACACAGTTCTGCAAGAACTCCCTTAAGAAGTAGCAAGATCTTCTCATGTACTTGTCTTTCATTTTTGTTTTGTATTCTAAATTTTTCTGGTGAGATGCATCAGACTGGTATCACTTGAAATTTGATAAATAGGACCAATACGAAAAACCCTGTTTTTGTAAACTTTTCCCATAATATTAAAAAAAAAAACCTCTAAAAATCCACCTCTTGTTTCTATGATTTTTGTTTCCCTTCCCCATTCATAACCTATTTATATGATTTGGTTCATTTTCTTCAATTCTCTAATGAGACTTTTTGGCATTGACTGCTGTACTTAATCCTGCAATTGCTGGGACAAACTGTTTAATACTTACCCTGTTTGGCAACTGCTCCCAACTGCTCCTTCTTATGTTGCTTTTCTCCCTCCAAACTGCAGTTCTTTTTTAAAATGAGAGAAACCAGTCACAAATATTAACCCTCGTAGTTTAGTCCTCCAATCCCTGCAACCTACTCACACTGGCATGTATTTAGATGTCACACAGGAATTCCCTGGGCTGACAGAAAACAAATAAGAACATGACTTTGCGATAACACAAGAGAGCAGAATGGTCAAAGGTGCTTTACTTTGGATAGTGGAGAGGAAGAAGGGGACAAAGGGCTGTTATTCTGGAATAAGCACATCAGCAAATGGTTTAACCTGGATTGATAGCCTTTAGTAGCCAGTAAACTAATTATGTAAATTCCTCCCAGATGCAAAGTCAAGCTGAACCACAAATCAGATAAAGGTGTTCACATTTCTTGCTGATGTTTCAAAACTGATCCAGCAATTTACTGGTATCTCCAATACCATTAGCCCTCTTGTGCAGGATAATTTGCCACCCCCTGCCCCCACCCCCCAAAATTCTTCAACCTCAACTTCTATATGCCGAAAAGTAGCTTTATGAACAATCCAAGTCCACCTTTCCTGTAGATGAGACACCAGTGACCAGTGCTGGGAATCCTGAAGGATCCTTGCAAGCTGGGATTTCCTTATGTCTCATGCTGCTAACTAGCGCTATGTTTCACTGCCTTTCTTATTGCTGCTCCTGGTTTTTATTGTCTCTTATGCTGCTTTAGGGGTTGGTTTCTAAAGTTTGTATATTATTTTATTTTATTTTATTTTCATATTGTCTTTATGCTGTTTTTCTATAAGATTATTTCTTTTATAATAATAAGTTTTAACTGATTGTCCACCACCCAGAGAACTCCTGGTATTCAGGTACAACAGAAAATAATATAAGTTGCTATATTTGATTTCAAAGGAAAAAGAGGCATCATGGAGCTAGAAGACATAGCTCCTCTCAAATAAGTGGGGGTGGGGGGGAACACAATAAAAATCAATGGAAAACCCACAACCATACGCACACTGACAGCAATCTCCAACAGCTCAAATAGCATTCCACAAGAAAAATTAAACAGTGAGAAGAAATCCAAGAACTTCTGATAAGTGGTATTTATGAAGAAAAGGGCCATACCAAAGAGTTTCAGAAACTGCTGTAAATAGGATGAATCAGCATATGTTTTTGGCTCTTCCAAGCTGGGACAGAAATGAAAATCCCCTGCAGAGTTGTGCCTTTGATATGTCATATCTTGTAGTGTCTGCTTGCATAACACTTTGGGAACAGAGATAACTAGTTTCCATTCTTTTTCTTCTTCCCCATCCTATTCCTTCCTTCCTTTTATAACATAATTCAATCTTTTATACATACTGTCCTTATAAGAAAGAGGAGACTATATTAATATTATTCTCCCCAACATTAGTACGCTAAAGTTTGGGGAGCGTGGTGGTGCAAAAAGCATGTGCATCAGCCATTCCACTGATACTCTAATTCTCTTGGTTGTAATGTGGATTGGAGACAGTTTTTACGGGGAACATTCAGGTGATCCATCTATTCCCTTTATGCAGAATTTTTCTACAGGTCAGACAAGGGCGGTGGGTAGTGTCATGCCTTGGAAACACAACAGAATGCCCCTAATTAGCTGTCTAATGAGCTTTAAGTCTCTGGAGAAGGAATAGCAGCACAGACTATGCAATGGGTAAACCCATTTCCACTTCACTCTAAATTTCCATAGAGAATTGAATGCCCTGAACTAATTAAGCTACCCTCCCACCCACTCAACATTAGGATTGAGATCTGATCTAGAAGGAGACAGGGAGGTGCAATATAGTTGTCTACATAAGAATTTGGTTTCACATCTGCTCATTTTTCTTCATATTCATAGAATTTCTCTAGAAAATCATAAGGGTAAGGAAGGTGCTAAATAGTTATTCTGTGTCTGACTCCCCATCCTTTAAGTTTTCAGTGAGTGGTGCAGTAACATGTCTGTAATGAAGAATTACATTTCATTTCTGCTTCACTGTCCCTTCTGCTGAATTTCTCTAGTGGAGCAGAGAGCTGCTAATCTGGAAGCACATTCAGCAGTTCAGTTCTGGTAATCTTCTGGTAATAAAGAAGACCATGGAATTAAAAAAAAAAACTTTTAATGTTGTAACCAAGATTGTCTTTAAATCTCTTGAAAGCTGCAGCAAGATATGGTAGCATAGTGAATTTTCTTCACTTTAGTTTTCTTCAAGATTTCAGCCTCTATGAAAAATTTCTCTGAAAGAACAACCTACTGGTCTTACTAGAAACTAGGTAAGTTATAATGTAATTTTTAATTAACTGAAAGATGACTGACTTTTTAAAATTACACAATAAAAATATTCACCCAATTTCTTTGTCCTCTCCTGTCCAGTTCTTACTTCTTTTTTGGATTTTGCTTACTACATTGTCACTTAAAGAACAACTGTAGCCCTTGGTCCATCAGGAATTGCATTTCAATGTTCTAGTACCACACTAATTTAGTGCCTCTGACACGGGCAAAAACTAGTGCAGGAAATCTCTAGAAGGTTGGAAATGGGGTGATGATGGCATGTGGACTGAAACTGTTCAAGGAAGATGTATTGTTGAGAGGGCAATGCTTTGAGAGGGCAAGGGGCACCACTGCTTACAGCAAGAATGGTTTCTCTTCTCTTACACAGCAGTCTTTCCAGTTTTAGTTCTCTAAACAGAAGGATCCTTGGACAGAATATGTTCCATTTCAACTTCACTTGGCAAAAGCATTTAACAAGTGTAAAATCCTCAGTTAAGGTATCATAATGCCCCTTAAATTACAGCTGACCCTGTCTCTAAATTTCTGAAGAGCAGGAGAGAAACACTGTCCTTCACTGGATGGTCGGTCTTCTTTGAGAGTCCCACCTTTATGCAGCATTTCCCTCCTGGGCTTTATGGTGTACAGATAAGGTATGTGTGCTGGGAACTAAATGAGCAGAACAAGCATAGTTATCTTTTGAGTTAGCTGAGCAGTTACTAAATCTCCAGAGACAGATGAAGTACTGCAGTTTGTGAAGGAGGAATGATCTCATTGCTGCTTCACTTTTTTTTGTGCAGAATCTCTATGGAAGACGAAGGCTCTGACAAAACAACAATAAAGTTACACCAAGATTTTAAAGGGAGCACCTGATGGTTATATAGAACTGAAGGAGGAAAATGTTTCCCTGCCAAACTGGTGCTCAGGACCCTGACCTTCTCTGAGAGTGAATAAGAGGGAAGGTACTCAAAAGGGTGGTAATAGAGGCTCAAAAAGAAGCTGGACCAAGAGTCAGGAGATGATTCTCCCACAATATATCAAAGTCAAAGTAATCTTTATTGTCATTGTACTTCTTGTACAATGAAATTAAATGCCACCCCAGTGCAGCTTTAAAAATATAAAAACCATAGAACACATAAAACACATAAAACACATAAAACACACAAAACACATAACCTTCACATTCCATTCACCATTGCACAACCCCTGATGCTGCATTAATACTGCACTATACGGTAGAGTTCAGTATAGTTACAGCTCTAAGATAGAAGCTATTCTTCAGCCTATTGGTCCTTGTTTTCATTATCCTGTACCGTCTGCCAGATGGTAATAGTTCAAAAAAAGAATGTCCCGGGTGGGATGGATCCTTAAGAATGTTTTGAGCTTTCTTAAGGCAGCGGGAACTATAAAGTTCTTCCAAAGAGGGGAGAGGGCAGCCAATGATCCTCTGGGCAGTGGTGGTAACCCTCTGGAGCGCTTTCCTATCTGCCACTGTGCAATTAGCAAACCATACACAGGTGCAGTGGGTTAAAATGCTCTCAATGGTACAGCGGTAGAAGGTCACCAGGAGTTTTTCATTCAGAAGTCTCAGGTAGTATAATCTCTGCTGGGCCCTCTTAACCAAGGCTGCAGTATGAGTGCCTCAGGTCAGGTCCTCCTTTATGGTAACACCCAGAAACCTAAAACTGGCCATCCGCTCCACTCGGTCTCCATTGATAACCAGGGGCTGGACATCTAATCTATTCCTCCTATAGTCCACTATAAGCTCCTTGGTCTTATTGATATTAAGAGCCAAATTATTGTCTCCGCACCATGAAAGCAGCCAGTCCACCTCATCCCAGTAGGCAGACTCATCTCCTTCAGAGATAAGCCCCACCACTGTTGTATCATCTGCAAATTTAATGATAATATTGCTGAAGTGAGTGGGGGTATAGTCATATGTATAAAGAGTGTAAAGTAAGGGACTCAACACGCAGCCCTGTGGTGAGCCAGTGTTGAGAGTAAGAGCTGAGGAGATATAATTGCCTAATCTAACCCTCTGGGAGTGGCCAGACAGGAAGTCCAAAATCCAAGAACAGATTGAATATGGAAGCTCAAGATCCATAAGTTTAGACACCAGTCTATGTGGAAGGATTGTATTGAATGCAGAACTAAAGTCTACAAAAAGCATCCTCACATAGGTCCTCCGCTGTTCCAGATGAGTCAGAGCAGTGTAGAGAGTGATGGCTATAGCATCCTCTGTGGATCTATTAGTTCTATATGCAAACTGATGTTTATCAAATGTATGCGGAAGGCAGGAAATGATGTGCCTGCAGACCAATTTTTCAAAGCACTTCATGATGATAGGCGTGAGTGCCACTGGTCTGTAGTCGCTGAGGTTGTTAATAGGGAACTTCTTTGGCAGTGGAACAATGATGGAAGCCTTCAGACAGGATGGAATAGTGGACTGGGATAAAGACCAATTAAAAATCTTAGTGAAAACCCCAGCCAACTGATCAGCACAGTCTTTAAGCACCTGGCCAGAGATGCCATCAGGTCCGGCAGCCTTTCTAGGATCCACAGCCCTCAAAATACTCCTCACCTCGTGCTCCTCCACAGTGAGGTAGGGGCTATATTGGACTAATGGCTGTACTCTAGCTGCCTCTGGTGGCTCCACTTCAAAATGGGCAAAAAAATGATTCAGCTTCTCTACCAATGAAGCATCCCTGTCAGCAGAAATGACATTATTCGGTCTATAGTTGGTAATTTGTTGAATCCCCTGCCACACCTGCCTCGTGTTGTTGCTATGAAAATGATCCTCAATCTTCCTCTTATAATCTGTCTTGGCCTGCCGAATGCCTCTCTTCAGACTGGCTCTAGCAGCACTGTATTTTGCCCCATCACCAGACCTGAAGGCATTGTTCCTGTCACACAGGAGACGCTGGACTTCCTTAGTCATCCAGGGCTTCTGGTTGGGATAGATCCAGATGCATTTAACCATAGTGACAGTGTCTGTGCAATATTTAATATAGCACAGGACAGCTGCAGTATGCTCCTCCAGATCTGGATGGTAAAAGATATCCCAATCTGTCTTCTCAAAACAGTCCTGAAGTTGTTGAGAGGCATCTTCGGGCCAGGATTTCACGGTCTTTATTGTAGGCAGAGCTTGTCTCCTGAGAGGGGTGTATGCTGGTGCTAAAAGCAGTGACATATGGTCTGACTGCCCGAAGTGTGGTAATTGTATAAACCTGTAGCCATGTTTAATGTTGGTATATACTTTATCCAGTGTATTTGCTCCTCTAGTGGCACACTTAACATGCTGATGAAATTTGGGGAGCACTGTTCAGAGGCAGACTAGCAGTTCTGCTACACTAGTTCAGTGGGACAGCTAGAAGAAGGAGAAGTTATTCCCATGGCCAAGGAGGAGGTGACAGTGGTGGAGGAAATGGGTATGGGTAGGCATGGCAAAACACATTCTTTCTTTAGAGAAAAAGTATACCTATTATTCTTCTGTTTGCAAAAGGTACTGAAAAATAGACATGTGTTGGATGTCTACCTCATTATTTGCTAAACCTATAGCTGTGGACATTGAAGCTCTTGTTTATGTAGCTTATAACCCGTTAATCACAAGATTGCACAGAGGAAATTCCAGCTCAATAAACTGGGGATCTACTATTTTTTCAAGATATTAAATTGAAGTGCCATTATGAGTTAAAGAGCTTCTTCCAGCCAAAACTTCTGATGTTTCTTTATTTAGATGGACAGATGGATCTAAAATAAACCTTTGAAGTTATCTGTAAGCAACTAGATCTAGTGGAAGTAAATGAAACTTACAGAAAGATTAATTTTGTCAAACACAAGTATTTTGAGAAAGCTAATAAACCAGACAACATTACGTTATCAATTGTCAAGAGAACAATAGAAAAGAATTATTACTTCAATTTAGGACAGAAAGTGGTATGGTTCAACTCCAGAGGAAATTATGAGTCTATTTATTAAATATTATTGCTGATTATGGGGGAAAAGGCATCACATTTGGAAGACAATAAAAAAGTTTTTAAATGCACACAGATCATAAAATTCACCCATCAACAAAAGGAAGTCCTCAATTAGTGAATCACAGAAATTGAACCAAAGTAGCAATACAAAAATTTGCTGAATAAATTCCCAGAACCAGATGTAAATATGAAGTGTACGTGGCTGTATAGGAATCAGTATGGATGCACAGAGTAGCCAGCAGTAATTCCCTTAACAGCTATGCAGTATATATTGGAACCAATTCCTTATGTAGTCATTGCCTAATTCTGAATACAAGGTATACATGTACATACATTAAAACATATACTATAATGTATACTTTAATAATATTGCTCCATAATGACAGCATAGGCAGAGTTTCTGGATGGATACCAACATATTAAAAGCTTGGTGATCATGCCTTCCTCTAGATTTAATCAGAGGTTGCATTTCTTCAGTCAGTCTCTGCTACCCAAATGTAACTGAGTGTGTGAAGTGATACAGAAGTTGTTGGTCCCCCCCCCCCCTTTTAATGGGGCAGATTTTCTTTCTATATGTTGAATATATATGCTTTTCTGGGGGTTTTGTACAGGATAGGTATCCATGATAATAAATGCATCCATGATAATAAACACATCCCAGCCTGGTGCTGTATATCAGCCATCAGTTGATATGACCATCCCTTGTGGGCATCAGTAAGGTATGTTCTGAGTGAGCATTTCCAAGAGTAGAAATCTGACCTGAGCAATGACTGGCAAAGCAGATTTTATAACTATGACAGAAAGGAGACTTAAGGAAAGACATTAAAGAGCTGAGCAACCTCCTAGCTATCAGCCAGAAGGAAGTGACCTCAGATTAGCAATCTTTTAGACAAACAGCAGGCAGTGCAGTAGACAAGGAGGGGACATGGAATAAATCCTCATCTCTTTATCCAACCCCAGTGCTCCCTTGTAGTCAGAGGACGCTGAAGCATTGATGCCACTGAATCCCCACTTCCTGCAGGGGAACTGCAGCGGTTCCGATCTTACTGGACTGCAGCTCTCAGCTTCTCAAGCCCACATAGCCAAAAGTGAGAGACGCTTACCTCACTACATACATTTACTTCACTAACAGCTGACGCAATATCTCTGCCTTACTTAATTTAACAAGTCTTTATACCATCGGTTTATGTAAATAATGCATGTACAGTATATTATTCCACAGTGATATCCCAGTGAGACAGCTTTTAATTTTGCACACAAAATTACTGCATATGTAGTATATTTATTCAAATGAAACAAGCTTGTATCCATAAATTATGACTGTGTTGTGTTCTGACTAGCTAAAAATAGTTTAAATATAGGACTTCATGGGGAAATGTCAGATACTTATTTCATTTTATCACTTCATTAATTTGTCCAATTATATTACTTTTATCCAGGTATACCTATTTATTTAATGCAGATTAGATTCCTACTGTTATGTTCCCCTAGATCATCCTTTCATATTTTTCTCTGACTTAATTTAAAAGTAAATTATTAATTTTAAGCAGATCTTCCTGATTTGAAATTAGGTCAATTGTTTCATTTCAGTATTTGAAAGGATTTTATTTACTAATAGTGCAATCCTAATTGAAGTGTTTATATAATAGAACAGATTTTTTTCCTGTGAGGGTGAGATAGGCTCAGCATCTGAAGGAAAAATCCAACTTCATAACCATTTTGGAGCACTTGCATAGATTTATGATACCATTCTGATGTTTTGATTGGGGGGGGCATGGAGAGAGGGGTGGATTGGTGAGCTACTCCAGGGGTGGTTTTGTAGATATCATCCAAGATGGAAGGAAATGTGTATCAGCCCTGGAATTCTGATAATTAATTCCCCTTTCTCCTATATGTTTGAATTCAGTGGAATTTACTTCTGAGTAGATATGTTTTAGATGGCACTCTTAATTATATATTTGTTAAAACTCTTTCATGATGTAAAATGCTGCTATTTTAGGAATTCTCTTTGCATCCAAGTATTCCTTGGTATCCCTAATTATTTCAACATTCTAAAAAATATAGTAATAAGGACAAGACTAAGGACCTTAACAGGACAAGACTTTTTGGTCTCCTTTAAAAAACAAAAACCTTAAATGTACCCATCAAGTAGTTTTTTTGTCCTCAAGTCTTATCAGAGAGTACTTTAGATCAATCAATCAGTCAATCAGTTTATTACAGTCACAGACCAGTACAACTAAAAATGCACATAACGTGTCTACTTAAAAATCTTAGATATAATAATATCAAGTAAAATCTATATCATAATTATAATTTGGCCACCTAAATGTCATTTATACATGAAGTCAAACAGCCTATCCTATAGTGTAATCATTACTCCTTAAATTATGATATCCTACAATTATTGTTAGCTAAAATAAGGTGATGATAAAATGATAATATCTAAAACTGAAGTGTGTTGGTGATATTTCTGTCTGTTTTTTTCATGGTCACCTACTTAGTCCACCCCTACCAAATCGATTCCACTCAGCAAGGCCCCCTGACTCTCGAAGTAGTATTTTCAGGTCTCTTTGGGAACTGTTAATGCAAGCAAAAATACTAGTTGGCTATAATCCATTACTGCAAAACCTTTCAGCAGCTTCCTATCCGATGTTGACGGATCTTTATTGCCGCCACGCAGAACCTGGCTACCTGCGCTGTAACGTAAGGCCAGTCATCCATGAGAAGCATTTGAAGATAATCTGATTCTTGACAGCCAGGCTGCTTGCTGATCAGGGGTGCGAGCAATTTACTCCGTGGGACTTGGTAAAAGATACAACAGAGGAGAACATGGCCCATGTCTTCTACTTCCTTGGCATCACAAGGGCAAAGTCTTGCAGCTAAAGTCTTGCAGCCGTCCAGCACTGCTGAAGGAAGAACATGGCAACGAGCTAAAGAGAATGCTTTCCACTGACTGGGGAGCTCAAGCTGCGCTAGATATCTGGCAGCAGTGACAGTAAACTTGCTACATGGAGGAGACCAAAAGGATGGAACCTTCCCTAAATCTGCTTGACGTTCTATATCCTCTGTCCTTTGCTTTATGGCCATTCTTGCCTGCTCATATTCCATTGCTAGAATCCTAGCCGTAGAATAGCCTAACTTAGAGAGGTTGAGCTCGATATCCTTTTTCCACAAGGATTGAAATTTATCTTGAAGGATAAGTGGAGCTAGGCGCTGCGGGTAGTGCTTTATTTTTAGCCAAAAATTCAGCGAAGCTAGGCACACTTTCGACTTGACCTTTATCGTGCCTGTTTCCAAGTGTAATTGTGCATTGGAGATACATCTGGGCATTTGCAGGACCACCCTGATGAATTTAGCTTGGACTCTTCCCAAGTATGTCACACTTGAAGCTGGAGACCCGACAACAGACCCATAGAGAAGTTGGGCTAGTGCCTTTCCCTGGAAAAGTTTGAGAGCTGCTGGGACAAAATATCCCCCTTTACTTTGAAAAAAAATTAAAATGGCATAGGCGGAACAAAGACCTAAATCAGCCACATATTCACAATGAACTCTCCTCAATCCGGAGGCATGCAAATACCTAAGTATTTGAAACTATTCACTGGTTCTATTCTATGACCGTTGATAGTCCAGACATGTTGTTTTGGTCTTTTGGAAAAGGCCATAATCTTTCTTTTCTGATAGTTTATATCTAGAAGATTGTTTGCACAATATTGGACCAGAGTTCTCAGGGCTCTTCTTAGACCAATTGGTGTCCTAGAAAGGACAACTGCGTCATCTGCATAAAGCAGCAGGGCAATGTTACGAACCCCTAATTTAGGTGGGTGAAAATCCGGGTGGTTTAGGTATCTCACCATGTCATTGATGTAAAAGTTAAAGAGTAAGGGACCCAAGATACATCCCTGTTTCACCCCCTTTTGCACTTTAATTGGTTTTGAAAGAAACCCTTGCCTATTACATTTAACCTTAAGGGTGGTGTTAGTATGTAGCGCCCAAATTAAATAGAGAAGCCTACTGTCTATTGATGCAGCTTCCAGCTTCTCCCAGAGCTTGGTCCTAGAAACAGAGTCAAAGGCTGCCTTGAGGTCTATAAAGGCAGCATACAATGATGTTATCTTGTTGCTGGAATACTTTTCTATCAGACGTTGAAGAACTTGACATCGTTCGATGGTATCTCGTCCCTCTCTGAATCCTGCCTGTTCATCTGCTATCAGGTTCTTCTGGACCATCCAGTCCTTGAGTTTTTCCTGTAAGTGTCTAGCATATAATTTGCTGATTGTGTTTAGCAAGCTAATCGACCTATAGTTTGTAGGGTCATCCCCCTGCCTTTTTTAAACATTGGGACTATAATAGCCAAGCCCCAATCCTCCAGGATTCGTCCCGTCTTATCAATGTAAGTAAAGAGAGATGCTAGCATCGGAGCCCACCATTCCATGAAATTTTTCAATGCTTCTACTGGAATAAAATCCACTCCCGGGGCCTTCCCTTTTCTTAGTTGACCAATTAACATCTTGATGTCAGCTGTTGAGACAGGCAGCCACTCGTTTAGGCCATCTTTCATTTGTATTTCCATCTCAGCGGAGGAATCTTCATATAGTCTCTGAAAGTGAAGTTCCCATATTTCTGGGGCTATGTGGGAGTCTAACATGGTAGAGGGTCTTGCGGATCAATGGGAAAGTAGATGCCAGAACCAGGAAGAATTCTTCATCTTAGCAGCTTCAATAAGTCATTGCCAGGTGGATTTCATACCATTTTTCTTTTTGTTAGCCAATAGTTTCTTATACTGTTTTTTGATATTAAGTGTTCAAGAGACTTGGTGCTGGTGTTATCATTCTCTATTTCATTTTTATACTGATGGTAGGCCAGTGTGTTTTCTTAATGTCAACATATTCTCTATCAAACCATGGCTTGGAAAAACTTGCCCCCCTTTTGGCCGAGGAGTTTGAGGTGCGAGTTATTATAGGTTGTAATTTTTGTATTAATGTTTTATATACCCTCAAAGGGTCCTGTGTGTTATCAGTTGACATAATGGATGCCCGAGGTGTTTGTAAATCTATGAGTGCTGACCTCATCTTATGGTCAAGAGAAGGAGACCATCTGGCACGACACTTGGCTTGACCTTCTGGGACAATTCCAGGAATATAATGACTCACCTGATGCTCCTGCATAGCTGGAGTCTCCAGCTGCAAACAGAGTGGAAGATGGTCATTTTCTGGATGTGGTAGTACCTCGAAGTTCTTCACCAGGTGTGTTAGATTTGAATTGACTAACATATAGTCAATAGTGCTTTTTCTGTACCCATGAGAACCTCACTTCTGATAAAAGTGAGTTCACTTTTGGAGCCATTTAGGATGAGTAAATTAAATTTATTTGCCAACTTGGTGAGTCATAGTCTGGCATAGTTAGATTTTTTATCTCTAGAGAGTCGCACCAACACGGTAGGGGGTAGACTAGGCACAACAGAAGGGGGATGCTGATGGAATTTGGAATATAGTGCATGGTTATCAGTGCCTAGTCTAGCATTGAAGTCACCCCCAAGAAGAACCATGGCATTAGGGAATTCCAAAAGAAGATTGCCAACATAATCCTCTAGTTCCAGCCAACTTGTGGCAGTTTCATTTTTTTTCCGCTTGGAGAAAGATAAACATTAATAACTAACAAATGCATGCTACCCATGTTCAAAAGTATTGCCATGGCCATTTGTTTAAGAGGGGAGATAGGTATAGGGGCAACTCTCAGGGCGGTGGAGATGAGAATTCCCAGACCACCTTTTAGTCGCCCCACGCCTTTACCTTCAGTTGCTTCCAATTTATATGATTGGAACCCATTAAAGAGGAGATCATCAGCTGTCCAGGTTTCCTGCAGCAGTAGAACATCCATGTCTGACAAAAACTCAAGATGGTTGAAGCCATTATTGCGATGCCAACCAGCTAAATTCCATGATATAATCTTTAAGGGGCTTTGTCTTGTACCGGTCCGCGTGCTGCTAAACCATCTGTGTTAAAGGACTTTCCCTGCTGGAGTCCTCTATCTGTTCCACCTCATCAGTACATCTATCTTCTGCAAGTCCAGGATTGGGTGTATCAGAGGGTTGCTCATGAATCTGGGCCACTGTTAATATATTTTTTCTAGTAACTTCCTGTTGCTTCTGGAAGAAATTGAAGCTTGTACTATGCGTACTAGGGACTTCTGACTCCAATGTTATAACCGGCTTTTGTGTTTTGTGTATCTTTACAGCATCTTTATCAATGCTGTTGGGAAGTTCCACTCCATCTGTGCATTTACTTTGATGTCCAAGGGGGGGGGGGATTAACCTGCATTTTGCAGAGTTCTAGGTTTATAAGTGGCTTTGCTGCATGACATATTGACATCAAGGATCCCCTTAAATCATCTAATTTCTTAAGTATTTCCACTTGTCTGCTATCGGCAAGGGCACCGAAGGAGTTAATTAGAATTTCTTCTAATGAGTCAGCAGGCAGCTGTGCATACGTAGGACAAGTGGGTTGTTTGCTTTCATCATTCGTTGTCCCGGACTCCACTGGTGGAATAGCCTTGAAGTTATCTGAAATAACCTTTCCACTACATATTACAGCTCCATCGTTCTCTCGGCTGCACTGAGCTGTTAGAGAGCTAATTGCCCCAGAATGAAAGACCCGGATTGGAAATATTGAAAAGGATTTCAAAAAGGCTTTCATTTTTAGGAGCATACTAGAAATCACTGGCTGCCCAAATGTCAGCAAAACCCGCTTAAAGCTGCCTCTGGCTGGTAGCCATTCTGTCTTATGCAAGTCCAGGAGCTGTTTTTCACAGCGTACTAGCAGACTTAATGATTGGGTCACTGTCCTTTTGGTCTCCCATTTGCCTCTACTCATACCAATGTTTAAAATTTGAAGTGTTATCTTGTTGGTTTGTAAGTAACAATTACTTATTACCGGTCTGTCCCCCTTTTCACCTGAATGTACAAGGCTGTTTATCTTTACCTTGTCCTCCCTAGCTGGTCCTACTGAGGGGTTTGTTCTGAGACAAGGGTCTTCCTTTCCTCTGATGAGTGTTTGCAAAGGGCATTTTGGAGGTGGATTCTTGGATTTGTCAGGGTACTCAAATTGCTTCTGATGGTTTTTAGTAAATTCTATGAAGGATTCTTTTAAGGCATCTACTTGGTTTTTGATTGTGGTCAATAAGTCAAAAATTGAGAGAACAGTCTGTGCCGTCAACAAACTGTGTCTAGATAATAAATCTACAGCATTTTGATCTTTCAAATTTTGGAGGTCAGAAGCTCCAACTCCCTTTTGGATAAACTGTTCGGCAGCTGAGCTGACAGCAACAGCCTGTGGAGAGGGGGCATTTTCTATCAGGGAAGAGGTAAGCTCCACCAGTTGCTGACTCTCTATCTCTGCTTGTAAGTCCCACTCTAATGGATCATATCTGTCCGATAAGTGAAGTAGGGAGGAATTACTTGCCGAAGAGATACGTTTATTGGTTATAAATTTATCTACCTTCTGTTGCTTCAGCGGCTTTGCTGAAGGTTGCCTTGCAGAGGGTATTCTTTGTCGCTTCTTCCTTTTCCTCATAACACAAGGAGTTAGTTGCAGCTTTAGCTGTTATCCAAGAATACTCCAGAAGGGAGGGTTGTACCGTCTTATATTGCAAGTAGTTCTTAAAGTTTTAAAGGCTATGTGGATTTAGAAGTAGAGAACCTTTTTGCAGGAGCTCGTTGTTAAAGCTGCAGCCTCGTCGCCATCTTGTTTCCTCTCTCTTAACAACGCAGTATGAATACCTCTCTGCTGGTAGCCACCTCGTACTTTAGATCACTAACAGGAAACAGAGTAGGACTAAAGGCACAGTCATTTTTTAATCAGTATACATCACTTGTGAAAACAATCCAATGTGGAGGAGATGTGAACCCTAGAAGGGAAAGTCCAACAAGCCAGAAAATGTTATGGAAGGGGCTTCCCCTTCAAACACAAGTATCCTTGAACAGTATCTGCTGTTTGCCAAAGATATTGAATAAGGCAATGCACTCCTTTTACAACTGTATTTCAAGGACAGTCACTAATCAGGTGGAAGCAATATGGATGACAAGAACAGCAAATAGGTAGTGGAAACAATATGGAAATTGAAGGAAAATGCAGGGGTACAACTCTTTGAGGAAGAAAAAAAAAGCATCAGGAATAACAGACTAAAAATACTGATTCTTGCAGCAATGTAACTAAAGCATTGAGTGAGAGCCAGTTTGGTATAGTGGTTGAGGCATCAGGCTGAAAACCAGGAGACTGTGAGTTCTAGTCCCACCCGAGGCAGCAGAATTTTAATACAAGACTGAAGATTGATAATACAGATGTAATTGTTCTTAAAGAAACTTCTCTTAGAATCTTGCGTAAGAGAGAAGAATATTCTTCTTTGACTGATAGATTAAAACAGAAAAAGATCCCAT
The DNA here is from genome assembly GCF_059951505.1 of Python bivittatus. NCBI lineage: Eukaryota > Metazoa > Chordata > Lepidosauria > Squamata > Pythonidae > Python > Python bivittatus. The sequence continues at coordinate 2,820,999 of NW_028277098.1, forward strand.
TTCGGTGGGATGGATTGGAAAGTGTGATTTTTACTTTTAAACAGCAGAGTTTTCAACTGAATTCTGTGCAGAAGGTGAGGTAATTTCTAGAAAAATTTAAAGAGGAATTTCAGGAGTTTCAAATGGAGGTGTCAGAGGAGACTACACAAAAACTTCAGCAGGTGCTCCAGGTATCGACTTTTCTAAATTTTTGGCTTAATTATGGAACACAAATACTTAACATGGAATATAAATGGAGCAAATGATCCTCAAAAGAGGAAAAAAATCATTATTTGAAAAAATTAAAACAAGATATAATTTGCCTACAAGAGACATATATTAGAAAAAAGGATGTAAAATGTTTGATTTATAAAAATTTGGGTGAATAATTTATTTCAGCAGGAACGAAAAAAAGAAATGGAGTTGTTTTGTATATAAATTCCAAATTAAAACCAGAACTTGTGTTGACTGATGACCATGGTAGATTTGTTGGGGTGGAAGTTAATTTACATGGGACTAAGGCTCTGATATTAGGAATTTATGCCCCAAATGAGGATAAAGTACTGCTATGTAAAGGACTTATGGAGAGACTAATAGGTTTCTTTATGAAAATTGGTGTTTCATAGGGGATTGGAATGGAATGATCTCCCCACAACTGGATAGAACTTGAGAAAAATATTGAAATCACTCAAGGCAAACTACCAAAATTTTCTTTGATTTGATGGACAATTTAGGGCTTGTGGATATATGGAGACCAAAAAAAAAAAAAAAGGTAATTCAAGAGAGTACACCTATTTTTCGGAAAGACATACAGTGGTACCTCCAGTTACGAACGCCCCTCCTTACAAATCTTTCGAGATACGACCAGCTCCGGCCCCAAAAATTTACCTCGACATGTGAACTCCGCCTCGAGCTATGAACCGGATCCGCGGCCATTTGCCCTGCTGCCACGCGGTCACGGCTTCCTGTGGGCGAGATCGCGGTAGCAAGGAGACGTTCGGTGAGGCTTGTGGTGTGTTTTGTGGCGTTTTGGAAGGTTTTTGGTGTGCTTGTCAGCATGGCTCCAAAGAAAATGCAGAGCAGGCTTGGCAAGAATAAGGCTTTGAAGAAAAAAGTGACAATCAAACTGAAGAAGGACATTATAGAAAAGCACGATCGTGGTATTCATGTGACTGATCTGGCCTCGGAGTACAAGATGCCGAAGTCGAACATCTCAACTATTTTGAACAATAAAGATGCCATCAGAGGAGCTGATGTGGCAAAAGGAGTAACGATCTTAACGAGGCAGAGGACACAAGTGCTGGAAGAGGTGGAAAAACTGCTGTTAGTGTGGCTGAATGAGAAACAGCTGGCAGGTGATAGCGTGAGTGAAGCTATCATCTGTGAAAAAGCCAGGAAACTGCACAGTGATTTACTGCGGACAAACCCCTCTACCAGCGCAGCAAGTGAGGAATTTAAATCCAGCAGAGGCTGGTTTGAGAAATTCCACAAGAGAAGTGGCATCCAGAATGTGGCAAGACATGGTGAGGCTTCCAGTTCTGACAAGGCTGCTGCAGAAGCCTACAAGACAGAATTTGAGGAATTCATGAAGGCGGAAGGATACGTTGCTCATCAAGTGTTCAACTGCGATGAGACAGGGCTCTTCTGGAAGAAGATGCCAAACAGAACTTACATCACGCAGGAGGAAAAGGCACTGCCAGGGCACAAGCCCATGAAGAACAGATTGACCCTTTTGCTGTGTGCGAACGCAAGCGGCGACCTGAAGATTAAGCCGCTACTGGTGTACCATTCCCAGACCCCTCGTGCGTTCAGGGAACACAATGTGAACAAGGCCAGACTGCCTGTCATGTGGAGGGCCAATGCGAGAGCGTGGGTCACAAGGCAGTTGTTCATGGAATGGGTGCACGAGGTGTTCGCACCCAGTGTTAAAAAATATCTGTCTGACAACCAGCTGCCTGAAAGGTGCCTTCTTCTGATGGACAATGCCCGGGCACACCCTCCAGCCTTGGTGGATGACATGGACGCCAAGTACGACTTCATAAAGGTCAAGTTCCTCCCCCCCAACACAACACCTCTTCTGCAGCCCATGGACCAGCAAGTGATCTGCAACTTTAAGAAGCTCTACACAAAGGTGCTCTTCACCAGGTGTTTCAATGTCACTGAGGAAACATCCTTGACTCTAAAAGAGTTTTGGAAGAAACATTTCAATGTCCTCCACTGCAACAGCCTCATTGACAAAACCTGGCAAGATGTCACCTGCTGGACCTTAAACTCAGCCTGGAGGAAACTGTGGCCAGAATGTGTCGCTGAACGTGACTTTGAAGGGTCTGATGCAGAAGTAGTGTAGGAGATTGTGTCCATGGGCAAGAGCATGGGTCTGGTTGTCAATGATGCAGACATAGAGGAGCTTGTTGAGGACCATAAGGAGGAGCTGACCACGGAAGAACTTGCTGAGCTCCAGAGTGAGCAACAGAAAGCGCTTGGCGAGGAGCATTCCACTGAGGAAGAGGAGGACGGGGAGGAGGTTAGCAGTGACGTGATACAATCCATCATGGCGAAATGGAATGAGTGCCAGGATTTCCTTGAGAAGCACCACCCCAACAGAACTGTGACAACCAGAGCGTTGAACATGATGAATGACAACATGTTCTCTCATTTCTGGAGGGTTATGCAGCACAGGAAAAAACAACTGACTTTAGACAGGTTTTTCCCCAGAACTGAGCCTGCAACTAAGAGGCAAAGAAGAGAGGAAACCCCTGAAGGAGATCTCCCCGATATCCTTTTGGAGGGGGACTGTCCCTTCAAACAATAACTGCCTCCCCACCCCATTCTCCCTCTTCATACTGTGCTTTTTTTCATGTTTTTGTGGTTTAAAAATAAAATGCATATGTTTCAGAACTGTTTAACCGTATGTATTTACATTGAACCTTATGGGGAAATTTGCATCGTGGTGCGACCAAATTCGGAGGGCGGAACGGATTAACTGTATTTACACTGAACCTTATGGGAAAATTTACCTCGACTTGCGACCAACTCGACTTGCGATCAGAGTCACGGAACGGATTAAGTTCATAACTAGAGATCCTAGAGATCACTGTAGATCCTTTTCAAGAATAGATATGATATGGATTTCAAAGAATTTGCCTACTAAGGTTTCTAAAGTAGAGATATTACCAAAGATTTTTTGGGGATCATAATCCTGTGACTTTAGTTTATAAAAGGAGATCTAGCTCTTTTAGATTGAGACGAAATGAAAGAACCAATAGTGGAGGATTGTAAAAAGAAATTTAAGGAATTTTTTGAAAATAATGTAAACAAAGGTACTGATTTAAGAATGGTTTCGGGTGCAATTAAAACTTTTATCAGAAGTTATTTCATACAACATAATAGTGAACTCAAAAAGAAGAGGCAAGAGAAAGCACAAGCTATTTTGGATGAGATAAAGAGAAAAGAAGAATAATTAAAGAAATTTCAAGCAAAGATGTATTTCTCAACAAATTAAGCTTTTACAACAACAGTTATCTATGTTAATGGTAAGAGAAATGAAATAAAATATGAACTATGTACAGCAAAAAAAAAAAAACACCTTTGAGCTTGCAAACAAACCAGGGAAATGGTTGGCATATAAATTATGAAAAGAAAAAGGAAAGAAACTGATATTGAAACTACAAGAGGGAGATACTGTATTAACAGATAGCATGGCCATGCAAAATGTATTTCATCAATATTATTCTAACTTGCATAAAGCAAATGACATCTCTCTGGAGAAAATAGATGAATACCCAAAGAAACAAAATTTACCGAGGATTACAGAGGAACAGAAACAGATTATGAATGAACCTATAACAATAAGGGGAGTTTCTGAAGCTACAAAAAAGATTTAACCAAGAAAGGTGCCTAGACAAGATGGATTATCAGGTTCTTATTATAAATGTTTTGAGGATGAACTTTTACAACCTTTACAAAAGACAGTGAACTCCATCTTACAGGGAAGAAAGATGGCAGAGAGTTGGAAAGGGGCCAGTACAGCCCTAATACCTCAAGAGGGACAAGATTTGACTTTAACAAGAAACTATCAGCCGGTATCATCACTGAATAATGACTACAAGTTGTTTACAGCGATTCTGGCTGATAGATTGAAAATAATTTTGCAAGAATTTATTCATGAGGATCCATGTGGGTTTTTACCTAAAAGACAGTTAAAGGACAATCTTAGAAATGTATTGGACATTTTGGAATATTTAGAACAACATAATGAAAAATGAGTCGGGTTGATTTTCTTAGATGCAGCGAAGGCCTTTGAATCGGGCTTTCCTGTTCAAAATTTTGGAAGATAGGAACTTTGGAAAGAACTTTATTAAATGTGCAAGGTAGATTTATACCGTATTTTTCCATTAATAAGAGACCCCCATGTATAAGACAATCCCCTTTTCCAACCCAAAATTAAGAAATCAATATTTTAAAGATAAAGCAGAACACATTTTTATTTAGTAATTAGGTAACCTTTTCATGATACACTCAGTCGGATGAGGTCCAAACTGTCTCTCTGCAGCTCTATTTCCATGCTGTTTTGCATAACTGATTACATTCAGTTTGAATTTTGCAGAGTAAGACATTCGCTTATTTATTTTTTTATTTTCTGACATCTTTATGGGCTCAGAATGCTCTGACATTACCGGTCCCTGTCGCATCTGCGCACTGCCTACACGCTCTCTGCCTCCAACGGGATGCATTCCAATTGGTTTGTTCAGCATCAGCTGACGTCAGTTACATAAGGCTCGTGACTGGAGGAAGCCTGTTTGCAGAGACAAAGTATGGGCAGTTTTGCAACTGCGCGGTTCTCTCCTCGGCTTACTTCCTTGTATAAGACAACCTTCAATTTTTAGTGTAATGATTTTAGAAAAAAGTATCGTCTTATACATGGAAAAATATGGTACTTCACAGAAAGCACAAATAATTGTTAATGGAGATTTAACAAAGCCTTGTCAGATACGTAAAAGAACAAGACAGGGCTGCCCACTATCTCCTTGCTTGTTTATTTGGTTTTGAAATACTGAATAGAGATAATAAGACAAGATGAGAGAATTGTGGGGGTAAAGATTAAAAACGAACCTTATAAATTAAGGGCTTTTGCAGATGACTTGGTGTTGGTTTTGGATGATCCTTTAAAGGGAATTGAAACAATAATAGGAAAGCTAAAAGAATTTGGTGCATTAGCAGGTTTTAAGATTAACAAAAAACATGAAAATAGGAGATCAAACAAAGCTGATGAATACAGCAGGTTTTAAGATTGAGAAGGAAGTAAAAGATCTGAGTATCACTATGACAGATATGAACTGTATGTTATTGGAATGCACTCTGCTTGAGGCTGCCTTTGAAAACTACTCAGAAGCTGTAGCTGGTCCAGCTTGTGGCAGCTTGAGTAACGATGGGCGTTCCATAATCTGTCATGTGGCATCTCTACTTTGAGAGCTTCATTGAATACTAGTTTGCTTCCAAGTACAATTCAAGCTGCTGGCTGTCACCTTTAAAGCCCTTCATGGTGCGGAATCTGAATATTTTCAGGCTGCCTTCTCCCAGTTGAGTCTGCCAACCTGATTAGATCTTGTGAGGAGCGGGGCTCAATTCAGGCCCTTCATTTAGAGATTGACACCTACAGGAGCCTCAGAGACAGGCCTTTCCGTTGCTTCCCCCTGCTTGGAAGCAGCATTTCCCCTGACATCCAGACAGCTCCTACCCTGCTGGGTTTCCAAAAGACTATCAAAACCTAGCTTTTTCAACATGCTTGAGGGGGTCAATGTCTACTGCTTCTTCCTATAATTTGGAAATATAATTTGAGGGTGGGGTTTTATTTCTTTTTCCTCGTGCTATGTTGTTTATCTTTCAGGCTTTGTACTTTTTAATCTTATTTACATGTGTATATTCACAGTTTCAACTGGCGCAGCATAAAAGCCCTGTAAATAAAATAAATAAAAATGCAGCACAACCCCATATTAGTTAGCCAGGGAAAAACTCAGATGGCTCATTCAGCAGGGTGGGATGGAATTTGCAGAAATACCCCAATGGATTGGTGAAAGAGCATCGCATTTCATAGAAATCAGTGATGGAGATTTGAGCTGTACTTATCTATAATCTGCTTTCTTTGTTAGTGGCTTTGTCTTCTTCGTTTTTCACCCAAATGGTACGAAATTTGCACAAAAGCTGGATCATTATGAGGGGATTAAGTACACTATTTGTCATAGGAATCATAGTAGGGGGTTCTGATCTCACCCTATGATGGCAAGGAATATCCATAACAAATATCAGACAGACTAAGAGATTTGGGGCTAAGAAGAGATGTAATCATAAGGAATTATTGCAGATTTGCTGATTGCTAGGGGTTGAAGCAGATGTATGAAAAATTAAGTTACCAAACTTTTTAATAAAATAAAGCAATTGTTTAGCCAGTCAGATCATTAGAACATCTACAAAACATCCTAACTCAATTGTCTGAGCAACCCTGAGGTGAAGCAAATGGTAAAACTAAGGATTTATCTTCCATGATCTGTCCTTTCATAAGATGCTGTGACTAAGGTGACAAATACTGATTGATCAGTGCTCAGATTTATTCTGGCTATCTAAAACTCCCATTCAAAACTGGTATTTTACAATAACCCTGAAAGTATCCTGATTTCTTCATTTGGGTAGAGCTATTGTGATATCACTATTTTCAGCACACAGGAGCTTTACAAAAAAAGTGGAACTGGAGTTTTGTAGGAACTGAAATGGGGCAGGCTAGTTCCATCTGTTTCCTTTCAGATGAAAGAAAATCTATTGGATTTATTTTACTTGTGAAAATCTCTGTTAGGTCAGCTCTCCCTAATCTGATATCCTTCGGGCAGTGTAGGGATCAGAATTATCCAAAGGCCCCTCAGATTATTGTAATATGTTGAAAATTGCTGCTCTATTTTTTATGTGGAGCAAACATCTCATTCATCATGAACATTCCCCGCCTCCCTCTTTTCATTGTCTTCATAGATATTAAGAAATATAAAGGAGTCTATATAATATATATACACTCCTTTATATTTATAAAATATAAGCATCCAGAAAAACTCCCAAACCAGTAACTCCTCATCATAGGCTTGGAAAATTCTGGGGCAGAGACGCTGGTGTACCTTAACCATGTCACCAAGCAGGCTCATTTAAACAATCATTTGCTTTCCATTCTTTTAATCGTCTGTTGCTTTTGTGAAATTCTTGGGAAACCCTAATTCAGATACAGACAATCCACTGAAATAAGTGAAACAGGCTGGTTCCTTTTGGTGGGTCTTCAGAAGTTGACCAGTGGCAGAGAGGGTTACTTGAACCTGGAATTCCCTAGTCCAAATTCAATGCATCAACCACCACAAACACCATAAAAAGAGTCATAATCTGCCAGCAAAAAGGAAGGTCTAGCACAGTGGTCATAATTTCCTTCCTATGTAGAAGAAAACAAAAAATTATTCTCTCTGACCACAGCAGTCAACACAGCTACAGAATTGGTAGTTGCTTCACCGTGGAATCTTCTCATTTAGGATTCCCTGAAAAATTGTCTTCCTCTGTGACTTCTAATGTAAATTTTCTTATTGGCAAAATAGCCAGTGGAAAAGACAGAGTAACTGTTAAGTCAATTCATCCTTAAGACATACAGCATAGGACATGTAATGGAAAGTGATAATTTTTTAAATAGCTAGTGTTCCAGATTTCCGTAAATATCCATTTGTGTGCTGGAATTTTGAAGGGGGGGAGCTCTGAGAATTCTGTGAAAGCTGCACTGTCTTCATAGGATGCTGGTTCCTAGAAATCCGGGGGGGGGGGGGGCTGTTGAAAATTAAATCAGTGTGTTAGTGAAAGTACAATAATGCATTCCCACCTATTCTTCCGTCTTCCACACGGTGGCGCCAGATATTCACATTTGACCTATTCAGTTTCTATTCCAGTTATTTTTCAAGCGAGATCAGCTCAGGCCTGACTCAGACAGCAGCTCTGCCTAATTGTGCAACCTACCGCAGGCAGGCAGGAAGGGATCCAGAGAAGAAGCTGTCCCATAAAGCAGTGCCTCCAAGTGGGGTTTCTATATGCAGCCACCCCATCTGAATGGCTGTGCCAGATAATGATGGTCTCACCGGGATTTATAATCCTTTGCACAGGGTGGATATTTTTGACAGGTGATACTTGATAAGTTGTGTAATGGAAACTTTTAGTCAAGTGTTGCAAGTGGAGCAATTTCTGCCAGTTACAACCATTAAAAACTTAGACCCTTGCAGAATGAGTAAATTGTGGCAGAGAACTGATGCTACATTTTTTAATGTTTAATACTTGATGCAAACTTACATAAGACATAGCTACGCTGCAGAGAGGAGCATCCTGAAACTAGTCACTGCTCCCAGTTTAAGAATCCTGACCCCCGTAACCTTTGTAGTAAGACATTCTTAGCAATTTTGCGAAACTAAATTCTATGATACTTGGGAAATTCTTAAATGGGCTTTGACTTCTAAGGAGAACATATTCAAAAGCAAGTCCAAAAAGCATAATGAAGTGCTTTGGAAAAGGTCCCCATGCCTAAATAACTCCAAGATTTTCCAAAGGGAAAGAATGTCGAAATAACTCTGAACAAGTACAGGACATTTTCCTTTCACAACTGAGTACCCATAATTTATCCAGTTTATGGATAAGTTTAAGTAGTGGGGTTTTCTCAGCAGATGGCACACCTATCCAGAAAGTTTAATCCCAAGAGTCATTCTTTTTAGTCATGCTACTTGTACTTTTCACTCAAAAATAGAGTCAGATCCACTTTCTGTAAGGCTGTGCTCACACAACACATTTAACTGGGTCCTGGGTGGGGTAGTGGGTCAGCAGCAGACTGGTACCCCACAAACAGAGCCTGAAAAAGCTTGTTTGGGTAATGCCACCAGCTATTCATCTCACAGCTGAGATGTAATCCCTGAGAATATTCTTTGACTTCCTGGATCTAGCAATTACCTTCTATAATTTATTATGTTAACTCAGTTAAATCCGTAATTAAGTAATTTGATCTTTGGTGAAGTAGTAATGCCTGCTAAAAGTATAGGATCTTTTTGTAGTAAACCCTTAACAACAACTCTTTCTTGAACTGGAAAGATTCTTATTTTACAAGACCATGAGCTACATGATCTTACATGCTCCATAACACCAATTGTTGGCAGGAGTGGCTTCAGAGACTTTATTCCCTCCAGTAACAGTGCCAGATTAAATATAGACCATATCATTATTTTACGACCTTTACAGATCATATTCCTTCCAAAAGGCATACAAAAGTGTGATTGTGTATCTGTTGACAGCTAATCAAACAATGACTTCAATTACTTGGATGTATGCATTTTGAACAAATTAATGCAGACACTTGAGTAAGATGTCTAAATATCCCATTCACCAGGTGAATGGGGGGAAAAAATCTGATCTTATAATTGGTATAAACAAGAGTAACCAGCTGGGAAGAATAACAGGGAACGTTATTAACACAGAACATTTGCAGGAAAAAAAACAAAAACTGCACATACAAAAAATATCCCTGAAACTACATCTTAGCTTTATTAACATGACTCTGCTTCTTCCCAAGGGTAGATTATCTATGGCAGAGAATTGCCCTAACAGTGAACAGTACATAAATGCAGTTTCTCATAGAAAGCTAGGAGAACGGTTTTAGACTAACCTAGTCTTCTCCATAACAATACAGGTTGGCTGATTTTATTTGTTTCCACGTTTTTATGTCAAAGAAAATGCAGTCATATATCTCCATGTACCGTGACATCCCAAACATTGACTTATCACCTCAGTGACAAGTACTTTATAATTTGGAGATACGTACATTTCTGTTTTACTATTTATTATAGTGTTTGCAGCTAGCCTAGATTGATTGATTGACTAATTAGACCAGTGTTTCTCAACTTCAGCAACTTGAAGATGTGTGGACTTCAGCTCCCAGAATTCCCCAGCCAGCATGCTGGATTAGACTAATAGCTTGCCTTTTTGTTCAGGAGCTCAAGGTGGTGCATGTGGTCCCATGGTTTCTTCCCATCTGCCCATCTGCTGTCTGCCATTCAGGCTGATTTGGTGTGCTCCAGGTCCCCTCCATTAAGCAATGTCATCTAAGCAGATTCTGGAACTGTGTTTTCTGTGTCACAGCACCTCTGTCCTCTGGAACTGCCTCTCCAGGGATTCAAACAGCACTGCTCTCCTTCAAGCAAAAGTCGAAGATTGGGCTCTTCCCCCAAGCCTTGGGTAACCTTATGATTACGACAAGTGAATAAATAAGTAAATGTTCCTTCCTCCTGTTTCTTCCTCACAACACCCCTGTGTGGTCAGTTGGACTGAGAGAGCAGGACTTTGGGATGGGTGAGTGTGGGGCAGAACCTGGGTGCCAATCCAGCATCTTAACCCCTACACCACACTGGCTCCCAGTCACAACTGCATGAACTCATCCAATGTGCAATTCAACATGCAGGGTGAAACACTAGCATCAGTTTTGATAGCAATTTGATGCTATTGAGAAACAGAGTTAAACACATGGCAAATAAGGTCATCAATCTGCAATCTTTATAGGGCTTCTGTGCCTTTAGTTAAATATTTCCCATTTATTATTACTTTCTTATTTATTTATTTATTTCCATGCATTGAAACTCTAGCATTAATTTTAGTATGGTTTTGCCCTAATGTCAGTTTCTGTTTCCATGAATGGGTAGAAGGATATTTTAATAAACGATTTAATCTCTCGTTCGTTTTTATAGTAAATAATATTTGTGTTCAATCTGTCTGTGTGAATTTTCTGATAGACAAACTGAAAAAAATAAAATAAAATTAATATGTTTTCCCTGTTCTGTGAAAAACAGACACTACAAACTGTTCAAAGTGCAGTTAAGAGGCTGCCATCCCAAATTCTATAATTGCTGAGTAGGACTTTTGAGAAAACATGTAAAAATGAGAAAGGGTTAGGGTCGCATAATAATACATCACTGCATTAAGTGTTGTGTGGTATCTGTTTTAATGGACCTTCAGCTAATACAAAAGCGTTGCTGAAAGGTTTTGCTGAAAGAGCAACCTAGAGCTGGTGAGTGAGGGGAATGGGAGAAGATAGGATATGAGGCCAATCGCTAACGGGCAAAGCAGAAAACTTCCCAGCTGAAATCTGACACCTCCCTCTGGATACAGAGCAGGAACCTTCTCTGGAAAAGAATACTTTTGAGACAGGAAATGCTTTGAATTTTATACTTGGTTTTCATCTCAATTTCAATAGTAGCTCAATCTGCCAACAGCATCAGACTTGCCATGTACCAACCTATTACATATTATAGTGAAGCTCATTACTCTGCCACTATTATTGCACAGTTTAATATTTTTAAAGCATAATGTTCACAGTCTAGTTCTTTGCGATCTAAATGGGGTCCCTGTGTGAAAACAAGAAATGCAGAATTAGACCCCGTTATTAACCGTTTGTTATTGTACTGTGGTTCTTCACATCTGCCACCTGAATCAGGCTAGCTCTTCCTGCTCAACAAGATTGATTAACATGACCTTAGCAATCAAACATCTTTATGGAAGAGCAGGGAAGTAATGCATTTTTATCCCAAAAACAAGAGCTGTGCAAGAAAAGGCAGAGAAATGCCAGATAGGACCTCCTAAAAATCTTACAGAGCAGTATTTTCAACACATGGATTCATTGGATAGCGGATTTTAGGGCAGCACTAAATCTCATCATGCAAGAATGTGAACAGAGAGGGTGCCACGGAGTTGAAGAGGAGGTAAGCTTTCACTGCTTTTGCTGCTGTAACCAAGAGTGATTTGTTCTGCATCCTGTGTGGGACAGACTTAACCATAGTTTCAACTGGGAAAATGTCAGCATCTTGTTGTTGTTGTTGTTTAGTCGTTAAGTCGTGTCCGACTCTCCGTGACCCCATGAACCATACTGCGCCAGGCCTTCCGGTCCTTCACTGCCTCCCTGAGTTTGCTCAGTTGTCAGCATCTTAGACCAAGCTAAATCCAAAAACACGAGGGAATTCCTGGAGGCTTGGTATTCAGACAAGTCAGCCATCAACAGGCACATAGAGATAACCAACATTTACACACTATTCAAAAGAGACAATAAAAAGGAAACAAAAAGACCAGAATACCTCCACACCAGCAATCAACACCCAGATAAGCAAGGATTAACACCAAGATTAACACCAGACAAACAATCAAGCAGCAAACAATATCCTAATCAAGGAACTACCAACTCAGACAGACAATCAAGCAGTAAACAATAGCTTAATCAAGGAATTACCAAGGAGAAAACAACACCCCCACCAACACTGAAGCTACTGTACATAACAATCAAGCAAGCTAATGTATATAAACAGAGAGCAAACCCCATCCCATTTTAGCACTGAAGATTACATTACATTACATTACCTAGCCGGGTAATGAAATGTTTGCAAAAAACAACCAAGCTCAGAGAACCCCAAGGACTCCACAGTTCAACCCTGAGCTGCACATATTCTCTTCTATTGGTGCCATGCTTGAGGACTTCAGCTTCTGCTGTCCCTCAGCCTTTTGGGTTTTTTATATGTTATATTTAGATGTGTTTGCAATATCCTTACTTGAAAATTAAGTAACAGGATAGAACACAACTAGAAACAATGGTAAAACCATCCACCGGCTCAGACATTTAGTGCCCTGAGGCTTGAAAGAGGCTTGGATTAATATGTAATATACTGCAAAGGAAAGGTCAAATTCCCAACATCTTTTCCCTGGAAGCAAGAACTGATTAATTATTCAGTGCTAACCAGAACATTGTACAGTGCTGGACAGTGTAGTACAAAACCTCACACCATTCTTAATTTAACTCAGAAGCCAGGCCTATCTGAAAAGGAAATCTTGACTACTTTTCAGGGAGGGGAGGGAAGGGGGAGGAGCAACAGTGCAGCAAAAGGCCCTTACCCAAAATTTATCCTCTGGACAAAACCTATTAAAGCTGTTTTTGTGTTGCAAGATATAAAGTAAGCCGTGTATATGTGGAACATACATTTAATTAGTACTTTAAAAATGTTTATTCATTATTAACAGGCTTGACTTCTATGGTTCATGTGAGATTCAATATCTTCAGTAGGGAGTAATCACCATTTAATTTCAAAATCTGCTTAAGTGCAGAAAGAACTTGCCCATCCAAACCAATGTTTTATGTTCAAGATTTCCTCCACAGCAAAGCTAAACTCCTTCTTATCTACATAAGATAAGTTCATACAGTGGTACCTCGGGTTACGAACGCCTCTGTTAACGAACTTTTCAGGTTACGACCAGCTCCGGCCGCAAAAATTTACCTCAGTTTGCGAACTCCGCCTCAGGGTACGAACAGGATACACAGCCATTTTCCCTCCCGTGACACGTGGTCCGCGGCCATTTTCCGCCCCTGACACGTGGTCCACGGCCATTTTTCCGCCCCTGACACGTGGTCCGCGGCCATTTTTCCACCCCTGACACGTGGTCCGCGGCCATTTTCCGCCCCTGACACATGGTCTGCGGCCATTTTCCGCCCCTGACACGTAGTCGTAGGGAGGGGGACTCTCCCTCCAAGCAAGAGCTGCCTCCCTGTCCTCCATTCCAGAACGGATTAACGGTAATTACATTGAACCTTATGGGGAAATTTCCTTCGGGTTGCGACCAATTCGGGGTGCGACCAGAGTCACGGAATGAATTAAGTTCGTAAACCGAGGTTCCACTGTAATTGATTTATCCTCACTTTATCCAAGGAAAGCATGCAAGCAATGAGTAAGCGCAATCTTACACTGGGCTCTCTGCTCCAGTGAGAGGATGATGGCCCACTCACTGTGTCCCCTTGCCTCTGCCTGCTTCTCAGTGTCCTCCCACAGCTGTGGCAGCCCAAGGACAGCTTAAGAAGCCCTGCACAGGAAAGGTTGCTTTCCCTCATAAACTGCCTCAAGACCCTGCTTGAATCAGCTTGAAATGATGGGCTCTTTGACAGCACGTTTGTGGCTGTAATTGGTTCTGCTGGTTTCCTGGTGGAACCTCCCCTTCACCCTGGGTCCTGGCCCTTCACCTTTCCCTCAGTCCTCTTCTGGCAATCTTTGTTGGCACTGGGCAGCTGGGTCAATTTGTTTCCAGTTTGGACATGGTACAAGAGGGTTCACACTTGTCCTGCCACAAAGATGCCCCCCCAATTATTTCTGAGGAAATGAATGCATGCAGCTGTCCTTGAATGATTCTGGTATTTCTCTGCTTCTGCTGGCACAGGCCATGCTGAGCAGTCAATCTGCAGCGAATCATTCCGAGTCAGTTTAGGGGCCAAGGGCAGGCCCTGTTGCTATTGACCATTTGAGGCTCCTGTGGGCACACCCTGCAGTCCCTGGCCACTGATTTTCAGAGCCATTCGCCTTTTGATAGTGGGGAAGTCAAGACTCTCTGTGTGCCCAAAAGCAGTCTTCTTTCCCACTTCTCCTGCCATCGAATGGGTGACGTGCAAAGTGCGGACAGAAGAAAGGGAAGCTGAACTTTTGGGCGCCAGTTCTGCTGGCATCCAAAAGACCCATTTTCCCCAGGGGAAGGGAGTAGGGTGGAAGCGAGCATTCTGCTGTTGGTTCTGTGATTTCCATGTGAAAGACGAATCAGCAACAAAGGATCTTTCTTGCTGCCTTCAGTTAGATAGTGGGATGAAAGGAAGCATTCCCCACACCATATATCTCCTCTTTCTGCTTCTGCTGTGAAAAGAACGCCTCCTCTTCTTTGTTGGAAAGGCAGAAGTAAGGTTGGCGGAATGGTCAACGTTTCTTTAGACAACCTAGTTTTCAGCCACCCCCCCACCCTGAATAGCATCGCTTTAATGCTGCCGTGCAGAAGAGCCTGACTCTAGTGTCAGAAATGCGGAGACTCTGTGGGGCTTGGGAGCAGGCGATTGTCCCATTGGTGCAGTGTTGTCCAAACTTGGCCACTTTAAGATGAGTGGACTTCAACTCCCAGAATTCCCCAGCCAGCCATGCTGGCTGGGGAATTCTGGGAGTTGAAGTCCACTCATCTTAAAGTGGCCAAGTTTGGACAACACTGCATTGGTGGGAACTCTTATCTCACCAGTCTTCAAGCTTCTGGCCTTTCCCTGCTCCTCATAGAGGCAGCTTCATATTGGATATGACCTTAAACTGAGCAGAAGTTTGGCGGCTCTCCCTGATTGTTTGCTCAGGTTTGTTTGTTTCTTTGTTGAAAGCAGCAAGTGCCACTTGAAGTAGCTGGTGGTAGAACATGGACAGGGCAGGACTCCAGGTGGATGGCATTGTGCACAGTCCTGCTTGTCAGGTGCGTTGGCCCTTTTTTTCCCCCTCAGCATTTGCAGGTCCAGTGCAGTGAGGACAATGCAGGTTGGCTTTGAACTACTTGCTGAGGATTTGGGAAGTGAAGACGGTGGCATGGAAGGTGAGGTATTTGAAGTTAAAACTGAACAACACAAGAGGGTAAAGCAATGCTAAATGTACAGAAAATCAATATTTATATGCATTTAAATAATACAAGTAAACCCTGAAACAGTAAGCTGTTTCCTAACATGGGACAAGCTAGTATTCATGGAAAAGGGAAGAAGAAAAAGGAGCTCCGTAAAGAGCATAATTAACATTCAGTGTTCAAGCCCTCAGGGCATTTACTGCATTTCCATACCAGAATTTTGCACCACTTGTTCTAGTTCTGTTTGGTCTCATCACCCTTTTGGGCACCTGCAAGAGTTGGGAGTAGGGATAGGGTTTTGAAGTGATTCCACTCCTGAGTAGGCATTCCTAGTGAGTGATAGGGTATCCCTGTGGCTCTGTGCTCTCTCCCATTTTATTTCATATCTACATGAAGCTGCTGGATGAAGTCATCCATCAGTTTGCAGTGAGATATCATCAATGTGCAAATGATGCCCTGCTATTTATCTTCACCCAGGCCAAATGGAAGATGCAGCGGAAGACTGGGTCCAGAACCTGGAGGCAGGCAGGGCCTGGATGAGGACAACCAGGTTCAGACAACCTAAGCAAAAGAGAGTGACTATTAATTCAGAAACAAACTTACTCTAGGACTAACTTTGATTCTGGATGGGGTTGTGTTCTCCCTGAAAGAGCAGACTTGCAACTTGGAGGGCCTCCTGGACATCCAGCTCTCGCTTGAGGAGCAAATAGAAGCTGTGGCCAGGACGGCTTTTGCCCAGCTTTGACTGATGCACCAGTTGCAGCCTTCCTTGGATTGGGAGCCACTAAAGAACTAAAAAACTAAAGAAAAGAAAAGAAAAGAAAAGAAAAGAAAAGAAAAGAAAAGAAAAGAAAAGAAAAGAAAAGAAAGCCACTAACTCATGCCTCTTGATTGGATCACTTAATGTGCTATACATGGAGTTGTCAGAAACTTCAGATGGTACAAAATGTGGCTGCACATGTGCTTATAGATCAAATATGGTATTGCCATGTGACACCACTGCATTGACTGCCAGTCTGTTGGCAAGTGAAATTTAAGAGGCTGGTTATAATCAATTCAAATCAAATCAGTTTATTACAGCCATAAGGCCAGATACAGTAAACATCCAATAGTAGAACTGTTACACACACACACACACACACACACAAAACAGAAAAACAGTGAGTATAAAATCTATATCTATCTATCTATCTATCTATCTATCTATCTATCTATCTATCTATCTAACAGAAAAACAATGAGTATAAAATCTAAAGATAAATAAGAACATGTATAATAAAATAAAATAAAAAATAGTTATTGTCTATAAAGCCCTATATGGCTTGGGGCCGAGATAGCTTCAGGACTGTCTGTTCTGAGTAGAATCTGTCCACCCAAAGTATAAAACAGAAAGTGTTTGCTGAAGGTCCCCACATATGAGCAGACTCAGAAACAGGCATTATTTATACTATGATGATTATTATACTGCTCTTATATTGTCAGTTTTAATTATGTATATCCTTGGACTATAATCCATCTAGAGCTGTCTGTGACTGAGGCTGTAAAAAAGCCACATAATGCAAAAAGCATACATATACATACGTATAATCTATTTAGGAGACTCTTATTCATCTATTGGAAATCACAGCAAAACTGTTATTTTCTTTTGAATCACTGCTGTTCTGCAGATCTTGAGGAGAAACACGTTTTCTACTATGAGAAAACCTTGCCCCACTGCACCTCTTGTCTCCTGGGCCACTACTCCAGCCCCGTAAAGCATTCAGTTCTTGGACGGTTGCCTTTTCCAGGTTTCAAACTTTTCCCCTTTGGCACCCAACAGTTGCAACACGGTGTGACTTATCCACTGTTGCAATATGCAACTATAGTTATATCTATTAGAAAAAGCCTGTTCTTTGTATTTTGAGGTCAGCAGAAAAAGTTGTGAGTTGGCTTCAAGCTACTTTGTGAAGAATTGGCAGGTGGTGGTGGAAATGCTCATAGTTGGTAAAAAAGACATTAGCATATATTTTCAAAATGTTGGGTACATAGCAGAAGGGGGGAGGGGGAATCTACTCAGTGGATTTCTTTCCATTATTACTTTTGATAAAGCAATTTTTGATGAACCTCCAAAACCCAAAACAGAAATCACTGAAAAACAGAATACAGACCCATTAGTGTAGCTTTCCCCCACCCAGCCTTCCCCAAGCTTGAGGCCCATCAGATATGTGGATTTCAACTTCCAGAGTACCCTGGTATCTGGTAGGCATGTAAGTTACAACATGCTGCCCTGGGTATTCAAGGAATTATAATGCCCTCCAGATGCTTTGGCATTATAATTCCTAGAATTTCCAAGAAGGCATCTGTTTGGAAGTCTGTATCTGTACATCATACATAATATGACTTTACTATTAACATGCAAATACTGGATAGTACAAGTGCACAGCTTTTGTAAGCATGCCCAAGGATTGCACAATTTTGGGGAAATATACTACTAGTACTATCTTACTTTCTGTTATCTTTTGTAGCAGAGAATGAAGCAACAGAGACTCTGGAGAGTTGCCCTGATGGTATTTGCGTCAATTGTGCTAGAAATTAATGGATCCAGCAGAAGCAAGCTCTGCCAAAACTTCTAGGGTACATGCTGACACAAATCCTTGTACTGAGGGAAGTAATGGAGACTTGAAGACAAAGGAAACAAATGGTGGTAACTGCAATAATTGTAAGTTTAAGATGGGATCCCAACACGGTGTCCAAAGCTCCCACTGACATTTCCTTTGATGCTCCTAGGCTTCCATCCTCTCTCTACTTTGTAATTGCTTTTAAATTTTGATTTTGGTTTTGAATGCCATTCTGAAGGACACTGGCATGCCACAAAAGCAAAGACCAGTCTCCAGAATTACCTTGCTTTCCAATCTAATTAGAAAATAAAAATGGTGAGTGGTTGCAGCTCAAATGGCCTCTCCTCTGCCAAGAAAGACATTCCAAGGGGAAGTAGCTACAGGAGTTTTCCATAAGACGTTGCATTTCCTTTGACCCAGATCATCACCAGAAATCCCCATTTTCTCAAATTTACATCAGAATTCAAGCTACAGTACTGAAGCAAATTGCTTATCACACAACCTATTCAAACACATTGCAATAGATGCCCCTTCATTACCTTTGCCCCTTTCTCTGCATATATCAGTTGGCTAATAATCACATAATGTTGCCTTAAATTCCAGTTGTAATGGAACCACCTCCTGATTCCTGAATGGGAATAAAAATCTGCTATTTAGTGGTTTCTTTGATTATAGTCTTTCTCAGAGTAGTTATACAACTCACTTGAAACGTAGGCAGTGGAATCAAGAGGCCAGGCATTAATGGCAAGAAGAACTTTGCTGGATCAAACCTAATTTATGCCAGGGTTCTGCTCCACTGTGGCCAACCAGATACCAAAACCTGGATGCAGTAGAGAGGCCATCCTTCCTCACTTAATGACCACAATTGGAACTGGAATTTAGGTAATGCAGTCATTACGTGAATCATCACATGACTGGACCCAATTTTACGACCTTTTTTGCAGTAGTCGTTAAGCGAATCACCACAGTCAATGAGCAAATCTTGCGGTTCCCCATTGATTTTGCTTGCCAGAAGCTAGCTGGGAAGGTTGCAAATGGCAATCACGTGACCCTGGGATGCTGCAACCATTGTAACTGTGAGCTGGTTGCCAAGCGCCCAGATCACAATCATGTGACTACAGGGGTTCTGCAGCAGTCATAACTTTGGGCACCGGTCGTAAGTCACTTTTTTAGCACTGTCGTAACTTTGAACAGTCATTAAACAAGCAGTTGTTAAGTGAAGACCACCTGTATATACCAGCGTAGCCTCCACTATTTTTTCTAAACCATGTTTGAAGCATTCCAAGTTGGTGGCCATCCCTTCATCTTCTGGTAGCAGATTCCATAGTTTAGCCCTGCATTATCTGAAAATGTACTGCCTGAATTTCCCACTCAATTTCCTTTTGTGATCCTAGATTGAGAAGATCTACTTTCTGGGACTTCTGAGAAAGCAGTGGCAGACTGAATACAGCTGTGGTGGAATGAGGAGCCGGTGAATTGATCAGCTCCTTGGAACACCTCTCCAGAGGAAGGAGAGGACCAGGATTGCCCACAAGTGCTCCATACACTGGCTCCCCCAAGGAGACTGTAAGACAGTGATCTCTGGTGGGTTTTAGAGCTCTGGGAGCTGGGAGAAAGTCATCTTGCCTAAGCTGCAGTTTGGTGCCTTCAAAAGGACACTGGGTTCACATGCTTCCTTTCTTAACCACTTTAGGAAATTGCTTGTTAATGGCTTTTTGGATGTTGAGAACTTTCAGAAGGGCAACTTTCATTACACTTGGTGAGTTTCCTTCTATCCTTGACAAAAGAAGTTTCATGCAAGTTTAAGGACTTTAATTTTTTTTTTTGAATAAACAGCAAAAGGGTGACTAAAACATTGATTTTGGAAAGTTATAAATGGATTAAGAGGCCAGATGGGCTTGAAATAAGTTTTTGAAATTAATTACAAGAATACTTCCTTGTTTAAAATTTTATGAGAGAGAGAGAGAGAGAGAGAGAGATTTTTTGAAATCTTCCAGTGGAAAAGTGTTGTTGATAAATATGATAAGAGGGGGCTTCGAAGGTTGACTTGAGGGAACCAAAGAGAACTAAAGATTATAATTAAAGGAGAAGAGACCCATTAATATAGAATGGAGCAATGTTATTTGACTGTGGAAGAATTCAAGGATATTTGGGAACAATTCACTCAGAAATTACTCTTAAGAATGTCTGCTATTATAAAAATGGATTCAAAAGAAGTTAAGGAAGAGGAGCAGATTTTACTGAATAAAACTGAGGCTGATTTGAATGTGAATCTGAAAATGGATTTTAAAATGACAGGCTACAAGAATGATATGGAAAATGATGTTACACTGAATTTACAAATGAAACTGGATAGTGTCTTAATAATTAAAGGGCATGTACAAATAATAAATCAGAAAAGTGACTTGCATAGCTTTCTTATCTTGGATTTACAAAGGAGACATGTTAAACTTGTGAAGGAGTTTTTGAGAGGAAATAAAAAGAAAATGTTAAGAAATCAACTTGTGGGATACTATTTGAAAGGATTAAAAATTAAGATTCTTAAAAATAAATGGAAAGAATACAAAGTGTCACATATTGACACAACCCATAACTCCTTCAGTCATTGCCAACTGAACATCAGTATATCAGATCTGACTGAACTGACCACTTTTCACTCATTGACATTTAACTGTACTAGCCTTGTTGGTACAAGTTCCAACCATTTCCCAATAATCCTGACCAGCCCATGGCTCATTTATAATAATTTATAAGCAAGTTAAAAGTCTCTAATCATTTATAACCAAGATAAAAGCCATTGGCCCAACAACAGACACCTGAGGAACCACACAGTTCCCATGCTTCTTTGAAAGACCTGTTCTTTTTCCTTTTTCCTTTTTCCTTTTTCCTTTTTCCTTTTTCCTTTTTCCTTTTTCCTTTTTCCTTTTTCCTTTTTCCTTTTTCCTTTTTCCTTTTTCCTTTTTCCTTTTCTTTTCTTTTCTTTTTTCTTTTCTTTTCTTTTTTCTTTTGCAGTGCATTCCTGTTTCCCCAAAGGCTGCAGATTCTCAGGAACCACAGTCAGCCCACAGGTTATGTAACCTTGCTCTAAAGGAGCTCCTCCTACCTTTCAGAGGCCAAACTCTAAAACTAGCAGGGAAATATATTTGTTTTTCCTTGCTGAGGTCTCTTGTGTGGTGGAAAGAAGCTGACAGAACAAGAAGAACAACAGCCCAAAGAAGTAAGGTGATGGGGGGGGTATGCTTTGTGTGGAGTGAACAGCAAATATAAGAGGAACAAGTCAAGAGCTGGAAAGGGAAAGGGTGAAAATTTATACCAATACTTCTCTCTCTGATCCCTGTTCTGAATTCCTTAGAACAGCATTCCTGAAACTGGAAAGTGTAGGTAGGGATGTCAATATAGCTATTAAGCAGTAGGAGCCTTTGCCTGCCCATGCCAGTTCTAGGCTTTGGGCAATGCCAAAAGTCTTTTTTAGAAAGATCCCTCTCCACAGAAGCATGTTCCAGTCTTGGTCTATCTACCTGGATTATTAGACTCCTAAAAGGTTATTGAACCTTTAAAAAATTTACCTAGAACTTAGTGGTTAAGGTAGATGACTCCTGAGGGGTAAACTGGCATCCTTGCAGTGGCAGTTAAGGGTTAACAGTGGACATCATTGATGTAATCAGTATCTGATTGTTGGGATTTTTTGTACCACCATTTTTTTAATGCAAGGACAGAACAAGCTTTGTCTGTACAATTCCTTTCCCATTAGGGAACCATGGTACGCCGTGTAGCAATTATTGGAGCAGGAGTGAGTGGTCTTGCATCCATCAAATGCTGCCTGGATGAGGGGCTGGAGCCAACATGCTTTGAGAGGAGCGATAGCGTTGGAGGACTGTGGCGATTCACGGTGAGATCTAAATACCCCATCTGTGTGACAGATGTACTGGCCTTGAAACTTACTTGCATATGCTGGAGCTCTTCTTATGCCTGGAGTGTTCCATCCCCGTTTCTTTGGTTGGCAGAATATCTGATATACTGTATGTTTAGATCTTAACTCAAGATATCTTGAATTTGCAGTGATGATATTAGAGATTTTGTTTATAGTGGATAGTGGAAAATCT
Organism: Python bivittatus; assembly: GCF_059951505.1. Lineage (NCBI taxonomy): Eukaryota > Metazoa > Chordata > Lepidosauria > Squamata > Pythonidae > Python > Python bivittatus. The sequence continues at coordinate 2,843,158 of NW_028277098.1, forward strand.
TATAGAAACATTATGGTTATTGTGAAATTGTGTCAACAAAACATGTATATGCATTATTTGTGAAATATATGGGTTACCTTTCTAAGTCCATTGAATGTGTGCTATCGAAAATCATAGTGGGACACGAAAGCTTGACTGGTACATGGAAGAAGTTCATTGGTGCTCCTTGCTTTCTAACATAGTATGAAAAGTCCCATCTTTAACATATTGGAGTGTATGAAAAAGTCCTGACCAGAGTTTTATTCAGTTCATGGAACACTTTCAATAGGGTAGCGAATAGGAGCCATTCATATTGCTGTATGTCTTTACTCCATCTCTTTACTCTTTACATGGAGTAGGTCCCAGATCACATAGAACTATTAATGGAATTCAAGTAAAGATTGGGTAGTTCCCCTTCAGACTTACAGCTGAATGCATGGAAGTTGGGAATAGATAGGAGAGGGCCAGTGTGAGTGTTCCATTCTGTACACCAATTGAGCCTTCCACAGATTAAGCTAATGCCTGAACAGGACTTTATTATTGGGAGAACCCAAATAATCTGAACACCCAGGAAATCTGAGCAGCTAGCCAGAGGGGGCCCAATAAGATTTATTTGACCAATCAAGAATCAGTTAAAATCAGTTCATAAGATCCCCAGTATGTCTGTTGTTTCCAAGATCAGCTGTTGCAAGCCCCAATTAACCTTCATTGTTAAAAACAGATACTTTATAGGCATTACCCAGTGCAACTAAAGGGAATTTAGAGAGCCATTGTTCATATATGCCAGGGTGTCGCACACATGGTATTCTTAGGTGTAACCCCTAGAGGGCGTCAGTGAAACATGTATAGCCTGGCTGTGAGATCTCTGTTCTAGGAGGCCACCATCTGTCACTTCCACACATGTCCCAGTCCTGATCCTGTGCAGAATCCAGATATTAACAGGAATTGGATAACCTTGCTGGTACAGCAGAGCATTCAAAAGCACTGACTTATGCTTGACTTGGTCAATCCTGGAATCTGAAAGATACATAGATGGGATGGGGGAGATTAATGCCTAAAAGTACCTGCCTGCTATGGCTCTTTATTCCTTTCTTCCTTCATAACCTCACCAGTTTACCAGATGAAATTATGGGTCCTTTTTATTTTAAAAAAACTTGATTGCACACTGCAGTGAAAGCATGCTGGGCTAGCTCCAGTCACCCTCCATCAGATTTCTCTGTATTTATGGAGGGTCTCCAAATGGAGTACAGTTGTGTGAGATTCTGAAGCAGGCTTAGAAATTGAAAATGGAAAAGAAAAAGGGGTGACATCTCGCATAGTTTATTTTTCTGGAGTTGGCTGTTGTCATGAAAAGTGCCTTCTTCCTTTCTTAATTTGTTGACTGGTTGGTTGGTTGATTGACTGATTTGATTATATGTCTTATGGCCTGAACAATTTCAGCTGATTACGTAAACGTGTCCATAAATCTTGACATAAATAAATCACATACTGTAAGTCCATTGTGTGAGCCATAAGCCACTGGTTCCAGGATGCAGCAGGAGCAGAAAAGAAAATGATCTCCACCCTGAGTAGCTCCATCAGGCTTTGTCTCCTGTCTCCTTCCTGCCACCTCTGACTGTCCTCCAGCTGTCTCTCCCTCAGGCTCTAGCAGAGGAAGGGAAAGAGCCACTCCTTCAGCTTAACTGAGAAACCAGCAACTTATGGCTCTTGCTGTAGGCTAGACTAGGAAGTCAAGGGCAGTGGCCAACCACTTCCATATGTCATCAAGAAAACTGTGGGAAATCCTCAGGAGTCAAGCTTGACTCAAAGAAATCTTTACTATGTTTTAGTCTCTTTGAACAGTTTCCATTTCCAACTTGCAAATGCATTCAAATAATTAAAACGTCACAGCTGTTTTTTAAAGATCCATATAAAAATAAGAGCTGGGTATCTGAATGTTCAGTTTCCCTTTGCTTTGCTCCCTCCTTCCTTTTTTCTTTTCGTGTTCTGTGTTTTATACTGCACGTGTGAGGGTATGGATTCCCAGGCCGCTCTAGGAGAGTGTTCAGATCAAAGCAAGTTATAAATACTTCAGATAAATAAATATTTTTCAAGAAACTATGATTACTACAAATAGTAGTTTGCAACTGCTGTTATACATGCTTACCATTATATGTACATATGTTTTCAGAAAATAATGCAATAATTAATGCAGGAAATAACAGGAGAAAATTAACTGCATTGCAATTCCAGGATAGCTTATAACGTGAAGAGTCTCTCTCCAAGTTAATGAGTGCATTTGACAGGACTTTGACATCTGTCTTCTTTTCGTTGCCTGTGAATAAGCTGTGGTCTTTTGTCTCAGTTATGCAATCCTTCATCTGCAGAATATTAATCTAACTGCAAACATGTTAGATAACATTACAAGCTGCTTGACTGAATACTGGCCCGCCTTAATCTTTGGATTGCTTTCAAATTGGCAGGGTCTTTGTGCAGGCTGTGGGCTTTTCTGCACTCCAGTTTTAAACTGCTGGACCCCTGAGAGTAAAACCAGCTGGAAATGAAGAAGGTTTAAGAATTTCATTTCCAGATTTCAGTTGATTCCTCTCCCTTTGGGCTGACATTCTGTCTCGACTGCATTTTCCACAGCTTCAGATTGTAGATTTCCCTGCTTTTTTACCCCTCCTGGACCAGTAAAAGAAAAAGAAGAGAAAAACAGCAGTTTTTCCTGCCACTCAGACTAGAAGGAGAAAGTGGCAGAAATCTTGTCAATCTGACCTGCTCTGGAAGGAAGGAAGGAAGGAAGGAAGGAAGGAAGGAAGGAAGGAAGGAAGGAAGGAAGGAAGGAAGGAAGGAAGGAAGGAAGGAAGGAAGGAAGGAAGGAAGGAAGGTCCAACAGAAGTTTGGAAGAACAGTTTGGAAGAACTTGCAAATTTGTTCCCATGGAAATCAATGGCAGGTGTATTATTTTTTTCCCCTTAGCATCCCTACTTCTTCTTCTCAAATCTGCAGCACACATAAAAAACAGACAGAGCTTCAATCACATAGCTGTGGCTGCCATCTTGCCTTTTTCCTATACTCTGCTGGGACCCCTGCAGGTCCATCTTTTCACTGCTTTACCTGTGATCCTGTAAAAAGAAATGGTCGTGAAGGTTAGTGGGTGACCAGCAGGAGCATTCCTGCCTCGGCACACAGTGACTGACTAGACTGGAATGTTTTGCCTACCATGAATGAAGTGCAGCAGGTGATCTGAAGAGCACCACTTGAGATCGCACAGCTCAGAAAACACTTTTCCCACATAGCAGAAAAAGATGGGTAAGCAATTGCCTTCCCAGTGGGTGGGGGATGGCTAGAGCACAATGTTGTGTATTGCTGCCCTCAAGAAATGGGTCGGTCAGGGAAGTTCCCACAAATTAGAGCAGGCCTCTAGCAACAACAAAAATACAGCCCCTTAAATGAAAAATGGGAAATGATTAAGGCAGCAGGCTAGAAACCAGGAGACTGTGAGTTCTAGTCTACCTGAGGCACAAAGCCAATTATTTGCTTTCAACCCTAGGAAGGAGGCATTGGTGAAAAAGAAAAAAAAAAAAAATTTCCTTGACTGCTGCCCCCCCCCCAAAGGTCTTGAGGTCATAAAGTCACCCACAGTGCTCAGAAAGAGACAATATATTTTTTCCAATGGAAATAAACTTTTCTGTAAACTTTGAATTTTGAAGTTCCAAGGTAGATAGGCTGGCTCATATGCCACTGATTGCTGATCCCTCTTCTGACATCTGAAAATGTTTCTGATAGATTTGCAGCTATAATCCCCATACCTCTAAATAACAATCTGCACTCCTGAGAACTTGCCTAAGGCAAGTGTAGGTAAGCATTTCCCAGCCTCACGAAGAATCAGAATCGGGTTTAACAAAGAAGGGATAGTAAATAAAACAGAATCCCTATAAGGATATTGCCTTTTCTTCTTTTCTTTTCTTTTCTTTTCTTTTCTTTTCTTTTCTTTTCTTTTCTTTTCTTTTCTTCTTTCTTGACAAAAAAAATATGAAACCCACAAAGGGCTTCTCCCAACAAATGCAATTATTTGCACTGCTGGGGATTGTACAAGTAGGTGTCTCAGTCTTGTCCTCAACGGAATGAAAAATGCCCCTCATCTCCTAGGGTCTTCCCTTCTTCTGGTAAGACCCTAGACTCTTGGGGGTGGGGGTGGGGAGAGGAATGGAGCCAGCACTGTCAGCAATCAAAGGCTGAGACAAACAGAGCCCAGCTGATGTCCATTTGCCTGAGAGGAATTTGTTGGTCTAGGATAAATTAATGAAAGTCCTCTGCCAGGGACATTCAGCTGTCTCATTTCCTGGTAAAAATGGGGAGGAAATTTCCATTTACCAAGATATTCCCAGGTCAGCAGTCAGCCCTGTTCAGGTATCTGTAAGTTGTTGGACCTCTGCACAAGTGGACCTCTGTGAAGGCAGCTGCATTGTATGCAAAGTTCCCTCCCTAAAGAAGGGAAAGAGCTGTGGCAGCACCTGAGTCCTGGCCAGGAGGCTGGAATTGAAACTTATTGGCCTTCCTAAGGAAATATCAGTAGCTATTGTGATGGCGTATATCTCTATCCAGATTATATATTGAATGCATCTTCCCAATCCAACTGATGTCCTACTTTCCATCTCTATTCTGTTACTGGTATATACATACAGTGTTAAAGCTGGAACAATGAAAGACTGCTCCCTTTGGGGCCCTCCATGCTAATTATCTACAGCAGTGTTTCTCAACCTTGGCGGCTTGAAGATGTGTGGACTTCAACTCCCAGAATTCCTCACCCAACAAGGCTGGCTGGGGAATTCTGGGAGTTGAAGTCCACACATCTTCAAGCTGCCAAGGTTGAGAAACATTGATCTACAGCATTGTTTCCAATGGCTCTAGAAAGTTCTGTCCCTTTTGATAGAGATGTATAGATATATTGTCTGTTATTCATCCAATTGTTCATGTCTCTCTCTCCTCCCCCCCCCATATTTTTGCCCACCTGTTGTCCATTTTGCCAGATAACCTTTTTATGTTTGCTGATCTTTAATAAATAAACAAACAACAAACTATATTTTTGCTAGCTGAACTGAGTGGTGTGTGAGCTTGGTCTGATCTGAATATAGAGATTGACTGGAAATGTGTTGGGTGTAAACTAACAGAAAATTATCCATAGTAATTTTCCAACAGCATACCTTTTCACATATTTGCAAGTATTTTCTGCAGGGAAACAAAGAAAGTGGAGGATTTATGCTGATTCATTCCATCCATCCAGGGTGCACAGGAAAGGTCACTCTGCACATATTGTTAGGTGCATATACAGCTCCTTTATACCAGAAAAAAATCTTAGGGGACCAAATTCCCCCTCACACAGAGGAACCTCATATGTAATCCATAAAATATTTTGTCTTTCTTACTTCTTCCTTATCCTTGTAATATTTTGCCTGGTTCTGGAAAGCCCCAAAATTTGCATGTTGTTTTGTTGCATCATTCACCTCAGGCCTAACTTATGGAATCTGAATTAATATTAATTGCTTCATCTTAGGAAATGCTCTATACTGATTATATTGATTTCTATACAAGTATGTGAGTTCCAAAATCAGTTGCTATCACTGACTACTGTAAACTACATGCCACCACTTGTTTTATGAATATTGTGCTTTCTTTGTGTCAATCAGCTATTTTGGTTGCTTCTGGCAAAACCTTTGTCTGGGCGTCCCTATGGCTGATCTAAGAAGTTTTTCTTCACCATGTTGGCCTTACAATTCTGCAAGCAAGCAAAATTGGGCTAGCAAGCCTAGATTTTATGGGCAAGCTCAAAATGATCCATCACTTCTCTCAATGCAAAGTACCATCCCTAGTTTAGCTCCTGCCCCCCCCTTTTTTGTGCAATAAACAGAGCTGAGGAAAATCCAGCACCCCAAATTTCAAGTTAACTGTAAATATTTCCACCTCCTGCAGCTCTGTTTTTTTACAACAATTTTATATATGATCTGTCTTTGTTTCTCTACCAGGAGACTTCAGAGGAAGGCAGAGCCAGCATTTACAGATCTGTGTTTACCAACTCATGCAAAGAAATGATGTGTTTCATGGACTTCCCTTTCCCAGAGAATTTTCCCAACTATATACACAACTCCAAGCTTCAGGAATATATTGAACTATATGCCAAGCATTTTGATCTCATTAAATACATACACTTTAAGGTAACAGATTACAACCTGATTGAGAAGGGATTTTTAGCAATTGCCTCTCATTGCTGGTTCATATTTAGTTTGTGGACCCCATAAATCCTGACCTGTGCTGCTGCTTATGGTTCCTAGATAACAGTCAAAAGATGTTTTCCCCATTGTGATGGGAAATTGAAGGAGGTAGTAGAAAATGATGGGAGGATAACAAATGGAGGAAAAAAGCATTCTAGGGCTCTCATAAAAGCCTGTGAGTAAGGCAGGGCAATAGGACTAGGAGAGCAGACAAAGATGGCTGCTGACCCCTCAGATTTATGCAGATGGCTGCATAAACCATGGTGTACAAATGGGAATATACTAAGTCCAAGCCACACAATTTTTATTATTATGGCTTCATGCAGAATTGGCAAGCTTTGCAGATACTGGACACCATCTTGATACAGCTTTCCCCCCTTCCCCCCATTTTGTTTTTAATGAACATTGCTGAAATTTCATCCCTGAGATCTCACAATACTTTATTGTTCTCAACTGATACCTTGCAAGGGTTGGCAATCTTACAAGAATTCTGCCATTTAAAATAAAATTTAAGAATAATCTGGGTATATTTATACATGATCTGAAGTATCATGGGCATTTGGCATCACTGAGTGCAGCATTGTCAATGCCTGGCTTAGCATACTATGCAGATTAAGACATAGATATTATGGGTTGCAATCCTAAATGCATTTATTAGGGATTGATTGACTGATTGATTGATTGATTATGTACCACCAAGTTGTTTTTAACTCTTAGCGTCCACATAGATAGATATTAGGGATAAGTCTTACTATACAAGATGGTTTTCTTTGAGTAAACTTGCATAGGATTGGATTACATGGTCCTTTTGTTAATTCCCTAATTTCACTGAGAAGAGCTATAGGTAAACCATAAGAATGCATCCATTCACACCAATTTGATGTCATAAACAGCAATTTATATATAGTTCCTTGGGATCTTGAATCACACTGACTCCTGTTTCCCCAGACGTTTGGGCTAGGAGGTTAGGCCAGCTGTTTTGTTGGTGTGGTTTTTAAGACTGGGATATACTGTATGGTTTACTTGGCCATCATGGGTTACTGCATTGTTGTTTAAAAACAACCTTTGTATCCTGCCCAGATTCAAAGCTGTGAGATGGGCAACCATATAAATTATTTAAATAAATAAATACATCCTTGAATCTTTCTTCAAAGACACATGTGACCAATATTAAGAAGCACCCAGATTTCTCTGTCTCTGGCCAATGGGATGTCATGACACAGAAGGATGGCAAGATGGAATCAGTTACTTTTGATGCTGTCATCATTTGCACTGGACATCATGTCTATCCACATATCCCAGCTGATAGCTTCCCTGGTAAGTGATGGCTATATTAAATACTGTAGATATGAAAAAAAAAACAGATATCTTATTAAAATCAAGTGGAGTGAGCAGCCCTGCCCCCTCCAATATTGTACATATATGTGTTAGTTTCCATACTATCCCTGATCCTGTATATCAAGGTTTGGGCTCACATGAAATCCAATTCACGTACAGTAGTATTTGTAAGGTCTCTGCTGGACAAGCATCCTGTGATAAACATGCCTGTCTCTGACTGAATCAGAGACACAACTTAGAAGGGGTGGTACTGTTCTCCACTCTTGGCATGGGGAGTTTTATATTTGTCATAATGACTAAACAGAACTAACCTTGATTAACCAAAGTGATGAAACATATGTTGTGAATTATTTGTATGAGTGATACAAGAGACTCCCATATGCATATCCATAGCTGGATGCAGCTAAAGTGCCATTGTATTTTCTTCCTTGTAGATAATTATTTTTAGATTAATATTTTTATTAAAATGTTACATAGATAAAAGCTAGTTAATAGAGAACTAAGAAAGATATACAAACAAAAAGAAAGAAGAAAGAGAGAAAAGAAAGACATGCAAAGGGTGACTTCCCCCTCCCTCCAAACAAGTTTAAACATTTATAGTAATTTAAAACCTTCTCTATTATTATAAAAAAAAAAATTGTCATCCCTTAATAATAGCCGTATTGTAAAAAAATCATCAATCTTACATAGCAAAAGCAGTAAGAATACCAGTAATAACCCATATATTTTAAACTTAAACAAATAAATCCATTATGTATTTAACTATAACTTCCTCTAATAGGTAAAACATAAAAGATTTATTCCCATAGGTATAAAAATACCAACAATGGTAATCTTAGACTAAATCAATCAGGTCCCTTTTACTTTCAAACCTATAACTTTCTCTAACAAATAGAACATAGAAAGTTTATCCCCATATGAAAATATCTTTAAATCCTCATCATACAATCCTGGTCATAATAAAAGATTCCAATAGTAACAACCCAGGATCACAACTTATACAATTTAACCCTGATCAAATAAGTCCACTTTGAATTCCTTTTTGTTCTTTTTAAGAGGCTTGATCTTCAGTTGCTTTTTCAAATAAATAATAATCTCTTATAATTTTCTCCCTGTCTGTTTTTATACTTCCCTTCTATGGATCCAAAATAAGATGGCTCTCAGAGTCACTCCTCTGATTTATTATCTGAATATTGTTAAAATATCATCTAGCATAACTTGTAGGTCCCATGCAGTTCTTTCTCCATGACACTCTTATAAGCAAACATTTTTAAGTCTCTTTTCAAATCCACAACATTTTCCATGTCTTCCATATCTCTTTTATGGTCTGACAGTTTTTAAAAGTCCATTTTAAGATCCCTGTTCAAATCGTCCTCAACCTGTGTTTTATCCAATAAAAACTAATCTTCTTCTATAGCCTCTGTTAACTCCACTTTAGGAATATTAAGAAGTTTTAAAAATAAATCCTGAACACATTGTTCCAAAACTGACTTAAATTCTTCTATAATAAGATAATGTTCCTCCATTATGTTAGTATCGTCTCCTTTAATCACTCTCTGGTTCCCTTGAGTTAACCTTCAAAGCCCTGTCTTATCTTTTGTTTCTTTTCAGAGTCAAAACTTTCCCATATTAAGGTTTCTTACAGTTAATTCCAAAATCTTCAGTTGTATTTTTATAAAATTTAAAACAGTCTATAAAAACTATTCTTTCAAATCCATCTGGCCCCTTAACTGTCCACAGTGAAGTTTCTAAACTCCCTTTTGCTGTTTCAAAAATTAAAGTTTTGTTCCTTTTTTAATCTTTAAGCTTACTTAAATCTTCTTTCTTCAAGAAGGAAATTCTCCTAGTATACAGCAACTTGCTTTTCAGAAGGTTTTTAATTCCAAATAAACTGTTAATAGGTAGTTTCCTTTGCCAATTGAAAGAGGGTTAGGGTTAGGGTTAGGGTTAGGGTTAGGGTTGTGAATCTATGTGAATCTAGTGTCCTTTTGAAGGCTCTGAGTTTGGGCTCAATGTTTCCCATGACTCCCAGAGTGTTCAACCTGCTGGAGATCACTAATTTGCAAAGTCTTCACAGGGAGCCTCTGTAAGGAGTACACGTGGGTGATATCATCTTTGTCCAGAGATAGTTCTGAAGAACCAAATCCTTTGTCGGCTCCTCTTAACTGCCATGGCTGTCAGCTCCACAGAAATAGAGCCATCTTTAATCCACCATTACTCCCCCAGAAGCCTTCCTTGTAGATATTTCAAGACAAAATTGAGCCTACAATTAAATGCATGACTACCTTAATCTATCAGTTTTACCTTTAACAGTAGTTGCTAGCAATGAGGAACTGGACTGGGATCATGGCACATGAGAAGGATTTTTAAAACCATTTCCTACTATCCCACTATCCCACTTAAAATCCCTCCCCCCAAATCTATAAAGAAAATCCTGTTGGCTAGCAATATGCTTCACTTTTAAGGGCAATGGGGCATTCAAATCAATTACTCTAGGAAATAGTAATAGTAGAAACTGAGATAAATATAGATGACAAAAATGGTATAAGCTGGAAAACTCAAGATATGTACATCCATGTCAGACCTCAGCTTGTTTTCAGTCTATTGCATCAGTGATTTTAATAATGCTTTGATTTGCTGGAAGATTTCATTTGTTACAATATTGGTTTGTTTTCAAACTTTTCCCATATAGGGTTAGAGAAATTTCAGGGTACCTTCTTTCACAGCCGGGAATACAAAGGCCCTGAAAAGTTCAAAGGGAAAAAAGTTCTGGTGATTGGCCTGGGGAATTCTGGAAGCGACATTGCTGTTGAGCTTAGTCATACAGCCTCTCAGGTATTGCCTCCACCCTGATAGTCCTGCTCTAATTCTCAGCATAACCCATTCAAAGCTATGCCATTCCTATGGAGTCTATTTCAAAGGGACTTAAATGTGCTGTATTTAGACTGACTTGTGCATAGGGTAATAAGAAAAATTAGGGATTACACATGGGGACTTTGAGGTGAATTACATGCAGAAGGTTCCAAGCTCAATTTCTAATACATCCAACTAAAGGAACTCTCCATCAGTATGATAGGGACCCATCACTCTGAGGCCTTGGAGGACCTTTGCCAGTCTGTCATAATGGTCTAAGATGAGTTCACATTGTATTAAACCGTAGCTTAACTGGGAGTTGCACTCTCAATATTAAGTTACATTAAGGGTTACAATATCAGAGACTGGCTTCACATAATATATTAAGCCATAAGGAAGCCTCACTGATTTCTATGAACAGAAAATGTCTATGCAGTCTGGATCCTCACAGCATGAGAAGCCTCCAAACTTGGTTAAAAAGACTTTATATAATGGAGGGAGGTTGAGATGGTGGCATGCATGGCCCTGTAACATGGGTTTCATATTTTTGTATCCCATCCTTGTTTTTTAAAGGTTTGCATCAGCTCTAGAAGTGGATCCTGGATAATGAGTCGTGTCTGGGACAAAGGCTACCCTTGGGACATGTTGATTGTAACTCGCTTTGAGGCATTCCTCAGAAACATCCTCCCTACAGCCATCTCTGACTGGCTGTATGTCAAGCAAATGAACAGATGGTTCAAACACGAAAACTACGGTCTGATACCCGTGAATAGGTAATGTACTGAATGAAAGAGCTTACAGTGAGATCCCGTCAAAACACATTTCCGCTACCAGATCCATACTGGTGGGTGAATATATTGCTTATTTAGAAGGCTTATGTTCACCTTTTGATTGAAAGATCTTTAATACAGCTTTCAAAACATTATAATAGGCAGACTAATACAATCCAAAGCCCATACCACAAAGCAAACTTTAACTAATTCCTAATCAAGTCAGAGTGGATATGCTGGTTGGAAATTATGGAAAATGTTCTAACATATCTGATGATGGGCCCAAGAATGGGAAAGCTGTCTTAGCATATGAATAAGTCACTTGTAAAGCGAAACCAGGGAAGAATTGTTCAAATGTATGATTAGAGAGTAACTGTATCAACTATATTTAATTTAAATTTTAATGTTGATGTAAATAAAACTAAATCAAATTCAGTTTTCTTCCTATCCTTTACTTCTGGTAGTGTAAACTCTGGCCACTCAAAAGCCAAGTATGGCCTTTGGCCCAGAAAAAGTTATACACTCTTGATATAGACACTTCTCCTTTTTTCCTGTAACATATGGTTTGACTTAATTTCCTGAACCATTTAAATTACCCCTAAAATCAGAAAAGTTCCACCCACATGGGGCACCATTTTGTACAATGCTAATAATGGCACACTAAAATTTCTACAATATTATTAATGTGTCCATATCATTTTCTACATGATATCTACAGATTTGTAGAAGGATCCTGCTTTTTGATAGCATTGAACTAAATTATCTTCAAATACATTTGTCCTTTGAATTATATGAAGTAATGTAACATAACAGAATCTTGATAAGAAGAAGATACTTCTTACAATGTTAAGATTAATGTAAATAAAGATATAGCCTTATGGATTGAATTTATAAAGCTGAACAAGTTCAGTTACGTGCCTTGAAGCAGAATAAAAATTTGCCAAAGCAAAGACACTAATGGGGCGAGAAAAACCAAGTACGAACATTACATGCAATCATACTCTTTCATATTCTCTGAAAAAAAAGTAGCCTTAAAGTGTCAATCCTGTTATCTTGCTGAAAAGAAATCAACATTTTAACTAAACATACTTTAGATAAAATGATAATAATAATAATTTGACTTTTCCAGGAAAGATACTATAAACTATAAGAAGAAATCTATAAATAAATCACGGTCTATCTGAATTGTTAAATAGTTTAAATATTCTTCTGAAGTGAGTTTGATTTGTGCAAGGCACATGGTTCATTTTATACAAACACTGAGATTAAAAGAAAATGGTCAAAGTTCAGGAAAACTATTATTTTCCTATCCATATCAGCTCAAAGCCAAAATCCAATCAGGAAAATGTTACATCAACTTTTATGTCAATCCCAATGAACTAACACAGTTTCACTCCTTAACTTTTTCTTGGCGGGGGGCGGGGGGTCTTGAAAGCTTCAATACTTTTAGCAGAAAACCTGAAGAATTTTAAACATTTTATCTGGGGAACAGAAGTCTGTTCAGTGTAAGAATCCCTACCACAGTTCTACAAGTAGGACTGTTTTATGGTAGTCATGGACTGTGATGTAGGGCCAACTTGCAACACAAGATCTGGAATCTTCCAGATATAGCCCTAGATTAACACTATATATTGATTCCTATAAAACAAGATGAGGGGGAAGGAGGAAGAAACAGTGATCACTGTTTCTTTAGAAGAAAAAAGATCACTGACAAAATGATCTGGAAACAGAACAGCAGCACTATGCAGGCCAATCCAGTTCGGATGACCAGTTGATCTGATCTACCAGCTAATGGGTGGAGTGGCCTATTGGAAAACCCCATTGGTCTGATTTCTCTATTGGCTAATATGGAGAGGCATTAACCAGTGGGTAAACTGGACTGCTCATAAGTCCTGTTGGCCTGATCTGCCCATTGGCGAACTCAGAACTGTGTCAGCACCTGCTTGTCTGAAAATCCCATTGATGTGAGGCAGATGTGCATTTACCATTTAAGCTACTGCTGTCTTGTGCTCCTGTCTGCTTCAGTCCCATCCAGACTATGTCACTTGGCAACAGCTTACAAAATGTTCAATCCAGATCGCAGGCTACCACAGCCCCCCATGGGACAGTTCCCTTGCTGTTGTGCCTTCCCACCTGTCTCTTCCATCAAAGTAGTGGCCAATCACTTTCCTTCCCGTGGGCTTACTGGACATATATGTCTATATGTATGTTGTATGTATGTGTAAGGTTCTTGGTTCAAAACTCAGTTGAACCCTTTTTTAAAAAAAATACTAATTTTATTTTTCTAAACACCTAGTTTTCTCTCTGGCCTTTTTTTTTTTTTTTAAATAACTCCAGGGATACATCATTTTACCATTTTTCCAGTCACTTGAAGTAGAAGGGTTTCACCCCTGGCCCCTGCCCTTCTATCTTAGGTGAGTGGGAAAACAATAAAACAGTGTATCCCTGGATATTTGTTTTTCATAAAATCCAGTGAGAAAACTAGATGCTTAGAAAAGAAATCATAATTTAATATGCATATTTGTACGTACATGTTTATCTGTTTGTGTCCGTGTGTGTGTATTTACATTTCCCTGGAGAAAATCTATCTACAGTATGTGATCACTAAAAGTCGATGTCAACTTGATGGTCCATAATCAAGTCAAATATTCTGCCAGGTTTCAAATCAGCAGCTTTTTCTATGCTAAGCAAAACGATCAGATTCTGATTTATAAAGGGAAGTGCAGAACCTAAGAGCGCATGACAGGCATTGCCTTAGCTGAAGGGGCCACGAACTGCTGGACTTAGCCTGGCATCCTGAATAGGTAACAAGGAAAAGTATGCTTTGGAAGTGGAGCAGAAAAACACACCCTGAGGTCACCCTGGAGATGAGTGTGGGATTAACATAGGGTGATGCATCTGTAACTCCCCTCCAGAGATGGTTGCCTACCTTTCTGGCAATGGGGCAGCCAGGCAGTGCCAATAAATCCACCCTCTCCCAGGTAGACTGATGAAAGTAGGCAGCTGGAACCGCCTGCTGTCCCACTCTCAGACTGGTGGTCCGTAGCCTGATTTCACTGTCGCTCTGCCAGGGAGTGGGGGTGGGGCACACTTATGGGGCGCAGCCATCCCTTCAGACTGCTGTTGGTCTTCATTCTTGTACTGGAACTTCTCCCATGCTGATGCATTCCTCTGTCCTGGGTCTTGCTTGTACAAGTATTGGTGTATCGTGATTTTTTTTTGTTGGTTAGCAAAGAGTCTTCTAGATTTCATCCTATTTTTGTACTGCACTTCTTTTTCCAAAGAGACTCTTAGATGCACCAATGCTTGGGCTAATTCAGGGGAGAATTTTGCTAAGTCATAAAATCACTATTTCCAATTTAGCTTTAATTTGCCAACTTTCTAACTGCTGCAGAGCAGTCACATGCCTAAATATACAATTTTGCTGTTGTTCATTACTTTCTTTTCTTTTTTCTACTTTGTTATTCTATGATTCCTTTTGCCTTTGTTCTGTTTTATTAAAGAAAGAAAGAAAAAGAAACCCAAACCCTTTCTCTCAATGCATATGTCCAAAATGTGACATGCTAGTGATCCCAAGTTGCATTTTCTGTGAATTGAGCTTAATGTTTCTCTCTCTACATCTTTTTAGATGTGCAGTGAGTCTGAGATCATGCTCATTCCATATAGGCCCATATAATATGTTGTTTATGAATATCCCATCTCTTTGGAGTCCTCTTAAAACTCCACATTCTTTTTCCAGAAAATCTCATATGCTGATCAGATTACAGACAATAGCCTTATGTATCCCCCTCTCTCAAATGGCTAGTTGTGTGTGTATGTGTATGTATACACACACACACACACACACACACATACATACATGCAACTAATGCCAGTATCCAAATAGTACACTGATATTTTCCAATGTGCGGAATTGATCAAGTTTCTTCCTGATGATTTGGCTGAGATCCATTACATCTGAATCAGTTCTGAATTGCTCTGAATTTTCTTTTCTGTTGCTATAATTAAACTTACCAATTATTACTATCTATTTATTTCATTTTCATAGGTGACTGTTGCTAAAAAGAGTTGGTCTTTGAATATGAGTGTCTGCATTGCCCTTGCCATTCTGAATCATGCCCTTCTCTCTTTTTCATACCTTTTTCTTTGTAAGGTTTTATAAAATGATGTTTTGGTTTGCAGTGTTTTATATGCTGCCAGGTGAGGACATTCCAGTTCATTATGTTGGGTTCCGCTACATCTCGGACATTGTCTCATTCTGTCATTATTTCTTTGCTTTTTTGTGTTTTGTACTTCTAGCTGTATGTACCCTTCTCCAACATTCACACTCTTCACCTTTGTTTTGTAAGACTCGCATTTGCATTCTTAATATTTACAAGGCTTTTGAAGTCTCGGCAGTAAAATCTAATTGTCTTCCTGCAATCGTTTGTTGTTGTTTGCATGTCTGTAGAATTTGATCCCATCAGAATTCTACCCTTTATCTTCTACCCCTTCTACATAGTGAAAAACACAGTATTTTAGTTCCAGTTAACAACTCAATTCAATTGTGAATTTGATTATGGATTCACCTGTGCTTGTTGTTTTTCCTAAGAACTTCCTCTGCATGTATATGAGCTGACATGATATATAACCTGCCTCAGACTTTGCAAATCATATATTGAGTTTCTTCTTGTAATAGTAATCTATGCTCTGCGCATAGCTCTTTCTACAACTTTTTGCTCTTAAAATCATTTGTCGACCTTACAAGGTATTGTTAAAAGAGCTGGATATTTTACCCTGAATCAGTAATATATAAGTAATATAAGTAATAAATAAGATTAAGGGGAGACTTGATAGCATGATCTGAATATCTGAAGGCATACTACATAATAGATAGAGAAGACTTGTTCTGTCTTGCTCCAGAAAGAAGGAAAAAATGAACCAATGGGTGAAAACTTCAGGAAAGTATATTTTGACTTAACATTACAAGCAACTTTTTAATGGTGAGAGTTGGTTGGCAGAAGTGCAGATAGCTGTGGAGAGTCCTGTAAGGCAGGGGTTCCTAACTTTTTGCCACCACACCTCCCTTTTGTGTAATCTTAATGTGCACACCTCCCCTAAAAATCCAAACACCAAAATGAACACAAATGAACAATGAAAACACTACAGTGAACCTTTGGGAAAGATGGATTTTTGTAACAATGGAACTAAAAGGTTCTTTGCACCTCTCCAAGGGAGGTACACCTCATAGTTTGGGAAACCCTGCTCTAAGGGAAACTGTCAAGAATGCTATAGAACAATGTTTCTCAATTTTAGCAACTTTAACAAGTGTGGACTTAAACTCCCAGAACTAAATTCTGGGAGTTGAAGCTCACCCATCTTAAAGCTGCCAGGTTTGAGAAACACTGCTATAGAAGATTTGGAAGTGAGCAGGGTGGGACATGTTTCCCAAGGTCCATTCCAACAGCTAAGAAAAAAAAAATGTTTCAGTGCAAAGTGGCTAAGACAGAGCCATAAGTTTGAAAGTGCTCCAGGTGGGTGGCTGAAAATATGGATCTGATCAATCTGATGGGAAAATGTGGTATCTTTGGGGAAAGACGGAACCATGGGGGAACTCACTGGATTAGGCCCACAGCCCAGATATTCCTCATTATGTGACATATCTCTTTGGTGTTTTTTCTCTCATGAGCTGTTTTTTATTCATTTTACAAATTGTTTATCCTTAACTGGGTCAATGGCAAGTCAAGCATGCATGGCTTTTCAAGACCAGAGGCCACACTTGGCCTTGCAATTGTATGATGGGGTCACATCCCAAAGGTGATGAGATCAGGACAAGAACTACGATTCAAATTTAATTTAAATCAAATTCAGTTACAAATATATTTGTCAATTCCTTCCCTCTGTCACATTAAAATTGTAATTTGGTAGCAACTCTTATATTTACAAGAAACCTTAGAGCCTGTGGTTTTGCACTTTGGCCCAGGTAACACTTAACATCATTCATGAATGTATTTAACTAAAGATGTGCAGTTTTAAAAGTAACAACTGGCTGAGAATGTCAGTATGGTCAATTTCTCTTGAAGCTAGGCTGAAATGCCAGGTGGAAGCCTTCTTTTCTTTTAAACATGCTTTACGGAATAAACAATGAAGTGTGTGTGTTTGTATGTGTATCAAACAGTAGGACAATGTGATATGAAAATTTAAACCTGAAAAAAAGTATAGTGTGGAAGAATAAAATGCCTGAGAATTTATATCATAAGCAAAACGAGCAAAATGCATTTGATCAAATTGTTCAAAAGTTCTCTTCTTTTTCCTATGTTCAAAAAGAGATAAATTACAATGTTGATGAACAGCATGTATTAGCATTCCATTGCTGTAGATCAGATAGAAAGGATGAAGACTTTCTAAGGACCAGCAAAGACCAAGAATGATCCTGCCCCCAACTCTCTTTCATGGGATCATGAGACAGCAACAATAATGTTTGTCCCTTTTTAAAAAGTGGTATCTGCCAATTTAAAGGGCCCCCCTGCAGTACTGCCTCTCTTCTCTTTCTGCCTAGGACTCTGCGAAAGGAGCCTGTCTTCAATGACGATCTCCCAAGCCGCATTATCTGTGGCACTGTTGTAGTGAAACCCAACGTGAAGGAGTTTACAGAAACCTCTGCAATATTTCAAGATGGGAGTGTGCTGGAAGGCCTTGATCATGTCATCTTTGCTACAGGCTACAGATTTGCCTACCCCTTCATGGATGATGAATCCATTATAAAGAGTAGAAATAATGAAGTCACCTTATACAAAAGCATCCTTCCCCCTCTGCTGGAGAAACCAACCATGGCAGTCGTTGGCTTAGTCCAGTCCCTTGGATCTGCTATCCCAACTGCAGAGCTTCAGGCTCGCTGGGCTACAAGAGTATTTAAGGGTTAGTGTGGTGATAAAACTGTGCATCAGGAAGTCCCTGTTTCACCTCTCACTTGTCATTTTCATGTCTTCAAATTAAGCAAATTACTAACCATAATCTTATATGAATCATACAGAGCTGGTTTATATTCAGAGTAAAACTTGACATCTGATATGGAAGATCCATGATCAGAATCTATATTTCTGTTTTGGTTAAAGCCAAAGTACTCTGAATGATCTTCCACCTTTAATATTTTCTGCATTTACCTTTCTTTCTTGAAACTTCTCTTTGATTATTGTTTGCTTATATCCAGCTCCTTAAATCATATTGAAAATCCAGGCTGTATATTTTAAAGTAGCCCATTACAACTCTTCACTTAAAGTAATGCAGCATGTATGAATAAAGAGGTGGGCAGAAGGATGTGCTTATTGTACCTGTAAAAAAGAAAGTGAATATCACGAGGCATCATAGCCAATTCTTCCTTCTTTTACAGGATTATGTGAGCTGCCTTCAGAGACCACCATGTTGGATGACATAGATGAGAAAATGGGGAAGAAGCTCAAATGGTATGTATTAATTGCAGATATGCCATTTTAAATATCTGCCCATATAAGAAATGTTCATACCATCACTTCAACTCCAAGTCCTAAAAAGTAATTTGGAGACAATCATTGTCCTGATAGTCTAACACTGAGAAGGAACAAAAAATCTCTGCTTCTTGTAAAAAATCTGGAGGAGTCTGGTAGCATTTTTTCTGATATTATTTAAAGGCGTAAGTTTTCATGAGCTGCAGCTCACTTCACTGGATGAAGTTACTCCTCTTAACAACTAAAATCCTCTCACCTCATCATGCAAAGGAGAAATAAGATAAACAGACTCAACAATCATGGTCCACATCCTTACTTCCTGTTCTATGTATCTGTCAGGTTGTATGTAGAAAATAAATAAATCCCAGCAGACCTTATGAAGGAGACCAGAGAAAGCATCAATCCACTTTCCCCTTGAAGGACCTGAAGCCCAGTGCCAGGCAGGATGAGGGAAGAGTTTTTGCAAAATCATCCCCAAACTCTATGGAACTGCAGTATTTTTGCTGAACTTGGTTTTCCTTCTGAGTTTCAGCACCAACTATTCCTTTTATCTATCCATATATTTGACCCATGACTTCCTAACAGAAACCAACATTAAAAAGGGGGGGGCACTTTCCTTAGTTTTTCCTTGCTCTCCTTAGAAGTGCTTCTACCAAACTTTCTCCTTTTTTTCTTTTAAGGTTTGGCCAGAGCGATACCCTGCAAACAGATTATATTCTCTATATGGATGAACTCGCCTCCAGCATAGGTGTCAAGCCCAACATCCCACTTCTCCTTCTGACAGATCCCTGGCTGGCACTGAAAGTCTTCTTTGGCCCCTGCAGTCCATATCAGTTTCGTCTCACTGGGCCAGGGAAATGGGATGGAGCCAGAAATGCAATCCTAACGCAGTGGGACCGAACGCTGAAGGTCACAAGGACACGAACTGTATGCAACTCTCAGAAGTGTCTTTCTTTCTTTGTTTTGCTCAAAATCCTTGTCATTCCTCTTCTCGTTGCTGCTGTTTTTATGGTGTTGACCTAAGTAACTTCAATGTCAAACTAGACAATGCCATGGAATTTTTAACTATGTTTTATTGGAAAGCAAAATATTTTTAATAGTTATTTTATTAAAAAATACAATTACAGTGATAAAAAAAGTAATACAAACTAAAGAAAAACAAAAAAAAAATAAAAGGTGAAGAAAAAATGCTTCTTCCTTTTTGCATCCCTGTAGATGCCTTCGTATTTGTTCTTGTATTGGACACAAACTCTTCATCCATAATTTCAAAGCCTTTCTTGTCCTCTTTATTTCTCTGTCCTCATATCTTGCCAAATATATGTGCTCCAGCTCCAACTCCCTCTAGTAAAAAACCCCCTCTCTTTGTAAATGTTCTGCTCTTCTCCTACGGTGGTCCCTCTTTCCTTCTTATCATCCTTTCTCTCTCTCTCTTTTTAACAGTATTTTTATTAAAAATTACAATTACAAAGATAAAAACTAATACAAACTAAAGAAAAAAGAAAAAAAATAGAAGGTGCAGAAAAGAAAAAGATAGAAAAAATAGAAAAGAAAGAAAAAATAAGAATATAGAAAAGAAAAAGAAAAGAAATATATAAAGAAATGACTTCCCCCTTCATCACAAGTATAAACAATTTTAGTAACTTATCACTCTTAAAATACAACAAATGATCTCTTCTTCCCATATCCCATCTCTTATCTATAAACAAATCCTTAAAGCCTTGTCGTTTCAGTCCTGATCAGCAAAAGTCTATTAAGGGTTACCAGAAATAACAACATATCTATTTTAACCTTCATCAGATAAACCAACTTTATATTCCTTCCTTTTACTTCTGACAATCTTGATCTTTAGTCCTTTCAAATAATGTCCTAGAACTTAATTTCTTTTCATTTTTCTTTGTATTTTTTAAAGATTTAACAAGTCTCTTTTGTAAATCCAATATAGGAAGATTATCCAGGATACTCTCTTGCTTTATTATTTGTATACCTCTTTTAATTATTAAGACATCAGCCGGTTTCTTTTGTTTGCCCAGTGTAACATCTTTTTCCACATCATTCTTGTAGCTTGTCATTTTTAAATCCACTTTCAGATCAGTCTCAGTCTTTGTCAAGTAAAACTTGTTCCTCTTCCATAACATCTTTTAAACACAGTCTATCTATAGAGGCAAACACTCTTAAAATTAACTTCTGGGTCCATTATTGAAAAATATCCTTCAATATGTCCAATGTTAAAATATTTTGCTCCATCCTGTATTTGTAAATCAAATGTAAGTGTTCCTCTCCTTTAATTGTAATCTTTAGTTCCTTCTACTTCCCTCTAATGTCCAACCTTCAAAGTCCCATCCTATCATGTTGTTTTTTTAAGGAATTCAAAATAAAAGTATTTTCCCATGGGAAAGATTCTTATAATTAATTCCCAAATCTTATTTCAAATTTATCTGGACCCCTAGTCCTTTTGTAACTTTGTAAAATCACCCCATTTTTTGTTTATTCTAGAAAAAAAATGTTTAAGTCCTTAAACTTGTATTTAAAACTTCTTTCACTAAGGATTGAAGGAAACTCACCCACTGCTGTAAAACTTGTTGATCCAAAGGTTCCTAATACCTGAAAAGCAGCTAACAAGCAATTGCTGAAAGTGATTAGAAAATGAAGTACACGGAGCCAGTGTCGTTAAAGATGCCGACCGTGGGTTGAGCAAGATGGCTATTCCCTCGTCTCCCAGCTGGAGACTGCTGTCTTGTGGTCTCCTCACAAGGAGCAACTGAATGGAACACTTGTGGGTTGATCTCAAGTCCTCTCCTTGTCCTTTAGGCTTTTCGTCTAAGAGTTTTTAGTGGAGCTGTCTTCAGTTTACCATTTCTTCCCCGGAAGTCTGCTTAGCAAAATATCCTCATATGGTTTTTATAATAAACATTTCAAAAGAGTGCTAAACACATGTGTTTAAGGAGTCCACATAAAATTTGACAAGCATTTCACAGATCACTAGCCAAACATTATATGAGCATATTCCTGTGCAGAAGCCAGATGTCTGGCCTCTCCTTGGCCTAAGCCAAAAGGGCTATGAAGGACAGCGGCCAGTGACCCAGAGGGAGAGGGCATAGCATAAGCTATAAGCATAAGCAGCAGCTTAGAGTGGCCAGCAGGAATCACTTTGGCAGATCCAGCTCCTTGACCACTAACATCTATGAATTCCTACCACAACCTAAATGACACCAACTCATACTTTCTGCACACATTTTAGTCTTTTTGTTTATAATTAAACCTATAAATTCCCTGCATGTATTTAGCAATACCACTTCATAAGGCCATATTATCTTCATTCAGACCTTGCATTCTGCCCCTTTCTCTTAGTGTCATAAACATACATACACATTTAAATTTAAACTATTCTCTCAAGCTCCTTACCATGTACTCCTTTCAGTAACCCGTCATTACTCTCTTTATTAGCATTTTACTTCCTGCATTCCTTTCATACCAATTACCACTCCTCCCTGTTTTGGCTCCAGCCTTTTTAAAGATTTCTAATGAGAGAGCCAATTTGGCGTAGTGGTTAAAGACGCTGGGCTAGAAACCAAGAAACCATGAGTTCTAGTCCTGCTTTAGGCACAAGGCCAGCTGGGTGACTTTGGGCTGGTCATTCTTTCTCAGTCCTGGGAAGAAAATAATGGCAAACTACTTCTGAAAAGTGTTGCCATGCAATTACCAGGAATTAAGATTGACTTGAAGGCACACTCACACACAAAAAAGTGGGGCAGGGAAAAGAGAGGAGAGCAGAGCTCAATTATGTAGAGAAAAAAAATCAGAATGTAAGGCTTGGAAGGTATCTTTGAGATTATTTGGTTCAACTTCCTGCCCAATGCAAGAATCCACAGCCACAGCCATCCCTTTAGATGGCTTCTCAAGCTCTGTTTAAATATTTCAACTGGACTTTTCAACTATTTCAAATATGCCTCCCACCTTTCTTTCAAGGCAGTCAACTAAAATCTGCCTCTTTACCATTCAAGCCCATTGGTTCTTGTCTTCTACATGGCAGCCCTTCAGACACTTGAAGGTAGTTGCAAAGTCCCCCTGCAGTCTTTTCCAGGCTAAAGTTATCCAGTGCCTCCAGCTGTTTCTTCTATGTTTTTTCCATCCAGGCCCTTTATCAGTTTGGTTGTTCTACAGTGATATTAGCATTATTTTTCTTTAAAAGTATTCTGCAATGGCAAAACTTTCGTTATTCTAATCCAGGAAGGAAGAAAACATGTTTTGTACGATTCCACTTCAACAGTATTCTGAAATATATATTTATCTTTAGTTGCAGTCACTCAACTTTTCCTCATTTCAGTATCCAGAAAATAATGAGAGAAGTTGAACTGGGTTTTTGTTGTTTATTTTTCAGTGTTAATCACTACCGCAACCTTGTAAGGGACAAAACTCTATTTTTAGGGCTTCTCCCTGAGCTGGTAGGAATGAATGAAAAGGAAGAGGGAAGGCCTGGCAGCCAGGCTCCAATGGAAAAAAGAAATATTCATAAGGACAAAAGGAATGTTCTGGAACATGCATTTTTCCAGCTCTGAAGTGAGGGCAAAGGAAAGCAGAAAAGTGGTTTTCCAAGGGTGGCCAAAAACCTGAGTCTTTCACTGTTTGCACAAATGATCCACTGGTGTGCTGTTGGCATTGTACAATTGACAGAGCTGCATGTAACAGCAGAAATGTGGTAAAATCATTGTGTTGTAGGACTTAATCTAATTTCACCCATAATACCTTTCCTCTTTCATATAAGCTTATAAGATACCTAAATTGGCTATAATATTTGACTTCTTCACAGCTCTGATAGTTCCATTAATTTTGTAGGTATTTAGGCAAATATATTAAAGCAGGCCCTGTCAGAAGCTTACAGAATCCAACTCAGCAACAGCTTCTGTTGTGTAATGAGCAAACTCTCAGCATTGTTTTAACAGGAAAACTGACACTGAGTAGAGGAATGTCTCATTTACTGCAGGGATATACAAAAGCATACAGGTAGTCCTTGACTTACAACCATTTGTTCAGCGGCCATTCGAAGTTATGGCTGCACTGAACTAAGGGACTTACAACCAGTCCCCCAGGTTATAGCTGTTGCAACACCCCTGCAGTCACATGATCAAAATTTGAGCACTTGGCAGCCTGCCTGCACTTATAACCACAGGGGTGCTTCAACTCCCCCCACTCACCTATCTCCCCCCATCTGTGCCCTTTTGACCGCCTGCACTCCATGGCCCCTGCCACCCTAGCTAACCTTCGCCATCTTCTTGCTCCCACTGCTGAACAAGCGTGCCCGACCTGGCCTTTGTAAGACAGCTGCAGGCCACACAAGGCTTTCTTCCTCAGGTCGTGCATGGTGGTTTCCTCATGACACCTGGGGAAGATGGCCTCACATGGCCAGCAGCTGCCTCGCAAAGGGCCGGGCCAGGCACACCTCATCAGCAGTGGGAGCAAGAAGACAGCAAAAGTCAGCTGGGGCAGCAGAGTGCGGGGCAGCAGGGGCCTTGGAGTGCAGGGTGGCAAGGGTGACTGAGGCTGGGACTGGGCTGAGGCGGCTGTGGCTTTGCAGCACACTGCTGGGCTGGGGGGTGGGCTTCGTGCTGCGAAGGGTTTTGCACTATACTGTGGCTTGGGGGCTTCTTGCAGCCCCAGAGCTGCAGCATTCCAAGAAGCCCCTTTGCACTGTGCTGCCAGGCTGGGGCTGGCCTCGTGCTGCACTGCAGTTCAGGGGCTTCTTGCAACCTAAGAAGTGCACCAAGAAGCCCCTGAACTGCAGTGTGGCAAGCAGCCCCAGAGCTGTGTGATTCTAGGGCTGCTTCCTACCCCACAAGGCAGGGTGCAGGGCGGCCAAAAGGGCAGAAGTGGGGGGGATAGGCAGTTGAAGGGAGTTGTAGGTGAGGCAGTCCCTTACCTTGGAAGAACCAAGGCTCGGGGCTGAGAAGGACCAAGCCCAGAATGGCTTGGATTGGGGTGGTCCTTGGCTGACGACTGGTGGAATTCGGTTAACGACAGCAACAGGGAGTGCCAGGATTGCCGTCACTAAGCGATGTGGTCATGTGATGTCACGCTTTATGACCACATTGCTTAGTGATGGAAATTTTGTTCCCAACTGTGGTCATAAGACTACATGTATTTGTGTATCTCCTTGACAGGGCCCTTATTATTGGAAGTCCATCTATATACCAATGTGAGGGGGTGGGCAATCCTATAAAGTGAATCCCAGAATGAGAGTATAAAGCACCAAAGTGCCTAAATACTGTATAACTTTTTAATTCTCAGCCATCTGACAAAATAATTCAATTTGTTGAGTCTGTGTAATTTCATTCACAGCAATCCCTTCAACCAGATGTTTCAACTAAATTATGAGGTGGTAAATTTTCTTCTGTGTATAATTTTGCATAATCCTTCCTCAGGGCAAAGTCTACTATATTACAAGAACATTTCCTTAATGAATTGCAATACCAAAACTTCAGTGATTTAATATCCTATCTTTTAAACAGACAGTTAAACAGCATGTTTTTCTCATTCCAAACTTTCAGTTATTAGTAATACTCTTATAATTCCATGGTAATCATTCCATATGATCTACTCTAAATTTATTTTGTACTGGCATTTACACAATCGTTTCAGAACACTTCTTAAGATGGTGAAGCAACTAGGACCCCAAATACCATTTTGTCTTAACTTACATTTCTCACAGGAAAATTTTACC
This sequence comes from Python bivittatus, assembly GCF_059951505.1. Classification (NCBI taxonomy): domain Eukaryota; kingdom Metazoa; phylum Chordata; class Lepidosauria; order Squamata; family Pythonidae; genus Python; species Python bivittatus. Next base: position 2,868,530 of record NW_028277098.1, read on the forward strand.
TAAGAACTACTGGAAATACAATGTTCCTTATCTCTTATAGTCCAAAACTTTAATTTTTTTTCTTGCTGATTTCAACTGAATGTTATCCAGCTTTAAAGACCTATGTAATGCTAATGTAGTTGAACTATTTTCACTTTGTATAACAATCTCAATGTTTGGTCTGTTTATGCAATTACAATAAATGATACAATTTCCATTTCATCACCACAGAAGAGAAATATTTTTTTTCAGGATGTGCTCACTATATATAAATGAAAGCCCCAGGAGATTTCTCTAGGTAACAGAGAAACTGCATTGACATTGGTGATTGAAGCATACAACTGTCACTATAGCATGGTTCCAAAGTAATTTACACTTCCCACCTTACACTTATATAGCAGACAGCAAAGCTATATAGAATCCATGTGGGGAATTGAGATCCAGGTCTGAGGCTCAGCTCCTGAATCTTCATGGAAGTGTGAGTTGCATAGACACCTTAATTCTAGAATATTCATGGCCCCTAATGTATCTGAACACTTCCAAATCAAGAGTGCCTCTCAAAGAGGATATCCCCTCCCCCGCCATTTAGTTTGAGAAGGACAGTATCTGTTGACACTCTTATCAACAGATTCTATCTTATAACGGATACTCTGGATAGGAGAGAAGGCCAGAATGCAGGAACAGAATTCCAGAATTGATCGCAAGATTAAATATATGCCAGCACTACATCCTGAAACTGGGCATGGAAGTAGACAAGTTTTCAAAAGCTAAAGAAATTGCAAAACAGGCATTATCATCTCTGGTCTGCACTTTTATTTTGGTCCCACTGTAATATTGAGATAAATAGACTTGGCAATTTTCTAAAGCACGATCAAAAGTGATCCTGAATATATTTTTAGTTAAGATATTGGAGCATAGTGGAAATCAAATGAATCTGATACAGGTGAGAAGGTGAGAATCTTTTAGGTGAGAACCCTCAAGTGCTTCTTCATTGGTCTGGCATTGCTTTGTAAGGCCATTTCTTATCCACATCTTCTGCTAAGTAGTCAAGTATCTGCAGCAATGACAGTTGGTCTTATTTTGGCATATGGTATATCCTCCTCTTTAGGATCTTACAATTAACTAAAAGGCCAAGATTTTCTCAGGGATGGTCTGCTGGTTAAAAGTACTTTTTGGAAGTAGAAAACTGTCCTAGTTTAAGGAAGCACCATGAAGAGATGAACCTGTAAAAGATACATTGAAGCCAGATACTGGTATTTACATAGTTTGAGGACTTGGAGTTAAATAAGCAACTCTGCTTCAAGTCATAAAATGTCCTCTTTTTGCAATCAAGGCTGTATCTTTTAAACTGTCCAAAAGTCCAATTCAGATGTGGCAGTTCCATGAATTTAACCACAGGACTGCCCCAATCAGGTAGAAAAAAGGAAGTGGAAAATATTATAAACTATTTAGTTTTTAGAAAATGGGAAAGAACACCTTTCTGGCCTTAGGGAATACAGTTTATTACATTTCTTTCCACATCATTTCCATGTTTCACTTAACACCTTCCTATGTACTCCGTGAATCCAAACACCGTATCAAAGACCTGGAAATTCAGCAGGACCAGTCCACTTTGCCTAAGAATGTTTTTTTGAACATTCAAGCCTTTTCTTACAAGCCACCAAGATACCTAAATTACATAACTGTCTCGAAATTTCAGAGGGCACTAACTCTAGCACTCTGTAATGCTCTTCCTTGGGGGGCCGATACAAAAAACTCCCACATAAGCTGAGATTGTGCCCCTGTGGACAAGGGGCTATTGAAACTATAGCACATGTCCTGTTATACTGTATTTTCTATAAGGACTCGCGAACCCATTTAATAACTCCTCATCTGATAAAATATCCAGGAAATTCTGATCTTTTTTATGTCCAGTTGTTGCTATCTGATCAGAATGATTTAGTTTCCCTGAACGTAGCTAAATTTTGTTATACTGCCTGCAAAATTAGGCAGATTCTGACTGATGACCCCATCAATCTGTAAATATATTATCGTGTGCTGTTCATTTCATTTAATGTATTTTGAATGTATCTGAATGTATTTGAATGTATTTTTATTTATAATTCTGGTCCGTGACCATAATAAAGATGATGATCAGGCAGTTTTCAAAGGCACATGTCCTCTATGTGAGGAAATACTGGGCAACCCAGAACAAATGTGCCTCCAATATTTTGAAATCTGAAGGTCTTTATTTCAAACTGACAAATTAGATGTTCACATAAATTCCTCTATGGGAAAGGTCATCCCCATTGTAGGAGGAGTGTCAGCCTATGGTAGCCAAAAATCAGAAGTCTGGTAGCATCTTTTCAGACTTATTCGACTCTTATTCAGACTCTTTTATTAAAAGACATAAGCTTCTGTGAACTAGATCATGCAAGCTGATGCCTTTGAATAAAATTTGAATCATCCCCATTCAACTGGTTCATGAACATCACAATGCCTGAAAGTGGAACCCACACGTGTACAACTCTTCACATATAGGCTTAGTCTTCAAGAAAGGGTACAGGTAACAGAATCCTTTGCCACAGTCAATTCCATGTAGGGTTTTTGCTTTCCAATAAAAATGTGGAAAAGGAAAAGATAGAAGAAAAGAAAGCTTAAAATATTGCTCCTGACCTTTGGCTAATGATGGGGGAAATGGGTTACTCCCACATCCCAATCTGTACCCTAGCCATGGAAATCAGTTTTCAGAACTCCCTAGATGGGTACTAGGGTGGTTTTGCTTTCCAGAAATGAATGGTTATCTGGCAGGATGTACAAATAGCTTCAGGAGTTCTTCCTTCTACTTGCTTCCATTTGTTCAGTTCTTGCTTGCAAATAGAATATAAAATACAGTATTATTATTAAAAGCCTCAACCCCACTCATTTCCTTTATTGAGCTTACCCCTTCACCCTCTGGCCTACAAACTAATTCTGTGCACACATAGACATGCACATACACATTAGTATACAATTATTTGGTATAGCATTAGGAAGGAGTCTTCAAGCTTCATCCTACATAAGGTCATTCACTGATTGCTACTTGGGAATACAGCAATAGAATTTGGCTGAGGAAGGCAGAGCAACACTGTGGCACAACCTGTACTCCATTGGAGCTCCATGATTTGTCATAAGGATTGCTTTTTTCCTTTGATTTCCTTCTGTGATAGATATTGCCTGCCAGGCATATTAGAATCAAGCAGCTGAAGTTCTTATTAGCATGCAGGGGAAAAACAGTAAATCCTAATGATAGATTTTTAGCATAGAATCCAATAGAAGCTGGAACAAGAATAAATCCACATATTAGGGTATGCCAAAAAAAAGGTAACTTTTTATTTCAATTGTTTTGAGGTACGGGAATCAATATTAATCTTAGGGATCAAATGTATCACTGCTTATTTGCTAATATAATCAGGACACCTTCCAGCAAAACAGGAATCAGCCCATCAAGCATATGGGAAAACAAGCAGGTAAGATGATCGCCACTTTCTGATAAGAAACACATTCCAGTGCTTGCTGCTGCAAGCACACCTCACACCTCTAAGAAATATTAATCCACTTTGGCTGTCAACTTTTGGGGATATACAATCGTCTTTCAATGGTTCTTCCTACTCTTTTTTTATTTTTTAAAAGTCAGCTGTTCAAGGCTGTAATCAAATGCTGGACATTCTTCTGACTGAGTTCACACAGCATACTTAATTTGATTGTTGAAATAACTTTTGGGATTCGTACAATACACTGAACTGTAAGCTAACCTAAAGATTGGATTTGAATGTACAAAGCCACTCTCAGACCAAAAAAAAAAGGATAAAATTAAGGGCTTATCCTTACATCCCCCAACCACAGCAGGATCATGCCTCTGCCATGTCCTTATGACACAGCCCACATCTGAAGCAGCTTAAACTCATTTTCAGCTATTCCAGTTTCAGTATTTTTCCTTATCTCACAAACCAATTTTTGCTGTGGACATCATCTAGAAGACTTCATCAACAATGTGGCTGAAAATGGTCAGGGGCTGAGATCCCCCCAGCTCTTTTTGGCCACTTTAGGCTGGTGCAGATACGCCTCCTCTCTGGTCACTGATCACTGCCATTCACAGCCATTTTGTTTTGGGTTGCAGGAGAGCAAGCCTGACACTTGGGTTCTGCAAAAGAATCTGTCCATGTAATACCTGACTGGTGATTTTCAAAGAGCTTGTCAAATCTTACATGAGCTTCTTTATGCAAGGGTTTAGTGCTCTTTTAAAAGAGTGCTAGACCCATTTTTTAATATGCTCTTTTGAAGGAACACCAGATCTGGATTTAAAAAACAGATTCAGCTCTCTCTGGGTTGCCCAGAAACTCAAATTAAACAGGAAAAGAGAACTGGGTTCTGCCAGCTGTGTGTTGCTAGTTCTATCACCAGTTAGAGCTTCTGCCAACAAGGGTTCACATGATCATACTTTTTACTGTTCTGTGACTCTGGTGAGGACTAACATTTTACATCCTCCTATGCCATTTTCCTACCCTTCTGGCTCTTAACAGGGGCTGCCAGCCATAGTCACTCATTGCTGCCAGTGCCACTCCCTTACAGCATTAGTCAAGGACAGAGTTTACTTGTTATCCTTGCCAAAATTCTCTAGGCTACAGGCAACATGTTTTTCTCCCCAATACCACTCCCATGAGTCAGAACATACTTGCTGATTTGTCCAGGGCTCCAACCCAGATGTCCTGAAACTGAAAGATATCACTGTTCAAAAGATCATAAATAAGTATGGCTGAAATAATACCAAGTATCTATTAGAGACACTGTAGAAATACTTTTATCTTTAATGTTACTCAAGGGAAATTCAATATGTGTATCCTTCATGGTGAGGAAATATTATAAACAAGCTGCATATTTTTGAAGTGTTCCCTGACTACTTCCTAACATCTGGTTTAGACAAAGCCAAGGAAGAGTTTGGTCTATTAGAGAACACTTATATGCCTCAAATATACCGTGCCTTCTCCAGAACCCAATTTAATGCCCCTTCTTTGACACTTTTAGAGGGCAGATGTAAGAAGCTTCCAGCCATGTAGAGGCTTTGACCATGTGAATTAAGAGAGTTGAAATAATTTAGTTAAGACTACTCCAACCTCTTGTAACAAAAATCCCTGGCCACCCAAATGAAGTTTATACCTATTATTTTTTGTAGTTACTATCTAGGATCTATCACAGTCTGGTATTCCTGCAGAGGTCAGATTAATGTAAGCACTTTTCAGACTATTTTCACAGGAAATTCTTTTATGGTTGTATTTTACGTACATTGAGTATGCGTATTAAGCATGTGATAAAACGGTTTCCTTTGTCCATTGACATATATTTACTGCATAAATCTATCTTTATCCATATATACTGCCTGATATGAAGCATTTGTGAGTAATTACTCTACATTTGGCTACTTCATATTCAGAAATGTTCTCAGGTAACTCTCTTTCAACTAGGTAAGTACTTCAGCAGTTAGAAGACAAAGTGGCTAGTGGTTTTGAAGTATGCCATTAAACTTGCTTTTCTCTCCTGGGGTCTTGGTATTTAACTTTAAATAATTGTTCTGTGGTAAATGTCTTTCTCTCTTTAAGAAAATTCCAACCTATCACAAGATAGACAAGAACAGTATTAAAAATTAGTTTATCACACACTAACATTCACATTATGAAATCATTTTTGGACATAATGTGTAACTGTGTAGCAGGTTGATCCACAGTAATATGACAATGTTAGAATGAATTCTCAGTTTACTTTTAATATTTTCTAATCTCTTCCCTTAATTTCCTGTTAAATGTGTGTATGATCAGGTAATCTGAGTTAACCCTATCTTCTCTCCTAATTATAAGACCTTCTGTGTCAAAAATGCTTATCAAATGCGCTTCCCAAAGTTGATTCACTGTCACATTCTTTCAGATTTCTGCCAAATACCTTCCTAGACACAGTTGTTTGCTGATATTAGATTTATATCCCATCTTTTCACTCAAACATTCAAGGCATGATGCATTGTGCTCCCTTCTTCTATTTTTTCCCCACAACAATAAACGTGTGAGATAGATAGGGTTGAGAGAGAATGAATGGCCCAAAGTTTCCATGGCGAAGAGTAGACTAGAACCTCAGTCTCCCCAGTGCCCCTCAAAAGGTTTATCCAGATGCCTGATTGCTACACTGCCAGATGCGCAGGCAATTATTTCAGGAGGGCACAAATGTACTCAGCTATTAATACCCCACTCACCTTCCAAGCAACCTCTGGGTGCATTTCTCTGCTCCACTTCTGAAATACATTTTTCCCTCTTACATCACCTGGAGTACTGCTGCCTATCTGAGCTACAGATAGTCCTCAACTTATGACCACAATTGGACCAGAATTTCTGTCACTAAGTGATCCGGTCATAAAGCGAGATGTCATGTGACCACATCACTTAGCAATGGCAATCCTGGCATTCCCCACTGCTGTCATTAAGTGAATTCCACCGGTCATTAGCTGAGGACCCACCCTAATCCAAGCCATTCCAGGCTTGGTCCCTCCCAGCCTTGAGCCTCAGTAACATAAGGGACTGCCTCCAACTCCCCCCACCTGCCTATCCCCCCCCCATCTCTGCCCTTTTGGTTGCCCTGCGTCCTGCCTTGTGGGGTGACAAGCAGCCCCAGAGCTGCACAGCCCCAGAGCTGCAGCTCAGGGGCTTCTTGGCCCTCCTTCCCCCTTCACTCACTAACACACACCAGCACCCTCCTTCCCCCTTCGCTTGCACACATGCATGCATGCATCACACGCCCCTTCCCTCTTTTGCTTGCTCAAGGACTCTCCAGGGGCAGTTCTGGCGCAGCTGTGCAGCTCATGTTGGAAGCTGCTGGCCATTTGCGAGGCTTTCTCCTTCCTCCTGCAAAGCTTTCCTCCTTCAAAGCCACAGAGCCACAGTGCAGCGTGAAGGGGGCACAGTGCATGTGAGCAAGCAAAGGGGGAAGGAGGGCGCTGGTACATGCATGCAACCAAGCAAAGGAGCATAAGGTGCATGCGAGCAAAACCTCCCCTGCCCCATTGACTTTGCTTGTGGGAAGCCAACAGGAAAGGTTGGAAATGGCAATCACGTGATCCCAAAGTTATGACTGTTGCAGCAACCCTGCAGCCATGTGATCTGGGTGCTTGGCAACCTGTTTTCACTTATGACCAGTCATAAATCCATTTTTTCAGCACCATCATAACTTTGAACAGTTGCTGAACAAATGATCATAACTTCAGGGCTACCTGCAGAGTACTTCATCAAGTTGCAGACTAACCTCAGCAGTTCATTGGCTAGTTTTTAGAGGAAGGACCGCCCCTGCAACTGAGCCAATGCCTACCATTAGCTCTAGTACCTTTCAGACCAGTGCTTCTCAATCTCAGCAACTTTAAGATGTGTGGGACTTTGTCTTATTCCCACAGGCTGGGAAATTCTGGGAGTTGAAGTCCAACTCCCAGAATTCCCCAGCCCCCTATAGCAATGGCATAAACAGTATAATGCTTCCCTCCTCAGTTAGAAGTTGCTGGTACAAAACCCAGCAGAAACTATTATTATTATTGTTTGTCGCATAGTCAGCCAGTTGTTTAGACTGGATTTGGCATTTTTATCCACCTATCGAGTCCTTCCCAAGGACCTGGGATAGGCAGATGTTGTTTGATGGTGTTAAAGGTATTGTCGCAGGATGTAAGCTGTTCCAAGTAAAGCTGCCTTTTGCAATTTTGTTAATGCCAATGCTGTTCAAGTTGTGTTCCAGATGTTTTGGGATTGTACCTAAGTCTCCTATTACTATTGGTACTATCTTTGCTTTCTTTTGCATTTCCAAGCTTCCTTAATAATTTTAAATAAATGCAGTGATTTTCCAGGTACCTGAGATAGGTGGGTTTTAGTCTCAGCTCCCAAATAATCTAAATACTTCTATCACAGCACAGCAGTGAAACAGTGGAACTGTACTTATTAAAAAAAGAAAAAAGAAAATAAAGCAAAGGGAGAAGTAGGAAGCTGGGAAAGAAAAGTTTCAAACCTGCAGCGTTTGACTTATGAGGCTGTAATTATAGTCACTGTGCTATCAGAAATAAAACCCTGCAAGAAGATATTTAGCTCATCTTGCCTTTCACGTCAAATTTCTCAGTCCATGTGTCTGTTAGAAATTATTTCTGGCGTGGGGCTGGGCAAATGGGAGCTCTGGGAAAACATGCTGTTCTTTGTGGTCTGTTCCTCTTGAGCAATCCCTGCTCTCTGTGGCCACTTGGGTTGCCAAGGAGAAACATTTGGCAGGCAGAAGGGATGATTAATGAATCACTGGACAGCACACAAGAAGACAGAGGCCAAAATAGCTGCCAAAGAGGTGTGGGAGAAGGAAAGAATGCTTGCTGACTTTTGAAGACTCTTCAAGAGGCCTAATAGCGGGGGAAGAAAGAGCATGGGCTCAGTCAAAAAAGAACAAGCGCCAATTCCTAAGTCCCGTAGAAAAAAGAGAGGTCTGTCAGTCAGGGTTGCTCTCATTTGGCTGCCTGTGATGCACTTGCAGAAATTGGGGCCACTTTGCTTCTGCCTGCGCTCTAGAGAGGTGTCTCTCAACTTCAGCAACTTTAAGATGCATGGACTTCAACTCCCAGAATTTCCCAGCCTGTGGGAATAAGATAAAGTCCCATTCAGCTGTGCCCATGTTAGCCTTTTCCTCCTTATGCTAATGGCATCCAGCAACAAATGTAAGGTATGTAAAGTCTGCCCATTAAGTGGAAGGCAAAGTCCAGAGAGCAGCAGCAGGGGGGATCAGAGAGCCAGCGGTGAGCTGCGTCAGGTGACACAGCAGGTCCCCTCCCCACAGGGTGAGCCTCGGCCGCCGCCACTCTGCTGTGGTCTCCTAAAGAGCTAGACACAGCAGATGGTGTGCCAGTCATCTTTCTGACTGGTGCGAGATCAGCTGATCCTGTACTTTTTAGTACAGGAATTCCCTTTGAGTTCCTCTAGCAACCCCACTTCTAGGAGCAGGGGCCACTTCTAGCCGGTACAGCCAGAGATGAGTCAGTAGTACATGGTTACCTACTGCCCGCCTGCCTCCTTCCCTATGGGGCTTGTGTCAAGGATCTTGGTCAGTAGGAGCCAAAAAGGGTAGGGACTGGCTTTCCCCAGGGTGTGCTGGCCAGGAGCTTTGGACAGCCTGGAACTTCCTTAGGCGTCCTCAAGCAGGAGATCTAGGCTTGGAGGCTTTGAGAACACTGAGGGGCTTCAGGTTAGACCCCCTTCAGCTGCAAGCAATTTGTTGGTCTTTTCAGAAGTTGCCCAGCCTGGAACTACTTCAGCTAGTAACCCTAACCCCCAACTTGTTTGGAGAAATGAAGGGGTCTAACCTGAAGCCCCTTTGACACATGCTGAGGATTTCCCAGTTTGGTTAGCATTGCAAATACCACAGGCAATCCCAGAGCTATCCTGGAACCATTTCAGCCAGGATCACTGGGCAGGAACACTGCTCTACTCCCCCAGGAGCAGCTGGCCAGGAATGCTGGCCAACAAGTTCCTGAGAAAAGCAGGTGGGTGGCAGTGTAATGGTATGTGGGAATGACCTTGGGAGACAGGAGGGAGAGCCACAGGTGGGACAGCCAGCATCTCAAAGAGTCTCAGAAGGGAGGATAACATGGGAAACATTTCAGAAGGGACCCTCTCTAGTTTTCCAGAGACTAAAAGGAAAGAAGTGGAGAAACATTTTCAGTCTTGCACAATTCTGTTAATGTAACCTTACAATACAGATAGGGCTAGTATTCCTGGTTGTGCTTCTTGTCTCACAGAGCTAATAGGCAGGTATGATGGTGCAGCTAGCTCACTTTCCCCAGCATGGCCCAGATCACTTTGTCAAAGTGAATTTTAGTGGCTTTGCAATTATGTTCCGTTGAAATTTGTTTAAGCTAAAACGGTTCTGATATTAATTCAGATGTGAAAATATCTGGGCTGTAACAATGATGGAGTTAACTAAGGCCTGATCCAAATGGGAGATCTGACCATGGACCTCATGAGCAACATCTGATTTACTCTTAGAATCTACTGCCTCACAGAACAAATTTTGGCAAATGTTCTGGCAGTAAAACAGGAAGATTAAATACATGTTTTGAACTTCCTGTTTTGCTAGCTTTCAACTAATAGGAGCCCTTTAATCATAAGATTCCCAAGAGGCTGATTGATTCACATCACATTTTTCATATGGTTCCATGAAACCCTTTTAGTCCTGTAGTAAAAAGCAGGACTGGGGTGCAGGCAGATCTTCTCTTTCAATCAAACCAAAATCTAATAACAGTACACACAGTATGTATGCCTTTGAGTCAGCATTGATTCCTGGTGACTGCCTGGGCAAGTCCCTTCATTTTTCTTGGCAAGGTTTTTCAGAAGTGGCTTGCCACTGCCTCCTTCCTTGGGCTGAGAGAGGGTGACTGGTGCCTAGAGCGGGACTAGAACTCATGATCTCCTGGTTTCTAGCCTGGTGTCTTAACCACTACACCAAACTGATGCACGCACATGACTTTCAGCCATAATGTGGCTGGTTTGTATATAGGTGTGATATGCAAACAAGGCCATTTTAGCCTTTTTTTTTTTTTTATCCTGGTATAGGCTTTTTTCCCCTCTTTGAAGAAAGGAAGGCATCTTCAGTAGAATAAGGGCGGTAATTTTGATAATAAAAATAGCCCTCAGAGAAAGAATTACATATGACCACAATTGGGACCAGAACGTCTGTCACTAAGCAATGCAGTCATTAAGTGAGTCACGCCCAATTTTATCTTTTTTGCTGTGATCGTTAAGCGAATCACCATGGTCATTAAGCAAATCCGGCTTCCCCCATTGACTTTTCTTGTTAAAAGCCCCCTGAGCAAATGGTGATCATATGACCCTGGGACACTGCAACTGTCATAAATACATGCTGCTTGCCAAATTCTGATCACATGACCACAGGGATGCTGTGACAGGTTGTAAGTGCAAGGACCGGTCATAAGTCACTTTTTTCAGTGCCGTCGTAACTTCAGTCATTAAACAAATGGTTGTAGGTCAAGAACTACCTGTAATCCCTGCATCCTCCACTATTGCTGCTATAATCAGTTTTATAAGATTCATTTAGGCAGCATTTCCATTATCAAAACCAAGCTTGCAAACCATGTGTCCTTTGAGTAACAAGCTATTTAGATCATGATTTAAAATGTAATGGATTACCTTTCCACCTACCCATCTTTCAACTGATTTCTTTCCCTTAGTACAGTGTTTCTTAAACTTTTTGGTCTCAGGACCCCTTCCCGCTTTTAAAACTTATGAAGGACTCCAAAACAGCTTTTGTTTGTATGGGTTATATTTATTGACATTTACTGTATTAAAAATTGAAATTGATGCATTCATAGAATATTTAATTATTGAATTGTGTAAAAATAACAATATTAGACCCATTAGATATTAACATAAATAAAATATCTTTAATGAAAAAAACCTATATTTTTAAAATAAAAAAAAGTAATAATGAGAAGAGTGACATTGTTTTAAATATTTGCCAATATCTTCAATACCTGGCAAATCATTTTGATTTTGCAAACCCCTGAGAGCCTCTTGGGGGACCCCCAAGGACCCTCAGACCACACTTTAAGAATCACTGCCTTAGTAACTAGATCTAGATTTGGGAGAAGGAGAGGGGGAAATCACCAGCTGTTGATCAGGTTATATCAGAGGCCAATCTAGTTCATTTTTTCCTGATTGCCACACAGTCTAAGGGTAAGCAGATGTGCTGTGATTTCTTCCTCATGGGCAGAGCATCAAGTGAAAGTTCCAAATCAGTCCAGAAAAAGGAAAGTTTATACCCAACGTAATTTCTCTACATCTATGAGCATTTCCACATGGGGTCTTTGCATAGCTCCAACATCAACACTTTCTCACTATTGCCTATGTTTGGCAGCTAAGCAGATTTGTTTCTGGGTCAGCTGTGCAACATCTACAATTGCACACAGATACAAGAAATTACTTTTCCCATTTTCAGGGAAAGCTTTGCAGGGATTGTGGGCAGTCTGCTTTCCCATTACTGGGGAATTCTTGTTGCACCTAATGGATTCTAGCAATAGTTATTCTCTCTCTCCAGATTGCCAGAGAACATCTGGTTCCTGGTGACAGCCTATAAGCGTTCTAAGAATGATCTTTCTCATCATTCCGTTTATAAGCTGCACATAAATATTGTCCGAGATATTGAGAAAAGCTGCCATCTATCCTTTCCTTCTCACGGCTCACAGGGGTTGTTAAATACAGGAAGAAAAGGTGGCTTGATGGCATCTTCAGTTCTCTTTAATATTAGTTACTCAGTTTTCTGGCAAAGAGGCAGACAAATCTGTTTGAAAACAGGAACGTACCAAGCTGTACTAAAACTATGGATAAGGAAGCAATTTATTTTATTTCCTTTTTATGTGGAGCAGGAGTGACAGGACTTCTATAACTTCAGGAATTATGGTAGCTAAGAGGGCAGAGTATTGACTGCCTTTTTGGCACTCTCCAATTTTTTTAGCTGGAAGAGGCACTGATTGGCTCATGGTGGTCTCTTCATGTTTCCCACATTTCAGATCTACAAAAGTGAAAATGACTACAGCAACCTTGAACGGCTTTGTAGGGATTGGAGATGGAAACAATGATGCTGTTATGAAGCTGAACTACAAAACCCAATGCTGAGCTTTTTAAAAGGCAAGGAGACCAGTGAATAAAAAGTGGTTAGCTTAATTCAGTTCTCAGGAGGAAAGACTTGTTGAGCTTCCAGTACAATTCTTCCCAGTCACATTAAGACCACATTAGGCAACTTGTCCCATTCTCATCCTTAAAATCAATCCCCCCACCAAAAAAGCCTCAGGCGGATTTGGGGCCAGTTTTTAACATGATTTGTGTGTCTCTGTGTGTGTGTGACTGGCCCAAGGTCACCCAGGTGGCTTCATGCCTAAGGTGGGACTAGAACTCACAGTCTAATTTTAAAATGTAATTTTAAAAGTGGGGTTGAATATGACAGTCCTTCCAGAAGCAAACCATTCTCCTTCCACCTTTAAATCACCTAACTGCATTTCTTGAGTTGAAATCAGCCACACAAGCTCAGGGAGCTGAGGCTGTAAATGGGATGCTGGTGGGTTGGAGTTGCCCACTTCTGCCCTGCTGAAGAACATCAGATAATGCGTCAGTGGATCAAACTCGCTGTGTGTTTCATAGAGGGGCTGTTTCTCTCATATCTGCATGGAAATCTGCATTTGCCACAATTTCTTTTGTCACAAGAGAGGAGTTAATCAATGAATATTAATTGGTAAAGATAAAAGATCTAGTTAGATGAAGCCTATTAAATGGGAAAGATGCCCTGTTGATCCAGTTTGCTCCCTGTTACTGCTTAGCTGGCTGAACCTGGAAGAAGTCAGCTGGAAAAAAAATATTTAAAATGAGCCAAAAAAAAAAAAACCCTGTTAGGGCATTGGTAAAAGATGCAGTAATAGAGAAGGATATGAATAAATATTGCATTAGATTAAGTTCTGGCATAGTAAATAATGGTGGCTTTGGTTCTAGCTAGAATCTGTTTAACCTGAATGCCCGGTATAAAACTGATATAGGGTTTTCTTCCGTAATACAATAACTGTTCTTCTGGGGTGAAAAAGGCTGAGCTACCATCTTGGGAAAAGAAAACAGAGGATCAGTTTTCTCACCCATCTTTCATCTTAGCTGCTGCTTTACACATGGACTCATTCTAATATTTGTGGCTGTTCTATGGATCATGGAGGGTAGGATTAAATGAGCAGGATCAGCATTTGAAGGAAAACAGGCAGCTCTGTGTTTAAAAAAAAAGGTAGAAGAGGGATTACAATAACTGGAAGTATAGCAAGTGCTGTATAAAAATCTTACTTCTAGGAATCTAAAGATACTGTGTACTTTATGTTCAGTACCTGCAGTACTAAGTCCCCAATGAGCTGTTGTTGTTTTTTCCTGGCAAGCCCATTGCCTTATTCTGTCTCCTATCTGCATAATATTTTGGCTCTTCCTGGTATTGGCCTCCTCAAGTTACAAAAGGAAGGGATCTGCAGACTCTTTGCTTCTAGCTAGAATCTATTTAACCTGAATGCCCAGTATAAAACTGATGTAGGGTTTTCTTCCATAATACAGTAACTGTTCTGGGTTGAAAAAGGTTGAGCTATCATCATAAGAAAAGAAAGCAGGATTAGTTTTCTCACCCATCTTTCATCTTAGTTGCTGGACTCATTCACTCAGCACTGCCATCAAACACATAAAGAAAACATCAGGTTTGGGAAGCCTGAATTGCATTAATCATCTGAAAGCAATGGGTATGCTTACACTGACAAACATACAACTTGGGGCATTCAGGGAGGACCAGACAGGGAGTTAACTTTTGTCCCCAACTCAGTGCTGAGGAAGATTTCCTATATCTGCTTGCCATGCTCTCAAGCTGCTCTTAGCCCAGAAGAGAGCTTGCAGGGGCTCCATGGAAACTCAGCTGTCAGGGCTATCAGTCATTTGACAACTGAAGAATTCTTAAGAAGGGTGAAAGAGCTCATTATCCTTCTGCACGCGTTGCAGTCTTGATTGCTCTCACTACGGCTATTTGAGTTTTAAAGTACCAAAATGTTAATTGTTGTCATATGCTATTTGGGTAATCTACAGATAGCTGGTAAGATTATAGAGACAAAATAATGGTAAAGTAATCAAAATAATGGTCAAATAATCAAAATAATCAAAATAATGGTAATACTGTTGGCCAAGCTGTAGATTGGCCCAGTCAAATGCTGGGATTATTTACCTGGTGCAAAGAGCCAAAATCACACACAAGTTGGGAAATTGCAACCTGTTGATTCTGTACAGTAATGAAGAGGCACTCTCGGGACCTAAGTCACCAATTGAGAATTCCCATATGTACATTAGCATAGTCTTTATACATTTGTGAAAACAAAAGCACGTGATCATTAGTAAGCAATAGGCAATAAGCAGTAAATTATTCACACCCTTGATTGGGCAGAGCCTCCCCAAAAGGTGGGCTCCTTGGTAAAATATTGCAGTCCCTTCCCTTCTATCTGCCTCTAGTTGATAAGGCTAATATGTAAAACTTTTAGCTAATTTATCTATAACAAAAAAGGGAGCTGGCCTGAAAAAGGGAGTTGGCCTTGAGTCTCATGCTGCTCTAGGTCAGGATGATCATTCCAGGAATTTGCAGTGCAGGGTAAAAGGGGCCAAAGGGGAGCAACCATGAACAAAGATGGACAAAATGGGGTTTCTCTGGCTCAAGCCAACTGTATCAGCCCATCAATTCTGCTGCAGGGGCTACAAAGCAATTGCTGCCATGGACCATCCCCCACATCTTGAGGCTTTTAAAGAAATGAACCAGATCCCCTCTCTAGATTCAGAGGTTTCCTAACACTGGTATGGCCTCTTTCTGAACAACTGATCTCAACAAGAGATTATACTAACAGGATCAAATTAAAAAGGACTACACAAGTTTTCTCTTCCTTGTCATTTTACATTACTCTAGTAATTTACTGTGGAAAACTGTGTCAAGATGGCCTATACCTAGGCACTTCAACCAGTGAAAATACCCAAAACAAATGAAACTAATACAGGAAATCCTCAACTTACAACCACAACTGGGACCGAAACTTCCATTGCGAAGCTATACAGTTGTTAAGTGAGTCACACCCGATTTTATGACCTTTTTTTGCTACAGTTGTTAAGCAAATCACCATGGTCATTAAGCAAATCCGGCTTCCCCCACTGGCTTTGCCTTTTGGAAGCCCCTTGGGAAGGTCACAAATGGCAATCATGTGACCCAGGGATGCTGCAAACTTTGTAAATACATGCCAGTTGCCAAGCACCCGAATTTTGATCACGTGACCGTGGGGATGCTGCAACAGTCATGTGAGGACCAGTTGTAAGTCACTTTTTTCAGTGCCATCATAACTTCAAATGGTCGTTAAACAAATGATCATAAGTTGAGGAGTCCCTGTATTTCTCATTATTGGTGTTGTGCTGTGAATGTTTATCATACCTGTTGGCAGTGTTCATTCCGTTTTGCCTTAGTTTTCAGTTGGGATTTGGAAAAATCAGGAATGTTCTATTATTAGTCACTGATCTGTCAGTCATACAAATTATTTTAATGGGCTCAATTCAATTTCAGTATAAATACATTTATTTTACCTATTATGATGGCCTAGACTATTTTCAATATTGAATTAAAATACAACCGAAGTAGTGATTTGAATTCTCTTCTATATCCTATAGCAGGGGTATGTGTGGAAGAGTGAATTTACCGCCTGGAGTGAGCAGGCAGTTTTTTTCCCTCCTGGGATCCAGAGTTTTGGTGCTACCTGGGAAGGAGGGGCAAAACAGCACCCCTGACTCCTTAACTTGTTTTACAAAAAGGGGACTGAAAAGAAGCACGTGCACAGGCGTGTCAAGAAAGGAGTTACTCTAGGAAGACAGCAGAGACTCCAGAAAGAGAAGACTCCAACCCAAAGGCAAGTTCCTCAGCAGTAGTCTACAGGCAGGAAGAGAAAGCCTCAATTCTTGGAGCTGCAAGGCTGCTGAGAGGCAGGACTGAGAGACCGGGGAGGAAAAGAGCCCCCCCTCCCACGACTCTGCAGGCCGAAGCAAGCCTGCAAACCAAACCAAGCCCACTGCGTGCAGCAGCCAGGTGCAGAGCTCTACAAACCAGCTCCAGAAACAGAGGACCGTGAGTGTTGGGGGGGGGGAACAGAAAAGCCCATTCGCAAGTCTATAAAGGAGCAAAAAGGGATTCACTTTCAAGTGGACTGGGATCGACTACAAGAGCTGAAGACTTGGGGAAAAGGGGAAGATTTAGAAAACTAAGAGCTAAGAAATAGTCAAGGTAAGAAAAGCCATAAGATCATACATAGGAATAAGAACATAGAAATAGGACATAGAGATAATTTACAGGTTAAATAAGAATAGAAATAGTTAGATAGAAAATAGTTAGATAACTGAATAAGATAGGAGTTTATTTTTGTACAATAAAATAGTGTCCTGTGGAAAAACAAAATACAGTCTGTGTCTCTGTGTTCTGTATCATATTAAAAAAAAACCTTTGGTGGCCAGGAGCCCCATTTAACACTATGGGGGGGTTGAAGGCTACAAAGTGGGTGTGTCCATAACGTGTGTGTGTGTGTTGGCATTATCAGAAAAACCAGACTGAGAAACAGGCACGCTGCAGACCTAAATCTATCTTTATTAGAACAGCTATAGTACAGAAAGTTGTGAGTCTGATTGTGCTATACCTCCTACCTTGTCTTATACTTCTGCGAATTAGGGAGGTGTCTTTCTGAGCTGCTGATGAACATTATCTGTTTGTTGTGGGCTTAAAGATGTTTTTCACCCCTTGTCGCCCGAGTAAAGGATCTTGCATATCTGTGTCAAGATCATTTTCCTTACTCTCTGCACAGTTGCCCTTTCAGCCTGGAACTATTTTAAGCAGAACCTCAATGGCCATTTGGAAGGAGGACTGTGGCAGGGATTGGACTCTGTGGAGGGCTCTGTGCTATGAAAAGAGATTTTTGGCAGGCACTTCTTTCCTTCTCCACTTCTGCACCAACCAAAAATAACTTCTCCAGACAATTTTAAATGTTAGTACCCTTTTTTCACATTTAATTACATCACTTATTACTAAATATCTTCAGAGTGCTCCAAAAAAGTGTTGGATGTTTATTGCTTCTTCATCCCAGAAAATGTTCCAACTTTGACTCCTGGCTAAACTTACATTTTTGAAAAGTCCCCCTCACAAAGCACATAAACGTCATATGACAATTAAGTTATATGTTCCCCAATTATTTGTTCGTATAAAAATGCCAGGGGCAGAAGGGATGTGACTTAACTCATAGCCCTCTGGGTCTTTGCTAGTGGAATAGAAAGCCACGTGAGTTCTTGCTTGTTTTTTTAAAGCGATCTGGACCTTGCATGTCAGTGTCAATTTCCCTCCAGATACCAAAGGGACAATTGGCTTATTCCAGGAGATAGAGAACACCAGGTAAGAAGTGTTCCTTCTCTACTATATCTTTTCTCTTCAAACCAAACCTGAAAAACTGTGGTCATCATCCAAGTTAAAAGAAAAAAAAGCTTAGGAGAGATGGGCCGCCCTTGTTTGGAAATAGCAGGCAAGTGGAAGGAACAGTTAAATTTCTCTCTTACATACATATACATGCACACTGCTAGCTGAACTGAAAGCTTACCATGCTGCTGTTAGAGTCTGGTGTCTCTGTATTCATCTGCTGTGGTTCAACTTAGATGTAAAGACAGCATGGAGAAAGGATTATAACCCTTTCTGTTCCATTCAAAACGTGAGCCCTCTGCAGCTGCTCTTTATAATTAAAAAGCAGACAGAGGCAGTCTCAAATTTCCAAAGTTTCAGCTTAGTTCCATTCCATTTTTTTTGCTTTTGCTGAAGTTCAGTGCATAACTGCTTACTGTGATACACTGTAAGAAGATAATTCTAATTCTTATGTATTAGCCGCAGCCTGAAAAAAAGTATTGCAAAGTGTGACAAGTTGATATAACAATGATGCATGAATAGCACAGCCTGATACTCAAGCTTTATCAAAAGTGGTAGATGTAAGATAGGAGCTGTAGAATCCTCTCTTGCAGGCTGTTTTACTGAATATTTCTGTATGCTTTTCCTCTTTCTCCCCCATCTACCTGACTTTTTGGTCAATCAATATTTAAATACAGTAATGAGTGGAAATTTGAATTGTTAACAGATACAATTGTTTGTCAATATGTATTTCATATCTAAAAGTACAAGACAATAAAATATGTTCTGAGTTCATCAAGGGACCATCTTTATATCGGCCCCTATCCAACACAGAATCAAACATGGTGAAGTCCACTGAAATCATTAAGTGGTAATATCTATAAGTCCCTGTTGGAGAGCAGCCAATAAATACTTTTTTTAGCCAGAGTAATTTAGCCTTCAGGTTTATTTGAACTGTAGCTGTGTTCTGTGTACTTTGCATTCATTAGTCTCTTCTCGTATTTCCAAAACTGAATGTAAATGTTCCATTTAAGTAATAGCAAGCAAAGAATAGATATGATGTGAATGCCATTTGTATTTGTAGTTTTTTGAGGTGTACGTGTATCTTTGGCTTGGTGTGCTTTGGTTGCCCACTCCCTCCTTCTTAGCATTTCATAGGTTACATCTATCCTTCATTCCCAAACTTGAATATATATAGCAATAGGTCTTTGATGGATCCATCCATAGTAAGAATTATATGATGATATAGATGATGGAAGTGACATAATATCAGGATGTCCTTTAAGTCTAGTTCCAAAAAGAAAACTAGGAGAATGGCTACATCACAACAACCCTAAAAATGGCAGTGAGAATCTATATGTGTAAAAATTGCAAGGTTCCTCCACTGGCATAGGATCTATGCTCACAATCAGCATGAAAATGACAAGAGCAGCAGGCCTAATACCCTTCCTCTTTAATGTATTCATTCCATTTATCTTTCTCTCACTGTTGTAGTGATGGAATTGAAACTAGTTTTTCTAACCTAGTAAAGCTGGTAGCACAATATCTCCATTGGTCAATGGCTGGGTTCAGACATCATATTAAGCCATAGTTCTTTTAACCACTATTTATTGCATGATCCATAATGTGTCTGTTCCCATAAAACACAAAAGCAAATGAACTATATTATATTTCAGAATAATACGTGGTCCCAGTTGGGACATGAATTCTAGAAGAGCGAAAGCCTTGTGAGCTATTGGTGCCTTGAGCAGGAAAGAAAGGGACAGGTAGGAGGCAAGAGAATTGGAAAAACATTGCACAACAGGCCCAAAAGAAGAAAAAGAGGGCCAGTTAAAAGAGTAACGTGGGAAAAAGAAGGGGAAAAAACCCAGATGTGGGTGCAGACCTGTGATGCACACACAAAAAGAAAGGGAAAGGAAGCCAAGTTTATAGAAGAAGCAGTTCGGGCTTTCTATTGTTGCAGAAAGAAGAGAAAATGTATGTCCAGACTCAGGCTTGGGATGAATCTGTCCACTTTCTTCCCACTCTATTTGCATGATGCTTAGTTAATCCGTATTGTGACTTTGGAGGTCACCCATCCTTGGAATGACATTACAAATCACATGGTGGGTTGGTGTCAAGGCTGTGTAAGATTTTCCCTGAACACCTTGGAATGCCACCTAACTGAGGCTCTTAACGCTCCATTCAACACTTTGAGGCTCTAAGAGTTGCATTCCATTACTTGGAATGCCCTCTTGCATTCCCACATTAGCAGCCTGGGTTTATAAGTGTACCTTCCTTCAAGGTAGCCCTTACAAAATCTACCCAGAGATATCACAGATACCTCTACTAGGCTGGCCACTTAGAGTATCCCTGAATTAATTTGTTCTATCTTTCACACCAGTGCCTTTCAGCATGGCCATGCCCCATTTATCCATTCAGCTTAAACTCCTTTTTGTAGGTTGTATGCAATGATTCAAGAACCAGATGAAGATTAT
Organism: Python bivittatus; assembly: GCF_059951505.1. NCBI lineage: Eukaryota > Metazoa > Chordata > Lepidosauria > Squamata > Pythonidae > Python > Python bivittatus. Next base: position 2,889,028 of record NW_028277098.1, read on the forward strand.
TCTTTTGTTTCTTTACTTAAAGCTCAAAGTTGAGCTAAAGTCAAATATTGCTGTCTCTGTTAGAAGCTCAATAGATTATTATGGCTTGTTATATCCTAGCCAATAGAACAAAGGGATGAGAAGAAAGGGTACATAAGAAAGTAAGAAGGGGGAAGGAAAGTAGGGAAAAAGGTATGATCTCTTAAGATCTTCCTGAATCAGTCCAACATTTCTTTCACTGATCATGGTTGATCTACTCACAGATGGGAATAGATAAATCAGGAGAAAGATCTCTTTTGACAGAAGAGAATTAGAGACACAGGGAGGTGAAGTGATTGGAACTTCTTCCTCCTCTTTGCAGTGTCTTCTCTTTCTATAAAACCTAAAAGTTTCTCAGACTACAGTGCCATCTCTTCTTTCTGTATTTGGTTCTTTCTCCTCAATTCTCCATATATGGTAAACTCTAACGTTTTTCTGATTTTCCAGCTATCTGAACCCATGTCAAATTAAAGTTTTCCCACCCTGCAGTTCCTTTGATAGGCTATGTGTCTGTGTTTTTCCAACTTCCTTCCACTTGATTCTTTGAGATTACCTAAGATGCCCAAAGTTTGAGGCTCAAGCCACATTGGTTACCTGCAAGATCTGTTAAAGGATGGAAGAGGCAGAAGAAGAAGGAATTGAAACTATCTGGTAAAGGGGAGAGGATCTGAGCTTTTATGAAACAAAGATTCATGCTTTAAGCATGGCTTCAGTGTTTTTTTTTAATCATGGTGTTTCTGGCAAAAGCAGACATCCTGGCTTATTGAATGCTTTGCATGTGTTAAGGAAAATATTAATAGAATTTGTGAAAAAGAAACTCCTAAGATAAGTTTAATAATTTCTTCCAATTATTAATAAAACAAATTGGCAAAGTTACCATCTTGAGTTAGTAACAGTCTATAGAGGCCTTTAGATTTGAAGGAGAGATTTGAGTTGGGTTCCTGCTCTAAAAGAATTCTCCTGATCATTCTATGTTGTAGGAACCATGTCAAAGAAAGTAGCAGTTATTGGTTCTGGAGTGAGTGGGCTGACATCCATCAAAGCTTGTCTGGAGGAAGGCCTTGAACCCACCTGTTTTGAGCAAAGCAGCGACATTGGGGGACTATGGCGATTCACAGTAAGTAAATGGGACATTTTTAATTGCTTTCTCACAGAAACAAATATAATATGCAGGCTAAAATTTGAAAAATTAGAGAATTGAAATCCTCTTAGGAATTTTCCTCTTCGAAGTAGAAAGGATCTTATACAGATTATTCTTCTAAATCTGACAGCAATCTTAGGAAAAACATTGTAGTTGTGTAACACCTTGTATGAATTTAATTTTGCAGCCAATTTAACAATTTTTATCTCTCAGGCAGCATTCTCCATGGCATTTGCAGACAAGATGGCTTTAAAAAGTCAAGATGACCACAACTGCATGACTGAACTCTCATCCTTTTTATGTAGATTGCATCTGTGATACATGTAAAAAAGGTGCAGAGCTCTCTCCTGTCAATATAACATTCATCCACAATTGGTCACTGAGAGCCAACCAGACATAGTGTTAACTGCATAAAAAACAATTTACAAAATCTATCTATCTATCTATCTATCTATCTATCTATCTATCTATCTATCTATCTATCTACCTACCTACCTACCTACCTACCTACCTACCTACCTACCTAACTGTCTACCTACCTACGTTAAATACTCTCACTAATACTAGTTTGGCTATGGGCTGAGCCTTTAACAGAGTTGAACTAAACACACTTCTGTCCACTACATGAAAAATGTAAATGAATCTTCCCCCTGCATCCCGCCCCCAGATGAACAATATAGTAATAACAGTTCCATTTCATTACAGTAATTGATTGATTATGTACTATTAAGTTATTGTTGACCCTTAGCAACCACACAGATAAATTTTCTCTATGATGATCTGTTCCTAACCTGGTCTTTCAGGTCTTCCAGTGGTACAATCATCACACAGTCATACTTGTTCAAAAATTCTCAGTAAATGATCCCCCACTAGGCAGATCTGCATGGAGCATTACTAGCATAAAAATATTGCTTCAAGTTAAGATGATTTTTCATTTTTAGTGTTACAAAGATTTGATGTATCCTTCTCAACATTACAACTCAACTAATGTCCTAGTGTTTAATCAATCCCATCTATTTTTACTGAACATTATAATGAAATATTTTAGCTTCTCATCCAGAATTGAACTATATATGACTAATTGATTATATTCTATGAGTTACATGCTGCCTAGTGTGCTTTTAAAAACAAGTATTTTCTGAGGTCACTAGGAATACTATAAGCAATCCTCCATATTGTATCTAAAATAAGGCATTTACTTTTTATACTTCAATTTATTTATTTGTCCAGTTTGTATGAAATGAAATCAGAGAGAAAACTCTAGAACGTAAGTGAAGAATGGCTTTCCATTTGAAGGAAATAGATTCTCTCTTGGGTGGTCTATGTGTTTTCCATACATCAAAAGTCTCACTTAACTTCTGAAACATTTTTGCATAGCTAAATTAGTCACAGTTCAGATTTTGGCAATCTTGACAGTATAGACTTGGGCAGATTTGGTTATATGTTCATTGGTTATTGTTTCTCTTATATAGAATGAATGAATGAATGAATGAATGAATGAATGAATGAATGAATGAATGAATGAATGAATGAATGAATGAATGCAATCAGCTCAAATCAAATGTTAGGCCTGTGGTCAATATTTGTTTAGAATTCAGAACGAAGCCTAGGTCTTGTTCATTGTCAAGAACTAATGTTATAGATACTAAAGGATCAGTATTTCAAGTCATACATGGTGGCATTTTGTGTTGAGGATATTGGAGAAAAGGTTCTTTTTATATTATTTAGGAAGATGTAGAGGAAAGAAAAGCAAGTATCTACAGGTCACTCACCAGTAATTCCTCCAAAGAGATGAGCTGCTTCAGTGACTTTCCAATGCCGGATAACTTTCCAAACTTTCTGCACAATGCCAAATTCTTGGAATATTTGCGACTGTATGCAAAGCATTTTGATCTTCTCAAATATATCAGATTCAAGGTAAGTAATGCTGAATTCCCAAGTGGCCCATATGGCCTCATTATACAAGCACTGTTTAAATCAGTGTTTTACTAACTTGGCAACTTTAAGATATGTGGACTTCAACTCCCAGAATTCCCCAGCTAACATGCAGTAAGCCTACTATATATCTCGTACAGACTATGTGGGCTTCAAATGTATAGGTGTTGTATATCAGTTTGCCACCTTAAATACATCAAGGCAGCCCCAAGTAGAGTGAGGTACAGTAGTCTATTCACCAAGTAAAACATGTAACTGAGGAAAAAACACTTTCTTTACATAGAGGAGCATTTAGTGAACTAATCAGAACTGTAAAAGGCATCTCTTTGATGCTGTATTTGGTTTCCATCAACTCCAGACACTGCACCTGAACTCTGAAGGAGAGTGCAGCCCTCTCCAGCTCTGGCTGCAAGTCTCCATCCTGACTGGTAAACTTCCCAATCTAGAATAATTCTGTTTAATCGAGCCTGATCTGCTTGTTTCAAAGCCACCTCCAAATACCCAATTGGAGCATTTGGGTTTCTTCAGCATGATGAAATTAACAATTGGGGCAGAAAAAGGAGAACAGCACACTGATGATAGTTTAGCCTGTTTGGTTTCCCAGAGATTGTTGGACTACAACTTTCATAATCCCCAGCTAGTTTGGCCAGTTGTCATGGATGCTGATGCTTTCTCCTAATGGAGGTTGGTGACTATCAATGCTATTTCTACTCGCAATGTACTGAATGAAACAAGGATGCTGTATTTTTGCCAAACATTGTATGTAGATTTTTCAGTCAGGATGTGTGGTCTATCAGCGCTGCATTTTCTTGAACCTTTCCTTGTATGATTAATTGAAGTAATTAATATTTCACATTGTATATGTGTCTTAAATATTCTAATTTCCTTTTCTTGAGTATATTTGCAAGTATCCCTATTTTTGGAGGACCATCTCATTTTGTTGATGCTCAACCAATCTTATTTTGAGTACCCATCTATAAATGCACATTTCAAAGACTTCTATTTGCTCAATTAGAGAAGAGATAATACAATTGCCCAAATATTTAGATGACATACCTTAGTACAGAAGTTCCCAAGCTTTCTCAGTTCATGCCCCCTTGTATATGTGTGTGCCTTCAAGTCAGTTTTTGACTTCTGACAACTGCCTGGACTAGATCCCTGCAGTTCTTTTGGCAAGGTTTTTCAGAAATGGTTTGCCCTTGCCTCCTTCCTAGGGACTGGCCTACAGTCGCCCAGCTGGCTTCGTGCCTAAGGCAGGACTAGAACTCATGGTCTCCCGGTTTCTAGCCTGATACCTTAACCACTACACCAAGCTGGCTCCCTAGTGTCTCAGTAATTTTTTCATAGCGCCCCTAGTGGTTTCCAAACTGTGCACTGCTGCAAAACTCAAAACTCTGCTTCCTCCCGTCCCCAGGGAGAATGAGTAGTGGATTTTTTCCTCACTGGCAGGTGGGAGAGGAAACAAAGCAAGAGGAATCCACCTCAATTTGTTCCACATAAAATCTGTAAGGACAGTTTCAGTCAATCAACCTTGTCACTTCTCCTGGCTGGAGAAATGCATATCAAACATGGCCATGAGATAAACCCCCAGACTTGTCCTTTAACTTCTTAGCATTCAAAGAAACAAGATGGTAAAACAAGCCATTTTAGCAGCCAACAACTAATGTATATAATAACCATGTCCCTTCGCTGGTTTTGTATCAGTCTCAAGTTGTCCATGTAGAAAAATGCCAAGATTTCTCTACCACTGGCCAATGGAATATGATTGTGGAGAAAGACGGAAAGCAGGAATCATTCACCTTTGATGCTGTCATGATCTGTACAGGACACCAGATAGAAGCATATACTCCGCTGAATTCTTTTCCTGGTATGGTTTTGCTTAACAGAACGTTGAATCTCTGAATATTTTTCAGTAGTTTTTTACAAACGTTTAGAAAATGCACATTCTAGTTAGAGTCCCAGGATCCAGGGATTGGGGATGAGGTAAATTCAGCTCAGTCAGAGAGACCAATGAAATAACCATGGAGCATGCTAGAATGCAAGGGGGGGGGGGTAATTATTCTATATACTACTAAAACTCTCGTGTCTGTAGCCTTCAACTGGGTGAAACAGTGAGTCATAGGGCAACAGTTTTTGAACCAAGGTACCTCAAATGGGCTAACTTACAGAATGCATCCAAAATCCAGGACCCATAACTCCTGTGGGATTAAAATTTGGGGAATCTGTGGCTGCTTCAGCACTGCTGTGCTGCTGTGCCACTATGGTCAGCCCAGGTCACGTGATTGTGGGGCATGTCCCTGACCTTTTTCCCACCTCCCTCTGTCCCCTGCACCCAGTCAGCTGGTAGCAAGGCCTGATGGGCAAGCTGTGATTGGCTGCTTTGGAACCAAGGCAAACATTTGAAATCTCTTAACAGTTGTGGGCATTGAGGGAAGGATGAGGGAATGACTTGGATGCCTTCTGGCAAGGTAGGGGTGGCTGGGGACGCCAGTGGTCAATGGGTGAGCCCTCTTCCTCCCTTGAGGCAGGGGGTCCTTGGGGACATGCTGCAATGGGGAGTGGGGGTGCAGTATTCCTCATGGCCCGCAGCTCCCTTTGTTCCACCTCCCCCCAGCAAAGTGGCAGGCAGTTCCAGGGGTGAGCTGAGGAGGAGGAGGAGATTCACAGGGGATCTCCTGAGGGTCATGAGGAGCAAATAGCGCAAGCCTATGTTATATGGAGGGAGGAAAGGAGGGAAGGAAAGTTGGTTTCTGACACTCTCTGTCAGCTTCCCACAAGCAAAGTCAATGGGGAAGCCAGCAGGAAGTCACAAGTCACTCCTGCTCCCACTGCTTTTTTGCCCACCCATGGCCATTCTGTTTCTCTATTTAGGTAAGGAAATAGCTCTGAAACAATGACCAACAGATCACAGGTTATCTAGTATCTTTTAAATGTATGTAAAAAAGGACCTGTCTCCTTGCTTGCATACAGATGCACTTGGAAATGGGAGGGAAATGTGAAAAAATATAATCAGAAACAGCCTTTTATTCAGCTTTTTACATTTAATCATAGTTTTGCTAGGCGCAGCATCTGTGAGGAAGAATGAGGCAAAAATCACTTTTCTTTATATTCCTGCTTGAGATTCAGTGATTAAGAAAGATTTCTTCTTTCACCCTTGATTTTGAACCCCTGTGTCATGACTGATGTATCTTTTTATCCTGAGTCTAAACAAAATGGAGCTAAGGTACAAATTTTGCAACCTACCCTTTATGCCCTGTTGTGCAAACAAAATGATGAAAGCAAGTCATGTAATAATTTGTTCCTTACTCTTTATTTTTATAATATCATAGCAAGTCCATGTTTTGAACTCTTTGAAGAAGGAACAAACTGGAGAAGATTTAGAATGAAACGATACGTGGAGGAGAAGGAGTGGTGCACCTTTTCTTCCTCTTATTTCCCTATCCACAACTGCCTGCTGCAGCTCGCTCGTCTGCTGCTCAGGGAAACAGAATATCAGGGCTTTGTTTTCAAGTCTGCCCCTTAACATGTCATTGAGATAGAAGAGTATGAGTTCACATAATTATATTTGTGAATGGAATGATGTATATATTTTAAATTAGTATTCTCTTATATTGTACATTACATGGATCTTGAATCCCATTTTTAAAAAATGACTTAGAAATAAAATGCAAGCTCTTCCAGAACATGGTTTAAAGCTATATTTTCACTTTGTTTTCCTCCCTCAAAAGATGAGGGGAGCGTCTGAATTATTCCCTTCTTTCTACAACTAGTCAAATGTAACCCAAGCTTGAATACTAACCTGAATCCCACAAAATGTAGATTCCAGAATCTGGTATATCAAAACTTATTTTTGCAGCCTGAAGTCCTTCTACAAGTGTTGTAGTTGTGTTTTGCTTCACGGCAGGTTTCGAAAAGTTCAAAGGGAATTCATTCCACAGCCAAAATTACAAGGATCCAAAAGGATTTGAAGGGAAGACGATTGTGATCATTGGAATGGGGAATTCAGCTGCTGATATTGCTGTGGAGATCTGCAAAAAAGCAAAGAAGGTAAAGGGAGATTAGGTTGTTTGGGGGAGCTTATAATATTTCAGATGCGGTTTTAAGATTTTGCAGAGTTCCAGATTAAACCTGAAAATAGATGACCCCACATCAAAAGGACACCTCCCCCCTCATGAACAGGAAGAGGGGAGTGAAAAGAATACAGAAAAAGATAGGTATATAAATATAAATACAAAATTGCATACCATACCCCTGGGTTTTTCACAAAAACAGATGGTTAGAAGGGATCCTTGAAACAAGAACAACATAAAATTGAATCATGTATTCATCAATTTCTTACAAAAAAGACTGCCCTGGGCCTTCTGTGCATTTCTTTAATTGTAGAAACCTTTTGCCAAAACATAAAATCCACTCTGTAGTTAGTGGGAAGCAAAACAAATCCATTCCTGGCTTCATCAAAACCACCTGGAGCGGGGGGAAAAAATTCACTTTTCAGCTGTGCAAAGATTTGCCTCATGTATTAATTCTGGAAAGACTCAGGACCTGCTAGATTAAAATAGTCCCACCTATATTGTACCCCAAAAGAAGTACCTGGATTACCCTGGAGAGGGGGGATGATTCACCTTCCATCTCTAATCTCAGTGTGCCACAGCTAGAAAACAGACACACCACAGAAAAAAAAATAATGCAAGCAAATGAGTTATAAAATGTCTCAAAACAAACATTATAGGGAAAGACAAACGTGACTTGTCAAATTCCAATGAATGATATTCCAGCCCAGTTCAGAGTACTGATCTTGCTCCTGAATTTTCTCTGTATACATTGCTTTTCAAATAATATGTACTGCTAGCATCAGAAGTCTCACATGTTTTGAAATCTGTTATGACAGTGAATACTATGACCTTCATTAGAACCAGCTAAACTTCATAATGATGACATACAGGTGCTTGAATTGCTCAGAAATCTATCTCAAGCTGATTTATTTAATGAAAGATAAAGATATTTTCAGAGAGCTAAAGATGTTTAAGACCTTGACTACTCATTGATCGCATAGCCACATTAGGTGACCTCCATTTCTGAGCAGCAGAATAGCTTCAGGATACTAACTCTTCTTTTTCTCACAACTTAGTTTCTTTGGAGATTAAAATGGTCTGGCTAGGCTTGTAGGGTGAAAATTGAGTCTCTACCCTTCACTCCCAGAAATTTGCTGGGTTTTATACAACCCTGGCCTGCTCCCTGTCTTGACATAGTGGCTTTGTAGTACTTTTGCTGCCACCCCCTACCTGCATAGGGGATACCCAGCAGGTGGGACAGACATTGATGATCTCGAATTACAAGATAATCAAGAGCTAAAATCTATGGCACTCCCTCCTGTAACTACAGCATGAGCTTGAGGTGCGTGCTGAGGAAAAACTGTTCCCTTGAGAGTTAAAATAACATTAACACCTCTAATTATAAATTAAGTGTGATTAAAAATAAAAGAATATATAAATCTTACTTTCAGTAAATTGAAATGACAGTGACTGTTGGAGAAAATATTATATAACATGTTATTGTTATATTCCGTAACATGGTTATGGAAAAGAAAGTTGATTTCAGGAAAAGGATAGATTCAAAATAGAAATTAAAAAGTTCTTCAGCCCTTCTCTTGTGGTTCTATAGGTGGTCCTCAGTGCCAGGGGAGGCACCTGGGTGATGAGTCGAGTATATGACAATGGCTATCCTTGGGACACCATCTATCACAGTCGCTTTATTAATTTTATCCGAAATTCTGTCCCATGGTTTGTTTTGCGATGGATGACCGAACAGAAGATGAATCAGTGGTTCAATCATGAAAACTATGGCTTGGTACCTCAAAACAGGTATGTGAAGACAAACACATAATTAGGTATTTGTCCTGAGTCTGTCACTATAGTTACTGCAAGTTATTACAACAATCACTTGCAAAGTTAATAAATTAACCTTGAAGCTACCCAAGGTTTTGGATTGCGCTGAATTTTGCCTCCTGCACCATTCTGCAAAACCAAGCAAAATTGAATTGGCATGTTGCTTAAAATAGATTTTTATAGGTCAAGTTAAATAAACTGTGACATTAAGTCCATCAGTGTTATGCTTCCCTTTATTTCCATTTTAAAAAACCACACACAATTCCCACTTTCAAACTCAAATATTATCTGTAAAGATGTGTGACTCGTCGGGTCTCCTCGTGAATCACTGTTGTTGACTTGCTGTCCTCCAATCATGGAATCAGCTTAGAAGAGAGACTTACTCAGCAATAGCAATAGCATCCACCCTTGAAAACCCTTTCATTTCTGAGGTACCACTTTGCTGGGTGTTTTTGCAATGCAGTATGAGGACACTTGAATGAACACAGCATGGTGTTTACTGTACTTAACATCCACTCTGTTGCACATACCATGCATAGCATTGTAATTGAAGGAGAATAAGCAGAATTTGAAAGGTCACATTTTATCATATACTTTTATAGCATAAGCACATAAGTCACTTATTTATTTAAACCATTTATATGGCCACCCATATCATAGCAATGACTCTAGGGGTCATACAAGAATTAAAACCAGTAGTAAAAATCACAGTCCAAATAATAAATGTCTGAAGTTGCAGAAAGCATTCCAACTCCAACAAAGAGAAGAACAATAAAAACCAATCAACAGCAGAGCTTACTCAACCTGCCCCTCTCCATCCCCACCCCAAATGCCTGGGGGAACAGCCAAGTCTTTACAACCGTAGAGCATGTGGGAGAAGCAAGTATGATGTCCTTTCAGATGACTTTTTTCAATAGTCTTAATTGCAAGTGTATACAACAGCTGTGTAGGAAAGCAGGCCACTTTATGTGGAAAGTCAGGCCTCCGCTAGAGTCCAAAGTGTCCAGTTTCCATTTTCAAGATTTCCACTTATTTATTTATTTTAAAAAGGACATTAACAACTTATGCACTTTCTCAGGTATGTACAGATGCAGGTTTTAATGTACAGATGTGGGTTGTTCATACCTATGCAGGGACAAAGTGAGAAATATACTTTTAAAAATGTCTGTCTTTCCTACAAATCCCTCCCACCCCCACATACAAGATTAAAGTGGGAGAAAATGTTGCAAAACAAATTCTACACACATAGTGCATGGAAATCAGTTATGAGAAGGCTATTTTAAAATTAGTTTGGAAGAAAAATGGGATAGTGTCATCAAAATTTAGTGGGGAATGCCATCTCGTGTAGAGTGAGCTATGCTACAGAACTGAGGAATGATGTTAGTGTAGATTGGCCACAGACAACCAGAATATGTTCCTGAGGGAAGATAACCTTTGTAGCTACAAAGAACAAATATACTTCTGGGAAATGCTCTTCTCTTCTTAGAATATGACAAGATTGAATTATACAAAGTATTATGAAAGGTCACTGATAACATAATTATATTTTTCATAGCAGTGCTGTTCCCTCTATTGTCTTGTGCATTTTAGGTACTTGATGAAAGAGCCAGTGTTCAATGATGATCTGCCAAGCCGTATCCTATGTGGATATGTGAATGTGAAACCACTTGTCAGGCAATTCACAGAGACCTCAGCCATATTTGAAGATGGGACAGTGGTGGAGAATGTAGATGTTGTCATCTTTGCAACAGGCTACACCGTTGCATTCCCTTTCCTGGACAAGTCAGTCTTGGAGGTGGAGGACAATCGTGTCCCACTCTATAAACATGTCTTCCCTCCTCATCTGGAGAAGCCAACCTTGGCTATTATTGGTCTCATCCAACCTCTTGGGCCTATTATGCCCACTTCAGAACTGCAGGCACGCTGGGCTACAAGAGTCTTCAAGGGTAAGATTATAATTTATAGAAGATGAATACTTTATAAAATATATCTGCAGAGTATGACCTGCAGAGTGTAAAAGGACAACATCCTGTCTTAAGGAGCTTGAATTCTAAAATTTGACACGTGGTAATAATAAAGGGAGATGAAGAAAGTAACTCGAGGTATTATACGTTACTCACTCTCCAAAAGAAAGTCTTTTCCTTGCAATAATCTTGTGAGGTAGGACAGGCTGAGAGATAGTGTATGGTTCTGTATCATGCCAAATCATAATGTTTTTAGTTTGTTTTTGGCTTAGTCCAAATAAACCAGAATTTATTTTAGGTCAATAAGCCACAATTTGAAACAATGGTTTGTTGGCTTTCTGATAACAAGTGCAGCTTAGAGGTCCACCAGAGATACAGCCTTTTTGTCTCTAATCCTTAATCCAGTTTAAAATGTAATCAAGATTGATCTAGATTATTTTGACTATTTGCAGATCTGTTCAGACATCAAGATGTTACAAATACAGCCATGGCTGTACGCTTGTGAATCTAGAGCTCATAGAGAAGAGACAGCCAAACATTGCTTCCTTGCTATCATTTCAGGCTGGCCAATAACTGAATGCTTGTTCCATCTCCTGATATTCCACCTGTCTGTGTCTGAGCAGGCATTTCTTTCATTCAATTATCCTCCATGTATTTCTGCACACTTATCTGTGAAGGAGTGCAAAATATCCCACAGGCAGCTTGAGGGAAGCATATATAAAGAGAGAATGTTAAAGACTATACCCAAATGTGTAGAACATTTCTGAAGGCTCATCACCTGTTAACAGCAACAGATACCCGCTGTTTTCCATATCTTTGATGTAAGAGCAGCCATGTTGTTGGCCATCTTTCCCAACCATATGTTCTTTTAGGTGCTGGGAGGTGGAGAAGGCAAGAATCCCCTCCAATGGGAGCACAGAATGCCTGTTCAAACACGGGGGGGGGGGGGGGACGCAACATATTGCCCTTTCTGAAGTTTCATTTGTTGCTTTTAGATGGCATTCCCCCATTCGAGGCTAAACTAATACTGAAACAAGGATAGGCCAGAGTCATAAACTCTGGTCATGACATGGCAGAGTCACCAGGTGGGGGTCATGTCACTTTGGGACCAGAGCTGCACCATTGTTTTGGCAAGCCCGATTTGTGTTTATGCTTCTCCCAGGCCTCTCATCAGATGCAGGGCAAGATCTCCTCAAAAGAAGGAAGAAAAACCAACCAGGAATTGCCAAACAAGCCAGAATTTGTTTATCTGCAAAATTGGCTTGTTCTACCAACCTTGGTTAAAAGAAAACATGGCTTAGTCTGGGACATATGAACTCAGTCAGACACTAACCCTGAATTACTCAGGGAGCTTCATAATTTTCTCCGGTTCTCGTCCAACCGTACATTCCAGCCTACGAAGCTGGTGATGCCAGAATAGTGAGCTCATGACTGAAACCTGAAACAGAATCCTTGCTACTCTATGCCAGATTTTGGGTGGTTATGTAAGTGCTAAAGGAATAAAGGCAAAGAAGATGGGACGATATGAATTCTTTCAATGTTTTGATATCTTGGAGGTAGATATCAAACCAAGGAAAGGAAAAGGAAAGACACATAAACTGATATTAGCTCCTTCCAGTCATAAAAATTTAATAGGCTTTGGCCAATAATAATGCAAGGCAAGAAAAGACTCTGTTCCTTTGTAAAACAAAGTGCACACTGAAGTTTTGCAAAGTGATTATTATATGCTCCTTAAGTTAAGAAGCATTTGCTTTTCTAAATCCCTCCTCTGGAAACAACGTCATTAACGTGAACTCTGGCTAAGATACAGACTAGCTGGTTGAAAACAGGTGGCAGATTTTGCTTCCCTTTGCAGCCTGCCTACTTCACATAGAAGCATGTGGCACCTTTAAAAATAAAAGAAGATGAAAGAAGGAAAAGCACTACAAACTTCAAGGTCCACACGTTTCAAACTTTTTCAAGCTATGGAAACTGTTAGTTAAAAGAAAAAAAAATGGTAAGAGGAAGCAATATTAAAACTTTTCTGTGCTGCTGCCACCCACTTTACATGCCCTCTCCAAGAAGAGTGAAATATAATTTTTGCAAATTACTTTATCAAAATTATAAGAAAAAACTAGATGATGATGATGATGATGATGATGATGATGATGATGATGATGACGACAAAAACTACAGCAGCCACACCCAGGACTTTCACATTACCGAGAAGGAGAATAGGATTCCATCTTTTTGGGGGTGGGGGGGAGCTAATAAACCAAATAAGCTTGTGTGTGTGTGTGTGCGTGTGCGTGTGTCTTTTATATAAAACTGTAGAATGGACTGTACTGAGAGAGCTGTCCTGCTGTAAAGTCCTCTGAGGGGGACAAGTGGCTTGTTCAGACCCAAACTTTTTTTTCCCCTAGGGTTAAGCCTCCTGCCTTCAGAGTGTGCCATGGTGGCTGATACCATTAAAAGAAATGAGAAGAGGATAAAGTGGTAAGAGAACTCTCCTAGGCGTAGGCATCTGCAGGGAGGGCAAGGGGCAGCAAGTAACGAAACCTGTATTGTCCATTATGTACTTGAATGGAATATCATCATGCAAGTAGAAAAGAACAGAAATTGCCTCGTGACATCACAACACACATGGTTAGGATTGGATAGCTATATTCCTAAGGAACATCAATCCTCCTTATTTTGGAGGAACTTCCCCATCTTATATAGCTTCCCAAATGTGAACAAATTTGATGGGACTAAACGTGAAGCTGTGTTATTAATCTCTGCTACAGATCACTGGGCAATATTTTTTTAAAATAGTTTAACTTGAGAGAAATATCAGGAAACATGCTTTGGCCATGGGTTGGCGTACAAAATGGGTGCTATTAAAATGTTATAAATGTATTTATTTGCTCACCATGCAATAATTAAGAATGTTTTTGTATCAATAAATGAAAAGCCAAATATCAGCAGCTTATGCAGAGGATTAGTGAGGGAAGCTGGACAGGAGCATTATAGTTTGGTTTTCTTGTTTCTATAGCTATCACCTAGAATTTTGTGTGGTGATTATTTCTGTTCAGACATAAAACGCTGCAGGGAAGAAAGAAAATACAAAATATAAGATTGAGGGTTTTTACTTTTCAGAATAGAAATAGTTTGGTCAATTGATCAAAAAACAGCATTTCAATAGCATTACTTTTAATAACGTTCCCCAACCTTCTAATTCACTTGATGGCAAGCGTATATGGAGAGTGGGAGGGGCAGAATTGACAGTCTGCTGTTGGAATGGGAATAATTACTTCCATCACGGAATTGTAACTCCTCTCAACTTCTGTCCACCTACAAAGGTTTGGCACCAGCCGCAGTCAGTCAATCCAAACAGAGTTCATTGATTACCTGGACGAGCTTGCTGTAGCCACAGGATCAAAGCCAGATCTATTCCCATTGCTGCTGCGGGATCCCATACTGGCTTGGGCCATGTTTTTTGGACCCTGCAACCCTTTCCAGTTCCGCTTAAAGGGTCCAGGAAAGTGGACTGGGGCCAGAGATGCCATCCTCACCCAGAAGGAGCGGATCATTAAACCCACAAAAACACGAGTTGTGAGCAGCTCTTCAAACCACACTCCTTTCTCCCTGCTCACAATCCTTGGTCTCCTTGGTATCTTGGTTGCATTATTCCTTGTCCTTGTTCAGCACTGATCTCCACCCTGTAACCCATCAGTGATAACTGCTTAGGTCCAAATCATGCTTTCTATTCCTCTTAATGATCACCACTGCAGGCTTACCTCTACACTTTATTTTCTGCATGCTCACAAACATGGAAGAGGGCGAGTGAGCTTACAAAGAACTTCCTGGGAAATTATGAACTAGGAAGAGGCATGAAAGTTAGGGGTGTATGTGTGTGTGTGAGAGAGAGAGAGAGAGAGAGAGATTTTTAGGAAAAAGAAATAGGCATGCATGTCTGGTACAGCTTTAAGGTGCTCCTACAAACTGCCTTCCCAGGGACTTTCCAGCACAGCCTGGAGGGGGCCTTAGTGGTGGTGGGGGTTGGGGCAGGGACTCAGTCTGCCTCTGAGAAGTCACTGAAAATAATTGCAACAGCTACCCCACCTTCATTTCCCCAGAGGCAAAGAGAGAGAAGCCCCCAGCTGTAGGTGCAAGAGGAAGGCCCATGCCTTCCCCTTACAGAGCTGGGCTCTTTAAAAAGCTAATTTGTTGCTTTTACCGTTAAAGGCTTAAGGCTATACACAAACTGAAAAGCTTCAAGGAAAAGAATATAAAACTCTCAAAAAATTGATAAAGGAAGACTGTGCAATAGCAGTGTGAAGAACACTGACACTATCCCCAATGCCAAAAGAGAAGTTTATGGGACTTAGTATATCAAGCATCTGTAATGCTGCAGAGCAATAAGGAGGCACCAGCTCACCCCAGGTGTGTGTACAGCAACTTTCTCTTCCCTGGGCACCTTCCAGCTATCTGGAGTTCAGCTCCCAGATCCTCCATCCAGCAAGGCCATTGTTAAGAATTCCAGACATTGAAATCTATCCATCTGGAAGATGCTCAATTGGAGAAGGCTAGAAGGTCACTAGTAGATATTGCACAGCAGATAACATATTCACAATTTTGAAAAGGCAGTACTCCTCCCCCTGCAAAAAAACCCCCTACTTCTGGTAAAATAAAAATTCCTGTTTAAGAATATTTCCCAAACAAGAACATACTACTTGTAACATGACATCAGGAATACAGAACTTACACCTTTTAGGAAGTCATGTTTTCTTTCTAATACAGTACATAGGCTTATAGAGAAATATTTTCAAAAAGTTTTAATTGTGAATACATCAGTGTTAGCTGTCCTTTAATAAATTTAGATAAGATTCTCTGTAATATGGTCAGAAAGGAAAACAGGGACCAAACTGCATGAAATTTCAAGAAATCATATTACAATCTATTTCTATTTTTCTCTTATTCCTTTTAACATAAGATAACAGTGCAATTCATTCTTGATTTTTAAAAAAGGAGCACATCTGGATTTCATACTTGAATCATACAATGCTGCCCTGAACAATGTCTCAAGGCAGAAATATACAACCCATGAAATGCTGTGATATTTTTCTGTGGGGCCTTGCTTAAGGAGCTTAGCTTTTTATGTGAAAATTGCCATTATGGTTTGTGTAGTATAAAGTATGGCTTAATGTTTTATGCAAATCCACCTAACTTGGCTTTATACAATAAACCATGGTTAAATAAATAAGGATCTTTTACTTCTTAGCTGACAGAGTACAGTATGTAGTGGGAAGGAAAAATTTAAAGAGGACAATCGCCTTCACTTGGAATTTTCAGATGGTTGTGCGGATCAAAGTCACACACATACACACACACCCATCAGATGACACTGTAACTTGAAGCTTATGAAAAGAAGAAAATCCTATTTTCCTGTGTTTTTCCATCAGCTGGTGTTATTTCCCTGTGCTTAGTGGGTAGTCTGTGCCCTGCTAGGAGTGTCATAGCCAATCAGTCACCCAGTCCAAATTCTCCCATTATAGCAGTACTGGATGGACTGGACAAAGGAACCAAATGTCAGGAATCCTAACCTGACAATATCAGTAGTTTTAAGAAGACAGATCAGGCATTATCAGGTAAGCAAAAACATGGGTGAATCATATACTTTTTCCTCTTTAGTTTCTCTGAAGAGCTATTACGGGTCAGCAGCCAAATGCTGACCAGCTGGCAGTTCTCTGGGCACAGCTATTGCTAAAAAGAATTAGTGTTTATTGGTTGAACATTTCTTACAGATAAACATTCAATCTGAAACCATTCAGGGTTGCTTTATCTATTAAAAGAAAACCCTCAGAGAAAAGTTCCATGGAACTATACAAAAAACATGTGGTTTACTCCAAAATTCCAAAAAGATATCAAATGGTGTGACTCTGTATTTTTCTCAGTGCCTCCTGGGAGGAGGAGAACATAGGGATTGCATCTGGATTTATGTCTCAGAGGTACAAAGTGATATTCTGACATTTCTCATCCAACATCATCGACTGGGCGGTAGTTCTCTCTGTTCAACACCTGCTCTGAAGAGCAACTGCTGATTGACTGGTGGTTCTTGGTGAGCTCAATAGACTCACAAGGGTGTAAATGTGTCTGTGCCCACAGCATATACTATCCTAATGGTAGAGGTTTGTACAAAATGGGAAATGTATTTTGTTTTACGCTGAGAACAACGTATGCTACCCAGAACATTCTGCTGGAATACTCTGAGTTGGCTGTGTTCCGATGGAATTAAAATGAAATGGGATTTTGCATAATTTGTTTTTCACCCAGGGGCCACAACGTTAGGTGGGATGACAGTCCATGTTGACTGCTGCTGCTAGTCAGCCAACTTGTAGACAGATTTACAAAAGGAACAATTTTTAAAAGGTTGACAGTGCACATAGGCAAAAATAACCCAGACATAACACTCTGGTGCTGGACCCAACATTTAAGGCAAAAAGCTGATTCTTTCATCAACATTCTTCAATTACCTATGAGCTACAATCTCCCAGCCTGAATATTCTGTCCAAGCCGGCAGACTTAATTGTATTTCTATTACTTCTATAGAGGCATTTTAAATGTTTTCAGATGCCACATAGGAATGACTGCTGCTTAATTGCATTTGTAGTGTTAACATTACAACAAAATGCAAGAGAGTACCAGTACTACCCACCCCATTACTATTTTGCCAGACTCTATCAATAAAATCAGCATTAAATAAATGCACCAGCAGCTGTTCAGTAAAACACAAAATCCAGTGGCAGCAACTAAGCCAACAGGAATAGTCCTTTAGTTTCTTAATCTATATACTACTAAAACTCTCACTGTGTTTATCTGTTTGTCTGTTTGTACTCTCGTTAGCCCAAACGGTGCATTATACCACAACAATTTTTGAATCAAGGTACCTAAAATCTGCTAATTTAAAGAATGTGTAAAAAGTCTGGGACCCATTACTCCTGTGCAACTGAAATTTCCACAGTGTTCACACCAGTTTTATTCGCAAAGTTGTGGCCTTTGCAGCATCCCCACAGTCACGTGATCGTGACTTCTAATGCTCCCTGCCAGCTTCCACAAATCCACTAACTTAAAGAATGAATAAAAAATCTGGGACTCATTACTCCTGTGGAATTGAAATTTCCACGGTGTTCACACCAGTTTTATTCGCAAAGTTGTGGCCTTTGCAGCATCCCCACAGTCACGTGATCATGATTTTAATTAATATTTATTTGTTGTTTTTATTGTAAACTGCCCAGAGTTACTTCCTCATGAGATGGGCAGTGTCAAAATTTGAAAAGGAAGGAAGGAAGGCAGGCAGGCAGGCAGAGACAACATTTCCAATGCTCCCTGGTGGGAGTTTTTTTTTTTTTTTTAATATCTATAAGATAAACAACATCTAATCAAGCAACTACCAAGAAAAAAAAACCCACACCCCCATCAACACTGGCAGGGCAAGCTACTGTATACAAGCAGATAGCAAACTGCATCCCATTCTAGCACTGAAGATGTTACCTGGCCAGTTTGCAAGAAAACAACCAAGTTCAGAGAACCCCAAGGACTTCTTAGTTCAACCCTGAGCTGCACATATTGGTATCATTCACTGAGAATCAGCTTCTATATAACTAGAATGTATTTCAAGGGTCCTACATGGATCTGAATGTCAGCTGATACAAGCCCTTAAAAACTCAGTCATTAACTTCAGCCATTAATTCAGAACAATGTTGATTGGCTACTAGATTGAAAAATTAAAGTATAATTATTCCTGAAAGAGCAGTTTGGTGTAGTGGTTAAAGGCCCTAAACTAGAAGCCAGGAGACTGTGAGTTCTAGTCCTGCCTTAGGCAGAAAGCCAGACAGGTGACTTTGGGCCAGTTACCCTTTCTTAGCCACAGAAGAAGGCAATGAAAAACCAATATTGAAAATATGCCCAAGAAAACTAAATGGATTTGTCCAGGAAATTGTCAGGAGTCAAGATTGACTCAAAAGGATTTAAAAAAAAGTACTGAAGTGTTAAACTGTTCTAACTACAAGCAATTGCAGTACAACTGATTAATCATGCTATGCTGTAATCACTTCTCATGGGAACAAGTTTCTTCAGGCTCAACTAGCAAGGGAACCATATATAATATGAGAATATTCTGGTGATCTATGTGTATTCTAAATGGCCTAGAAAAGTGAGCTATGGATCAAGAGTTCTAATGTACTTTACTTTTATTTGAGAAGTGATCTTAAAGGGCAGTTCCATTAAGTAATCCTTACTATGACACACTTAAATCTTTCAAGTTGCTATGAATGCAGAGCTTGGTATTTACTGAGAAGAATACCAAGCAGGAAGTAGCATTTAATCCTTCCTGCACCCATTCACATTCCCATACAAATGCCTCCAAGTCCATTGTCCCCTGACACATTTATTTACAGAAGGATAATAAAATCTATAGATTCAGGTTACCAATTCTCACCCAACTTTTCTTTTTAAAAAGTGCCCCTTATCCCCTCATTGGGTTAAATGGTTTGAGAGCCAGCCTTTCCTAATGCTTCAGGTATGTTAGGTATGAAACTTTCAAAATTCCTAGCCAGCATGGCCAAAGAGATTTATAGGAACCTGACTGGCAAAAGTTGTCCTAATTCTAGTTTTAGATTGCTGTATTGATTTACTTACCTTATTAGAACAATGCAAAAGCAAATACTTTCCTCAATCACTAGATTTCTGACTATTAAAATTCCAAAATCAATCACTTTTGCACAATTATTACCTCAAGGTTTAGCTCAAAGTTTAAACCAAGTGAGCTTTTTGACAGTCCAAATTCCATATCTTCACTCTTATTGCCAAAAACGAATCTGTGACACTGAAACTTAACATTCTCCCACCCAGCTGGAAAAAGCACATTTCGGCAACCAAGGAGATCTGATCTGGGCCACTTTTAAGTAATAAGTAAGTAGTAAGTAATAAGAATAAAAAGCATGAGGTCAAGCTCTATGGATGCTTCAAGAGGAACTAATTCAGATTCCAGAGGTTTTGCTCTGTTACTGTGTTGCAACCTAAACAATTAAGAAGCTGATTGTTTCTTTAAAAAACAACTTCTGAAGAGGTTCAATCAGGCAATTTTGAAGCTACAGTACACAAATGAAATGAAGCAGCAAATCAACAATGCCATATAGGGGTTAGAATGAATGCACTAGTGCAGTCAGGGAAACTCCAGATCTCCACTCCTTTTAGCTAAAACTACACCAGCTTTAGTTACCAATAAGGGTCTCCCTATTCCAGAAGATAGCCTTTCCTTGCCTCTTAGGTAGGAGGCCTGTCCTTGTTTACAGACTGCTCTCCAATTCATAGCAACTGCTGATAAGCTACTATTCAAGGACTATTCAACTGAGATGCAAAATGGAAGACTAATCCTCCAGTGTCCTCCAGAAACTCTTGTGGCATACCTAGCCCTCCCTCTGTCAACTTTGCCTCACAATAACAATCCTCTAAAGAGAATTGGGCTGAGAGAGAGAGTTACTGGCCCAATATCACCCCTGTCAGGCTATACTCCACAAGCTGGAATGAACTGCTCACAAAAAATCCAAAAACTTCAAATAAGTAATATTTACTGTACTGAAGGAGATTATTGAAAAAAGAATTTCAGCTATTGCTCCAGAACAAGGCAGACAGACAAATAGATAATAATCAAACCCTCTTGTGTTTAATTTTTCTTCCCACTCTTCCTAAATGGACTACTTGGCCCCCTTTTTTGACCAATCATCATCGACACTTCTTGGGAGTGATACTGGGAATAAATTGGAAGGCTACAATTTGTTTAAAAGAAAAAGACCCAAGAGAAAGGGTGAGTGTATTGTACTGTATGTAAAGAAAAAATGAACCTGCACAGGACTTGAGGAACCAGGGCATAGACAACCTGTTGAAACTATTTGGGCAAGATTAAAAAGAGAGGGAAACAAAGGTGATACCATTGTGGGGATGTTTTTTATAGACTACCTAAGTAGGCAGAAGATATAGATGAGGTCTTTCTGAATCAGATTACCAGTCTTTCAAAGAGATACAATGGGGGGCCTCAATTATTCTGACATCTAACTAATTTATGAAAATCTAACTCAGCCAAGAGTCAGTGGTCCAACAAATTCTTGTCCTCTTTTGCTGATAACTCCATTTGTCAGAAGACAGAAGAAACAACAAGGAGGTCTTCTATCCTGGACTTAATTGTCAGGAAGGAATTGGTTGAAGAAGTGAAAGTGACTGGCATCCTGGAGGAAATGATTATGTTATCCTTGAATTTGTGACATCCAGGAACAACTGAGACAAGCTGGAGTTGCATACTGGACTTCAGAAGCGTAGATTTGATGAACTCTGAGGGAAAATAGATTGGAAAGCCTTAAATCCTCAAGGAAAGAAGTGTTCAGGAAGGACTGGAAATTCTACAAAATGAGACAGTGAAGGTGCAGTTGAAAACAATCCCCCAAGAAAGAAACATGGGAGAAATCTAAAGAAGTCAGCATGGATACACACAGATAAAATGCTGAAAAGAAAAAAGGGATATGTAAGTAATGGGAAGAGAACGTGGCCAAATAAGAATATAAGGTTGTCTTCAAAAACTGTAGAAAGTCTGTCAAAAAAGTTAAAACTCAGAATGAGCTGAGGGCTGTGAGAGACACCAAAAATAATAAAAGAGATTTATTTGAGTATGTTAGGCATAAAAGGAAAGGCAAAGAGAGTGTAGGTCCATTGCAAGAAGGTGGTGGTGAAGCAGTAACAGGTGATGGTGAGAATACATCATTTTAATTCCTATTTTGCATCTGTCTTCTCTCAGAAGGGAAATGGACCCCTAGCTGATCATGGTTCTGCTACTGGAGAAGGGAAAACTGCTGTCAGATTCAGCCGGCACGGCCCGGTACGGTGAAGGCACCGCTCAGCTTCGCCTAAGTCAATTTCGCCGCCCAGGCGCGAGCAGAGAGAAAGGGGAAGTGAAACCGCAAGCTGATTACGGACAGGTGGTGGTGCTTAACTCAAAACCGCAAGCGGATACTTTGTATCAGCGCAGCTTCCCTCGAGTGCTGCAAAGGAAAGCGCAGAGGCTCGGAAGCGAAGCAATCAACGAGCGAGCGATTGAGAACTCCCGGCTTTGCGAGCGATTGAGAACTCCCGGCTTTGCGTGCAAACAGGCAAACCCAACAAAAGCAACAACAGCACAACCCATAGACGGCAATCAGAAAGACAAAAGCACCGGACTGAATCTGCCATTTGGGCAAGGGGGGATTACTGCGGGTAATCTGTAACCAAGCAACGGGTAAAAGCACGGAACGGGGAAGCTATAAAATACCATGTAAGCTATGCCAAGCCAACCCTGGCTTTGTCTGTACTTACTTATGTTATGCTTGAGTAAACGTCTTTGCTATACACACGTGTCACGAGAGTTTCTCTGAGATGAATGGGGTGAACCTTACAACTGCAACTTAGGACAAAGAAAGAGTAAGAGAGAACTTAGTTAATTTAAATGAATCTCTATGGCCAAATGGAGCTACTGGAGGAACTGGCAGAGGAACTGCCTCAGTAACCTTTGAGAACTACTGGTCCCAAAAGACTAGAGAGCAAATACCATATTCAGAAAGTGAAAGAAGGACCTGGGCAACTAAGGTTTCACGTTGACATCTCTCCTGGGCAAGGTCCTTGAAAAGCAGCTTATTTGTGAGCATCTGCAAAGGCATGCTACAATTAACAGGAGACAGCATGTGTTTGTCACAAACAATCCATGCCTGCCTAATCTTATCCTTTTCTTTGATAGACTTGTTAAGTTGGTAGATTAAGGAATGCTGTAGACCTAGTATAATGTCAAGCCAATCAAGTGCTGGATTTAGCCTGCAATAAACTGAAGCATGCTATCCCAAAAAGACAGGAATGCTTGAGACAATATAACAGGAAAAAGAGCAAAAGAACGAGCCCTGAGACCACTTTGAAGGTGAGCAGGGGATTAAAAGGGGGTGGTATCCTCCATTTTTTATGCCCTCCAGAAAGAGTTGACTGCCTGTTCTGGTGATGGGGCAATCTGCCAGCGCAGATAAGTTCTTAGTGATAACATTTAAGTATAGAATGTCTTGCTACTGGGCTGCAACAAAGCTCTCTCGTGTAAGCTCTAGCTAAATAGGTGTTTAATGCCTTTCTCCAGGAAAATAACTACATCACTGAAGGGATACTTATGCTTATCTTTTTTCTTAGCTCAAAATGTCAGAGATTCCTCTCATCTTTTTAAATCTGAGTGGTGATTAAACAGCTCCCTTCCTCATGCTGATCATGTCAGTTTACAAAGTTCACTTGTGTAATGCAACACTAATCAAAAGAATGCTTGTTTTTTTTTTCTCTCAGTAAAAGCAGTTCCTCCCTTCCACATGGTCTTGCAACATACTTTATTGCAAATATAGGACTGTGCAGCTTGCATTTCAGAGTAATTCCTTCAGGGCTGCTTGGGCAAGCTTGTTGAAATCTCAGCAGTTTCTACGGGGGGCTTCTGGAATGAGGTAAGATAGTGACAATCTGTCAATTTTCTTCTGGAGACATTCCAGAGAAGGAAAATATGCATAATGAGGATAAATGAAACTTTGCTGATGAATGCAGCTAGAGATTAATTTGTCACTATTATCCTTTTTATTGTTCTTTAGAAATATATCATACAGGGAGGACTAATTTTGCCAGCTGACCAGAATAATTAGTTGTTCGCCTTTAGCAGCAGTTTTGGATACAGAAAGTAAGTTTTGTGTGATTTTATGGAGATATGTATCGTCACTCACCAGTTTCAGCACATGTTGTTGTTCATAGCATTTGTCCTGCTTAGTTGCAGGGTCTCCTTGTTTTCATACTGTACTCACCTAGTTCTTACATTGAAGCTTATGAGGAGTTTTCAGCCAGGTGGCCACAGAGCCTGAAAAGGGTGTGGCATAACCAAGATCACCCAGTTGGCTTTCATGCCTAAGTGGAGACTAAAACCAGGGTTTTGTCACTCCTTCTCCAGCTCCTTAAGCACCTCATCATGTTGGCTGTTCACCGGTTTCTGCACATGGAACTATTAAGGGCTTTGGCTGAGTATGTTAAGCTGCAATGGGCCCAGTAGCTTAAAATAATACCCAGAGGAGGTGGGCAATGTGGTCACCAAGAGAAATTCCGTGGAAGCTCCAGATGTATGTATGTATGTATGTATGTATGTATGTGGGCTGGCTCTCTGCTTCTTTAAAAATCATTCACTTCTCACATCCTCAGAGAAGTCTGGTACTTCAAGCTACATATTCTTTTAAGGATAAGTTTTGAATTCCAACTTAATTGTTAGGAGTGCTTGCTCATAGTTGGGGGTATTACTATGGACAAGGGTAGGCAACCAGTTAGCAGCGATGGCTATTTCCCTTGGAGGCCCTAAAATCTCTGCCACACTTGTTAATGATAGATAGATAGATAGATAGATAGATAGATAGATAGATAGATAGATAGATAGATAGATCTGATACTTCAAATTGTTTTAATCAATACAATAAAAGTATCAAACAGGAAAAAATAAAAAGGAAAAAGAAAGAAAAAAGAAAAGTGAAAAGTGAAAAAAGAAAGAAAACATAGAATTATGACTTCTACCCTTCTTTCTGTTGAATAATTGCCATCTTATTCTTTCCCCTTCCTTTTTAAGCCTTTTAAATCCCCAAATCCATAAATCATCAGTTCAGTCTTTTCTTCTTTCAGCAAAGAAGGTCCATACAAGGATTCCAGTCCTTTAAAAAAGTCTCCATTGTTTTTTCCCTGACCAAACTGGTCAACTTTGCCATTTCTACAAGCTCCATCAATTTTATAATCCAATCTTCTACTGTGGGTATTTCATTATTCTTCCTACTTTGTGTGTACAATAATCTTGCCACAGTTACCATATACAATATTAGTTACCCATATTTACTTTCTAGTTCGGTGGATATTACTTTAATTAAGAAAATAATTACATTTAATACCACAAAGTACCACAAAAATAAGGATGATACCTCTGGCATCATCCTTATTTCAAAGAATATTTCTGTGCCTTGCATGGGCATTATTCATAATAAAAAGAGGGGGGAGGGTGTTCTAGTAAGTGCCTTGCTTGGTAGTACCCACTGCCCACAGAATAGGCAAAGGCAAGATGATCATAGTTGGAGGTATTTCAGGGAACTAGTAGAATAAACTACATTGTGTGTTGTATTGTGACTGGCCACTTATGCCAGCCATGTTATGAGCAAATGTCCTACCCATTCACCCCCATATTCTCAAATTTTCAAATGGACCTCCAGCACAAAAAGTTGCCTATGACTTAGCTAAGAATTAGAAATTTCACTTCATACCTTGGTTGCTCTTTTTAAAAAAAAATTAGTTTGGCTTATTTTAAGCCTACTGTATACACTCGGGCATAAGCCAACCCTTGAATTTTTAACCAAAACATTATGAAAAATGTGCCACCCATACCATACAATAATTAAGTGCAGATTTATGTTTATCAGCATTTTTCTCCACTTTGTCTACTAACTGATTGCTTTGTTTACAGTCTTGCATGAAGAAAAGTTCTGGAGATCTTGAAAGCTTGCATACTATTTAGTGAACTGGAGTTGTCATAAGAAAGGTATTGCTTTATTTTTAAATGTATTAATTCTTCTGTTCATGCTTAATTTTCATCTTTAAGTATATTCACCATCTCAGTCTTTGAGTTCTGCCAGTTTTGTGTATAAGGTTTTTCCTTGAAATTTCTTATATATTGACATTTTGATTATACAATATTCTGCTAATTGCTTCTTTTCCTTTGTATAAAAAGATCTTATACCTTACATCTTTCAGCAAGTTTGTGCCTAAATATTAGGGTTATTACAATTTTGGTACTCTTTTCTGCAGCTTTTACTCATGTTTGTGCTTAATTTAAATTTTGATGTAACCCTGTCCCTTTCCTATATGTTGTTTTATCATGACAGCAGCTCTGTCCAATCTTGTGCTGTCCTGACTTATTGGTCTGTAGCCCCCATCATCCTCAATCTGCATACCCATTGGCTAGGAATGATAGGGATTTCTTAGCTGAATTCCTTTCAAATGCAAGGCAAACATGTGTCCTTATGACATGAAAGAAGCATAATCACTGAAACAAACTTGAGCCAAACTGTGAGCCAGCAAGATGTGAGGAATTAAGGGACAATCATATTTAAATTCCTATTATAAAATTTGTTAGATCATTAGTCAGTAGCAATCTCCCCTATGATAACAGGGGTTGCTTGACTCTTACCACCATACTTCAAGATCATGGGATAAATAAGAAGAAATGGTAATGGTGTGAATAATTAATGTTGAGACAGCCAGTTTGGTGTAATAGTTAAGACATCAGGCTAGAAACCAAGAGACTGTGAGTTCTAGTCCCACCTTAGGCATGAAGCCAGCTAGGTGACCTTGGGCCAGTCACTCTCTCTCAGCCCTAGGAAACAGGCAAGGGCCAGCCACTTCTGAAAAACCTTGCCAAGAAAACTGCAGGAACTAGTCCAGGCAGTCACCAGGAGTCAAGACTGACTCAAAGATACCTTCCCCCGAAAAACTTTTGGTAATGCTGTTAACTATTAACAGACAATGAGTTGGCATTGTAAACTTTCAGTTAGAGTACAATCAACATGTCAAGCATAAATAGTAGTTAGGAAGCTGTACTAATCATTGTGAGGAATATATGATTGTTTTTCTGCATCTACTGAAATTAAGAGGAATTTTGCCAATAACAGCAAGATTAATAGCAGATATTTATTTCTGACAGTTTGACATAGAATAACATCTCTTTTCCATTTCTTAAGGAGATCTTGCCTTCTATAAGCTGAGTGCAATATTTATTGCCTTGGTTTAGAGCAGTTTTTCTCAAACTTGGCAACTTTAAGATGTGTGGACTTCAACTCCCAGAATTCCCCAGCCAGCAGCATGCTGGCTACAGAATTCTGGGAGTTGAAGTCCACACATCTTAAAGTTGCCAAGTTTGAAAAACACTGATTTAGAAAAAAAGTTGATAGTACACATATTTCCCAATGAGAGGATTTCCATTTCATGAGTCTACAGCCATACTACCCTGAAAACATCTGTTTCATGAGGACTATATGTGATCCAATTGATATATTTAAAGTGTACAGGTTTAAATCAATAGTACATAAGAAAACCTCAAGATTCTGTAACTCAATTAATTTTGTAATGGAGGGATTTCCAAATGGCTGGGAATAATCCATTTTCAAAAAGTTATGCAATATTTTAAAGATAAATATTTGAATGTTTCAGCAAAATGAGGCAGGGAAGCAGGCAGGAGGATTGCCAGCCATCTCAGACACTACAGTCCTTTCAAGCTGAATGCTTTCTTTCACCATACTACTGTATCATGTGAAGGACTCCATCAGTTGCTAATAATATGCCATCAATGATATGGTAATCAGTGCCAAGGGGGAGGAGTCTCCTGTGCCTTACAGAGTCAAGAAGAGGAATGTTGGCCACACAAGTCATCTGGGAGACAGAAAGACTGCTCCTGAAGTACTCTCAACTATGCACTTGTTAATAGGGGAGGAACTCTGTCTTTCTTTGCCCTGACCACAGCTATCTTTCTGACCATCTGACCATTTATGCTCTTTGTCTTATCCATATCATTCTTGACATTATGGTAGGGCAGGATATAGAATATCTTATTTCTGGCCCTTGTGCTTTCAGGGTAGAAAACTATTAACATTCAAAATCAGTGTCCCTGGAAAATCTGCAGCCATGGTATGTTCCCTCCTTCACCCCCTACATAAAAAATGGGGCCTCCAGTCTTCAATAAATACTTCATAGCTAATTTAAAGATGGTTTAAAATGTTACAAATATTTCCACATCAACCAAGCATGGGATATATGGGGGCACAGAGAGATTACAGAGAGTTGCTGTAGAAGTGGACTGGCTGTCCTCAACATAACTCTCTCAAGCTTTAAGGGCACAAATTACATCACACTGGGCCAGTGTTTCTCAACCTCAGCAACTTTAAGATGTCTGGACTTCAACTCCCAGAATTCCCCAGCCAGCAACATGCAGAATTCCCCAGCCAGCAACATTCTGACAGTTTGACACAGAATAACATCTCTTTTCCATTTCCTAAGGAGATCTTGCCTTCTATAAGCTGAGTGCAATATTTATTGCCTTGATTTAGAGCAGTTTTTCTCAAACTTGGCAACTTTAAGATGTGTGGACTTCAACTCCCAGAATTCCCCAGCCAGCAACATGCTGGCTGGGGAATTCTGGGAGTTGAAGTCCACACATCTTAAAGTTGCTGAGGTTGAGAAACACCGTGCTGAGCATTAGGAGTATAATATCAATGCCTTTACAAGTTTGGGATGTGTATATTGATGACTACCTTTGTACCTCATCTAGCTTTCTTTTTGAAGGGTTATTGATTAGAGGTAACATAAAGCTTATACTTGGGACAAACTAATACAAAATTTCTTCTTTTTCATCTTCTATGTATCTCATCTTCTGTTATTGCTCTAGCTCACAGGAGCTTCAATACCCTAATCTGACTAATTTCAACCTTTCTGTTGTCACAGATATGACTGTTCAGTCTTTACCCTGTAAGGCATATGTGATCATTTGCTATATCTTAATTTATCATATTTCCCCTTCAAGCACTGTAAACTAATCCAAATAAAAATCATTACAACATTTTGATTTTTTGTGAGTGTAATAAGTAAATCACTTCCTCTTTCAAGAAAGTTGGGACTCACAGTAAAATTTGCCAAGATATGTGACTATTGACATGAAAATTTCTCCAGCAATATGCGCACAGAATTCTTATGCACAAAGTTAAGACACTATTCTGTTTAATTGACCATATTTGCATCCTATACAAACCTGAAATGATCAGTCCTGCTCTGCAGGATAGCTATGCAGAGAGATTGAACAGCCCAAGCTGAGACCAACACCTAGTTGTGTTAAAAAGATGCATTTATGAACAATGTTCCTTACTGATACACACAATCATACAACAAAGGAGACCTTTCTTTGGAATATGGTGTCTTTTCTCCCAGGACAGTGTTTTGAGGATGCACCTGCAGCCTCAAAATTGTTTGCTGGTGTTGGTTAGATTGGCTGTACCTGGGAATCATCCAGTTGCTGCTTATATCTAGTTATCTCCTTCTTGCAGAGTAGAGTATTCCTGTCAGTTCCAATTTTCAGCTTTTCAGCCAATTCTATTTCTCCACATAACTCCTTTTGCATCTTTATGAGCTACTCTTATCTGTTCTTCTGCCTCCTATAAATTTTTCCTACTCATCCTCCATTTATGCTCAGAAATGCCTACACTGCATTTAAGTTGTACTGGAGATAATCAAAGTATAAATAATCAATATAATTCATCATAATATCTGAATATCTGTGTGTATTCTGGGAGTTGAAGTCTTTATTATTACAGAAATAATAAACAATCATAATACATATACTACTAAATATTGTATGGGTGATTCACCAGAATTTGTTTCAGAAGGCCATGTGCCAAGTTTGGACATGGGTCTGAAGAGCAGGCATGATAACATCATCTATCCTGTTCCACACTTTTTGCAAGAATTCTAGCACATGACAAGCCATCAACAGGCCATGTGAATTTGACCAACAATCCATTGATGAAATGTAACCTTCCTGCAAGCCCCTATTCAGTTATGCACCCTTTGTGTCATCTACCCAGAGGAAATGTGAAACAGAGATATGTTACTGAAGGGAAGCTTCAGACAAAAGTTGGGAATTAAAACAAAGTACCTTGAATGAAATCTCCTGTGTGAGAAAAGCACATTTCAGACCTCAGACATTAAAGGTGTAATTTAAACACAATTATTAAGAAAGGTCCAACCAGCTGTCATGAGAAGTTGAAGTAGGAAGCTAATTTTATTTTTAAAAAGAGTAACCCCATATGCTTCTGCTCTTCTTGCTTCAAGAAGCCATGCCGAAAAAAGTAGCCATTGTTGGAGCAGGTGTGAGTGGACTGACCTCCATCAAGTGCTGCCTGGAAGAGGGGCTGGAGCCAACCTGTTTTGAGCAAAGCGATGACATAGGGGGATTGTGGCGATTCACAGTAAGTTATGACAGTAGACTATAGACCCACCCATGTGTTATGTTGCTTAACTGTGACAAGAGACAATTGGATGTT
This sequence comes from Python bivittatus, assembly GCF_059951505.1. Lineage (NCBI taxonomy): Eukaryota > Metazoa > Chordata > Lepidosauria > Squamata > Pythonidae > Python > Python bivittatus. The sequence goes on from NW_028277098.1 coordinate 2,919,131, forward strand.
TGAACTATGTGAAGTTGCTCTTGTTACAGAGTTATTTAAACAGCAAAGTAATTGAGATAAATAAAACTACTTTTTTCCCACAGTAGATCCTGATGAAAAGTATTCAGTATATTTTCCGTACCAATAATTTCAAAATATTCACAAAATATTTAATATTTATATTTAACATCTATTTTCTCCATTCTTTATTTAAATCAGAGCATATTCTTATATTGATGGAAACAGAACATATTCTATAATGTGTGTGTGTGTGTGCGTATGTGAGAGAGAGAATCTGAAAGCATACACTCATATATAAGAAAAAAGATGATAAAATAATGGCATAATCCCATAATTTTCTACTCATAAGTGTCTCATTAACCTCACAGTTCTTCCAGACATAAACTTTTGGGCAGTTATGTCATGTAAACAGCAATGTCAACATCACTCAATTCATTTCTTTTACTGTTATGTCCTTTATTATGCAAAAAAGAATCCATATTTTATTCACAGTGGGCAAATCAGGAAAGAATGTACTCCACTTCCAAGTACAGTATTTGATCCATCTGCCACCTTCCATTTTTGGGGGCCTCCCAAAATACCAATCATTGTATGTATGCAGGTATTCTGTACATGCAGCTTTATAAAAACTTTTAAAAGTGGAAGTGTTGAAATTCAGAATATTTTTGTTAAATATTGAAAGAATATAGCTTCTGGAATTCCACTGTAAAATAATCTGTTTGGAAAGAAAATATCCATAAATATACAAAAAAATCTATTTGAGGCACAAAACAGTGGAAGTTAAAGAAGTTTTAGAAGAAGCTTATGGCAAGTGTTCTATAAAAATCATAATTTTAGAGCATTGATCACAATCCCTACAATGTATGTTTCTGTAAATTGGCAAGTTTCTTACCAATAGCATTTCTGAATCTTTGTATTTTCAAAAATATTGCCCACAGATAATAGAAATGTAATTAGCCTTATTTAATCATATCACATACACTTTATATAACAAGCATTGTGCTTGAACTGAAAATGGCATGGTTTAGAATGGCAAGTATGCCTGAAAATGTTACCTAAATCTGTCTAAACTCTTGCAAATGTTTTCTCCTTTTTTAAAGAGTCAGAAATTAAGAAGCCTAGCTTCCAAACTAGACTTCTTTATTTAAAACCAAGCAAACTCCATCCCCTCAGATGAATTTGTGAGAGCAAATTTCATCCCATTCTTCTAAAACTTCATGCTCATCAATGAATAGTACAAATCTTATTTCAGACTCAGTTCCCCAGTCAAATTAGGCAGCTTTTGATTCAAGTCAAACTGAGCTATTTTCTGAAGCACCAAATTGAGCAGAAACAAATCCTGTGGTCACTGCACTTTAAGAGCGAATGGTAGTTCTGTAAAGCACTTGAAGGATCTTAAGGGAATTCTTAAATCCACACCAAACTATAATTCTCTTCATCTATTGTTGGGGAAGGGACTCACCTGTTAATTTTGATGTTCATGTAATACAATTTGTGGGATGTAAAATAGAGAAACATGTTTTTCTTTTTAAAGAATCCAATGTTGGTTTTGATTGCTGCATAAAAAAGACAAATAACTGATGAGAAATACTCTTATAATGTTTTATGGATAGGAGCATGTTGAAGATGGAAGACCCAGCGTGTACAGGTCAATGGTCAGTAACAGTTCGAAGGAGATGTCTGCCTTCACAGATTTTCCATATCCAGAAAATTTTCCAGCCTTTTTATCCCATCACCATCTCCTGGAATATCTGAGGATGTATACAAAACATTTTGATCTCCAGAAATACATTCAATTAAAGGTAAGCTTTAAAAGTATTAGAGAGATGAACTTTCACATTTAAAAACAAAGTAGAGCATTTATTTCTAGAGACTTTGGTTTAGTGCAACTCAAAACCAGAGTTTGCCTCTCAGATTGTAAACTTTCCAGGGCAAGTAAATGAGTTTGGCTCAAAGAATCCACTTGTTCACCCTCATTTGTACATTCATCTATTTATTTTTAATCTAAAAAGATGCCTATGAACTCAAAGCCAGGCACATTTGCAAGTTCAGTCCTTTCTGGATCATCATATTTGGTTATTTTCTGGAAATGTTTCAGACAAAAGTGATCACCATAAAGAAGTGTCCTGATTTCTCTACCACTGGCCAGTGGGATGTTGTTACGGAAGCCAATGGGAAGCAGAAGTCAACCATTTTTGATGCTGTGATGGTTTGTGTTGGTTACCTTACCGAACCTTCATTGCCACTCAACAGTTTCCCAGGTATATTTATTTCTGAGCATCTATTTAATTTAAAAATGCACAATCAGGTAATACCTTTTTAATATTTACTTTCAAAATGCATAGGCAGCCATTCTTAACAAGTGATCAGCTGTCATAACAAAATGAGCTGAACTTTGTGTTCTCTAGAGTGTTTCAAGATCAGTTTTTTTGCCATTACTGGATCTGTTTTAGATGCATTAGATCAGTCCACATCTCAGACTGAACTAAATTCAAGCAACCTTTAAGTAAACAAACCAGCTGCAGCTCTCCCCATTATCAGTGAAGACATCTGCCTCCTCCAGTGTACCATAAGGCTGTGAGAAGAAGGTTCAGAAACTCTTCACCACTGAGATATATTGGTTCTAAATTGAACATTAGTTCACTTGCTGAAATTCTCGAACACATTCATCTTAATAAATTGGGCAAAAGAAAACTGTGGATTATCTCTGAATTTTAGCTTCTTGTGGTGAGGGGCTGCATTTGTTGGAATAGTAGGGGATTTTTTGTTTGTGTTTTGGTTTCTGAGAGGAACAGAAAACATGGCAGGGAAGCAGCAATAAGTGGTGGGGAAGAGGAAGCAAATACTGTTTGGGGGGAGAAGATTTATACTGCAAAATAGATATGCTAACCCATGTGCAAGCTTAATACACCCATTTTGGCCTTTTATAAGAGTCCCCTGACCCACAGAAAATAATGCCTTTGAAAATTGTCCGTTTTGCTGCTAAATTTTGCTGCTGTCATCTGGGAGGGCTCTGGAGGGGCACAAAATGGAGCCGTCTCCAGTCCACAGTTGTCCACCTCTCTTTTAAAATAAAATTAATAAAATGACCAGTTGTAACTAAGCATATGCATATGTAACGGCCCCAACAATAAAAAATTCTTTAAAAAATAAGAAATAAAGTCAAGCATAACAACTGAGCCTTGCTGTTGTCCTACTTCAGGTCGGTATCATTATCTTTCGCTCTGGTTTTTCTATTAGCTTCTACTTCCCCTCTTTATGGTATAGGATGAGATGGCATCCTTTCTGCCAGTTTAGGTTTTTCTTTGTTTTTGCAAGAATCTCTGTTGAATATGCTTTACATTTGCAAAGCAGGATCTCTTAAAAATTAAGTCATCCTTTTATGCAGTCTTGCTTAAGAACTGGCACAGGCAACTTGTGGCCCTCCAGAGTCTAGGTAGGCCAGCATTCTTCACAAGAAACAAAGAAACCTATGGCTACAACCTCCTGCTTGAACTTCTGCCCACTTATGAAAATCTTCACAGAGAATTAGCCTACAGCAGGGATTAGGCATGGAGAAGTGTACAGTAATAATGTGGCACTGTCTAGCATAGGACTGTTAGCATCAAGTCTATTCAAGAAATATATTGAACATTGTTTTATGAAACTCAAACACAGTTATTAAAGGAAGGAATATCACCAATCCTTAAAATCCCCCAAAATACTACCCATCTTTGTTTCTTACAGGAATATTGAGGAAAGCACTGTATGAATTTCTTAGATGGTATCAATAATTGGCAAGCTACAGTTTCAGATTCCTCATGCAATAACAGGCTACAATAATCTTGGTTGGGCTCATGTAAGGGTAACTGGGATAATACATGTAAAGCTCTTCGGATATTAGGGATGTTCTGTATAAATGCCACAACTGCAACCAAGATGGAACCTGCTATTATTATTTTAAGTTTCATTTGGAAACTCACTGGATTTGTCTTTGTTTCCCCACAGGCCTAGAAAAGTTTAATGGCCACTATTTTCATAGCCGAGAATACAAAACTGCAGAGGTATTCAGGGATAAAAAGGTGCTTGTGATTGGCATGGGGAATTCTGGAGTTGATATTGCAGTGGAAGCCACTCAAACAGCGAAAAGGGTAAAGTACCTCAGAACTGTTTCACTTCTGGGAACCTGACCGGCCTACATTTTAGCCTTGGTTTTGGCAGGGAAGCTCAGAGGCTGTTTTCTTATCAGTATTGTTCTAATGTGAGGAACCTAATTCTATACAAATCTTCCTGATAAAACATCCCCCTCAGCTAATACGAGTGTGAGAATAATAGGAATGAGAATTAGCTTATGTAATTTATTCAGTAAAATATGCTCCTTATTACTGTACTGAATAAGTTCAGAACTTAAGAGAGGTGTGCTTGTTCACCCCAGATTTCTAATACTAACAAACAGGTGAGGTCTTCTAAATGAAGGCCTAATGCCAGTAACCAAGTGAGCTGATCACACAATTAAACAAAGGGTTTGCAGTTACAAGCAAGTTCAGTATATTCCCTGGCCAGTGTTTTTATATCTATGGGCTGGGAAAAGCAGTTTCAAAGCAGCAAATGCCATTTTACAAATGACAGCTTATCACTGCCTTTTGCTTGACAAGGTGCTCTGCAAATTTATGGGATACATACTTCTTGATTCAGTTTGCCTTGTAATTTCTGGAATCCCCTTGTAGTAGCATGATGAAGGAATGAGGGAAAGGAGCTCAAATGCAAATTACTGCCACCCCAGCTATAGCAATACGGCTGACCTGTAGAGTAAAAAGCTGGGGGTTCTGTTCTCCCTTCCTCTCCCACAAGAGATTAACAAAAGCAAACTTCATTTAACAAGAAAACAGTTCAAATATAAAGCCCCTTGTTAACATCAAATATGAATGTGCAACCATTCCCTGCTGAAGGAGAGAAAGGCAGAGTTGCCTCAACAAAGTAGCTGCCTCTTTGAGTTAAAAGAGTTAAAAAGGGGAACAAACCTTTTTTAAAGTTTTTTTTTAATTTAAAAAAGAGAAAGAGTCAGTTTGGTCTAGTGGTTAAGGCCCCAGGCTAGAAAGCAGGAGACTGTGAGTTCTAATCCCGCCTTAGGCATGACAGCCGGCTGGGTGACTTTAGGCCAGTCACTCTCCCTCAGCCCAACTCACCTCACAGGGGTTGTTGTTGTGGGGAAAATAGGAGGAGGAAGGAGTATTAGGTATGTTCACCACCTTGAGTTATTTATAAAAATAATAAAGGTCAGATAAAAAAATCTAAAAGAACAGGAAAAAAAAGACGCCGCATTCCAGGCAGACCACATGATTCTGGTCCAGTACAAATTGCTCAGCTTAGGAACTTACAGAGGTTCAAGTCTGTCAAAGGAAAATGATGACTCAAGGACTATAAAGTTATGCTCATGAACAGAATTCCAAAATCATATATAAAACTGAGAATTATGTACTATTCCCAATTTGTACAGAAACACAAGCACAAGAGACAAAAAGAGCTTAGCTAACATATACCCCACACAGCAAAATAAATAAAAGGTCTAATGAAAATTCCTGGCTAAAACACTGATCACTTTCTACACAAACAAGCTGAATATCAGAGCTGTTGGGGAGATGGTACATCCTTGCTCTGGCACAGAGCTTCCTTCCATCTCTATGTTCCCTATTTTTAAAAGAATAACCCTTTTTCTCTATCTGGGAGAGGAGAAGGGTAAGGATTCTCTTCTGAGCATATGAACTGTACCTGAGGGGTGGTGTAATACATCAGACTCAGATTGCCTAGGCATTTAGACTAGCAGAGAGACTGCAGTGTTATGCATGCTTGCTAGCTATTCACAACATCAGTATTGGGAGTTTGTAAGGCAGGGAGATTTTTTCGCCATGGAGAATGCAGCAGCATGGGAAAAATTTTGCAATTCTTTCACTTTTACTGAGAGAGGAAACAATGTATATCTAAGCATAGATCTGAGGGATGTGGCACTCAGTTCCTGGCCTGCAAGTGAACATTGATTGACTGCTAGGTCCCTCTGCTTGGCTATTGGTCAGAAGGGGCTGGTAACTTTCTGTGGGCTCCAGATTCACAAAGATATGTTATGCAACTAGACAAACAGCCTTGATCAGTTATCCCCAATCAATACAGCCAAGAAATGGGCTCACCGACACTATCAGGGCCCCAGGCTCGATGGCAAAACCAGGTCTTTAAGACCTTGCAAAAAACCAGCAGGTTCAGAGTAAGCCTGATCTCCAGAGGGATGATGTTTCAGAGGGTGGCGCTGTGCCAGAAAAGGCTCTCTTCCTGGGTCCCACCAGATGGCGCTCCCTCACAGACAGGACTTGGAGCATGCCTCTCCCGCTGGATCTAACAGGATGGATAGATACCACCGGGGAGAGATGGTGCCATAAATAACAGCTCCCTTTTACAATCCCTTGCTTTTGTCCACACTGACTGAATATTACTAGACCCTAAAATGTGAAATACCTGGACAGTATCAAATTGCCTATCCTACATACAAAAACAAGGGCATAGTTTATTGGCAGACCACATGTTCTGCATGCAAAGGTGTCAAACCCTTCCATTTCCAGGTTGGGCTGGGAAAATCTTCTCTCTGAAACCTTGAGCAACAAGTTTAAATAATAATTAGTGGATGGACATGGCATACAGCAGTTTGATATAGGAAATTCTACATGTTTCTGCATATGTCTCAAAACAGGATACAGAAGAATTTATTGGAATAAGCCTTAGGAAAAACTCTGATTTTCTATACTATTGTTTGAAGACTTAAGTAGAATGGTAGCTCCATCTTGTGTGAAAAACTGACTATGTCCTGAATACTTTTTCTACAGCCAATGGAGAGATTCTTCATATACCAGTGTGCATTAACTATCTTCTGATTTTCCCACTGAAAACAGCACAAGGTTTTGTACAAAATTAGCAGGAGGATTTTCTCCCATATAAGCCTGACTGTACAGTTAAGATCATTTACAGAGGCCTGCCTCTGTCACCAGAGCTTATTCTGCACAAGGGAAAGGGTCACGTTAAGAGTATGAATTACCCTCCCATTTAAATTTCATTTTTAAAAATTTATTTCTATTAGAATTTTTAAATACAATAAAAGTATAAAGAATTAAAGGAAAGATAGGAAAAAGAGAAAAAAGAAAAGAAAATATAGAATTACGACTTTTCCCTTCTTTCTATTGAATTGCCATCTTACTCTTTCCCCTCCCTCTTTTTTTCCCTCCCATTTAAATTTCAATACACAATAAAACAATGGAATGGAAAACATGCAAAAAGTAGCAAAATACACATGAGCAATATTAAAAACCAGACCAGAGGAAAATTAAATGGAGAGGCCTAAGAAAAAATAAGGATTAAGGTCTGATGCCCAGATAACATCATACTAGCTACAAGCTTCCCCAAACAGAGCATCCCATAATCTGCGTGCTGCCAATTTTTCCTGGGAATACCTCCTCACACCTTACATAGTAGCAAAACAAGGGACCTTTGATGACCAACTGGGTTTATGGGTAGGGAACCTGAAACCCTTCAAATATTACAGGACTGCAGTGCTCTAATATCTATATGAAACTGCTGGTGAGGCATAGGGTTAAATATCATCAGGATGCTGACGATGAAACTGAAGTGTTCTCCCAGTGCTTGGAGGCTGTTCGGGACTGGGTGGGGAAGAACTAGCTTCAGCTCAACTCTGACAAGGCTGTGGGTTTTAGGACCCTTGGTATCTAGTGATTTTCTACTGTTAACTCTGCATGGGGTTACACTTCCCCAGGTAGAGTTGGTGCATCTGGGGGTGCTCCTGGACTCGTAGCTCTTGCTCACAGAACAGGTGCAGCTGTGGCTGGAGAGCCTTTGCAGAAATACATCTTGTGTGCCAGTTGCATCCATTCCTAGATTGGGAGGCACTTCTCTCAGTCACTCATGCCTTAATCACCTCCCACTTGGACAGCTGCAACATGCTGTACATGAGGCTACCCCTGAAGAGTATTTGGAAGCTGCAGCTGGTCCAGAATGCACATGCAGTTTTGGGGACATCATGGTACACCTATGTAATACTGCTACTACATCAGCTGCACTGGCTCCCACTAGGCTTCCAGTACCATTCAAGGTGCTGGTTGACACCTTTAAAGCTATTCATAGCATGGGGCCAGGTTACTTGTGGGACTGCTTATGCCTGATGTTTTCTACCTGTCCCACCATGTCTGGCACAATGGGCACGTTCTAGGTCCCCTTGATGAAGCAGTGTTACCTAGTGGACCCTTGGAAATGCCCCTGCCTTCTGGAACAGCCTGCTCCTAGAGATACAGACAGCCCCCAGTTATATTTTCCTGTCTGGTGAGATCAGGCAGAGTGCGTACACTCTGGGTACCATTGATTAAACAGTGTCATCTTGCAGGACACAGGAAGGATGCCTTCTTTGTCACAGTGCCTGCCTCTGAAATGCACCCTCTCCCAAAGATCCATACAGTCCCCACCCTAATGACATTCAGAAAATCATTTAGAAGTTGGTTGTTCTGCCAAACCTTGGGGTGGGGTGGTTGTGGAATAAGTTTGGTTTTTATTGGTACTGAGTTAGTCTTCCCATCAGCTATGACTTTGTTTTGTATATGTTCTTTCTTTTTTAACTGTAAGCTGCCCAGAGTTGCTTAGGAGTTGAGCAGCCTCAAAACTGAAATCCATCAGTCAAAATATTGGCCTTTCAGGAGGCCATGAAGATCTGGTTTGTCCCGCAGGCAATAGGGCCTGGATGTTAATTTACTGTAGCTCTGGCATGTATATATAAATTACATTGGGGAAGCTGATATTTTTTATTGGGACCTCAGCTTGGATTTTGTTTTGTTTTTTTATGGATTGGAAGTTTGTTCTACCTAGTGGGCACAGTCAGATGGATATCGGCAGGCCACACTATAGCCGGCAGAACTAAAAAGACCAGGTGGACCTATATAAGGAGTAGGCAATTCCTGGATCTGTCTCAAGCATGAAGTCTGACTGGAATTAATCTAGATAACTAATGTCTTCCAAGAGGGTCAGCACTGCATGAGTTTGTGTTATTTATGAAGCTTTATACCACCTCAATCACAACTGTTTCTAAGCAGTCCACAGCCCAACGCTATTCTGTACATAATAATTGTTGTACTCCACCCAGAGTCACCTTGTGTGAGATGGGCAGCTATATAAATATGATAAATAAATAAATAAATAAATAAATAAATAAATAAATAAATAAATAAATATGGAAGAGAGAGAGAAAAGACAAGTTCTCATCTTAAGAGAACCCAAACTTCTCTGGACTGAGATAATACTATTAAATATATTTTAGTTTGAGATGTAGATATGACTTGAGATTGTTCATTATATCAGGATGCTGCTATGTTTTCATGGTCTTCTGTTTTTCAGGTGATGATCAGCACAGAAAGAGGTGCTTGGGTAATAAGTCGTGTTTTTGATAATGGCTACCCCTGGGACATGATGTTCCTATCTCGTTTTTTGAATATTATCCGAAATAGCCTCCCTGGACGTATCACAACATGGTTGATTGCAAGCAGAGTGAGCCAGTGGTTTAACCATGCAAACTATGGCTTAATTCCCCAAGACAGGTACTGGGAATAAATTGGAGGCTAAAGTTGGGTAGATAATAAAGTTGACAAATACAAATATTTCTTCTAAATTGTAAGTTTATAACATAAAATCCGAGTTGAAGGAAAATGGGAAGAAATTGTATTTCCAGGTTGAAAATGTAGAAGTAGGCCTGATCTGGGAAAATTTCGTACCTTAGTCAGGAAAAGCAAAATCCCATTGCACAAATCTGCTGTGCAAGTTTTTTTTTTTTTTAATAAGGTTTGAATGGGAAAACTCAGTGTGTAGCCCAAACTTGGGCTTTACTACTTCAGGGAGCCAAGCGATCACCCGAAGTACGCGATGTGGTTCATCGGTAACACACAAGCCTGACATCAACATCAGAGTATGCATCAGGGTTAATACTGATCTCTACCACATCATTTTTTCTTAGTTTTTTAAAATTTATAGTTAAGATCTGGGAGATCAAGCATGCTTATGGCTACAGTTGCATATTTGATTATTTCTACATTTAAATATATATCTACAACTAGATTATGCTTATTTAATCATATCAATTTTTAATATAAGGAAATCAATAGCAAATTCAGTTTTATTCCTAAGATCATGATCTGTGTGTGTGTGTGTGTGTGTATGTATGTATATATACACACACACAAACACCAAGATTTTCCTCCCCTCTGATTGTAGAAGTATTTTAAAGTAGGGAATACTAAAGTTTGTAGAATTTCTATTCTGGATAGATATCTCAAATCTCTCCCTTCCCTCCAGGAGTTTTTTAAGTCTTCAGACCCTGATCCTTCTCCTGCTTTAGTGACCTGGTACTTCCTAACAAATCAAAATACAAAAATTGAAATAATTTCTATAGTGCCACCTCCTGGCCATGCATCCTGACCAAGTAGTCTAGCATTCTGACTAGATGATTCAGTACTAATTTCTTTCCCTTGGGAGATAAACCAATCTCACTGAAGATCAACAGAATCAAACTTTATTGACAGAGAGAGAGAGAGAAAGTATAATGTAATGTAACATAATGTTGAAGATGCTTTTTAACTTTATGTATTAAAATGCCAGTTTGATGTAGTGGTTAAGGCACCATGCTTGAAACTGGGAGACCGTGAGTTTAGTCCTGCCTTAGGCATGAAACCAGCTGGGTGACCTTGGGCCAGTCACTCTCTCTCAGCCCTAGCAAGCAGGCAAGGGCAAACCAATTCTGAAATCTTGCCAAGGAAACTGCAGGGACTAGTCCAAAAAAAACCCAAAACAAAACCCTGACTCAAATGCGCACATACACACACTAAAATGCAAATGTTCAATGGAGAAATTGATAACTACAGAACTATCAAGATCACAATACTATAGCAGCTTGGAAACTAGTTAAAAGAGAACAATCCAAAGGAAAGTAGATCAGACCACAATTTGGCAATGATCCATCACAGATAAAGAGCTTACTAGACAAATTCCCTGTAAAGAAATTATTACCAATCATAAGATTCCAAAGAAAATTGTATTTTCATGCATAGCCTGAATTAATGAATGAAGGCAGACATTAAATACCAATTCCATAATTTGTGCAGGGAGATGTAGCGCAACACAGAAAACAGAAATGAAAAGCTTAGTGCAAATTCATGGCTATACATATATCATATTTCTATAGAATTAGCAGGCTTCTCAAAACAAATATCCTCTGCTTCCTTTCCTGCACTTCTATAGCTTCTTGGAGATTCCAAACATTAATCAGAGGTAGCTGGAGAGATGGTAGTTGTATTCCTTCCCAATTTCTTTTTCCAGATTTCTGCCCTTTGTTTTAAAAAGACCAATCCTTTTCTTTATCCAAAGGAGGGAATAGCTGGGGTAATATGACTTGTACGTGACAAAAAGCCATTTCTTGCTCACGGGGATATGGATTGTATGTCTGCAGTCTGACATGCAGCCTCCATTCAAAACATGAGCATTAAAAGGGGCTCCAAGGTTTAAAATTATTTTGTTCTACTACTGATTGTGCTACCTCCTGAGACTACATCCTGGTCTGGCCTTAGGTAGACTCACTTCAGTCTTTCAGAACAAAGTAACACTCTTTTGTAGAGCAAGGTTGCAAGCAGAGTAATTTGCTAACTATATTTGTACAAATCTAGCCATAATTGACAAGACAGCAAGCATTCTAAATCCTAGATTTGAAAGGAACTGTTTCTTACATAACGCTTAGTGCTTCTCTCTGAGTCTACAGGAGTAGTTTCCTAAGCTGTGAAAGATGAAAGCAGAGATTTGCAAACTCTGCTTCTTTTGTCTTAAGAGATATAAATGAATTTTCCCCTCACCATAGTACTAGATTTCAAGGCCAGCCAATGAAATTGTTAGGCAAGAGATTTGGAACACATCAAATGAAATACATCTTTACACCATGCTAATGGAGTTCACTTGTACAAGCTGTGAGAATTGCCATTAGTTTAGCCAGCTTAGAACACACACACACACAAACATATACATATACATTCTTGGAGGATAACATTATTCATTCATAGCTAAATGAATGAAAATTCCAGGTTCAGACTCAAAGGGAAATGTCTTTCTCATAACCTGCTTATATGATCTCCAGAAGCTAACCTATGTTAGAAACCATACTCTGATTTGATCCAGTAAGAAGGATATAGTATAAAAATGCTGAAAAGGAAAGATAGCCCAGGGGCTACCTCCTTTGCCTGAAACATACTAATTGCCTTTATCTTTCTTCCTAGGAGTGTGATGAGAGAGCCTATTTTAAATGATCTACTTCCTCCATGTATTCTCACTGGAAAGATCTCTATTATGCCTGCAGTGAAAGAGTTCAAAGAGAATGCTGTTGTGTTTGTAAATGTTCCCACTGCAGAGGAAGTAGATATTGTTGTCTTTGCCACTGGATACAAAGCTTCTTTTCCTTTCATTGATGAATCAATCCTCAAGGTTGAAAACGGTCATGCTTCCTTGTACAAATACATCTTTCTTCCTCAATTAGAAAAACCAACACTAGCCATTATAGGCTTCATCAAGCCCTTTGGTGCAGTCATGCCAGTTGTGGAAATCCAAGCACGCTGGGTCACACGTGTCTTTAATGGTATGTGGAATGAGATGCAAGCCCCTAATAAGTCCTTGAGCGTATCTATTATACATGCAAAATGCTGCTGGATCTAAGACTGATGATATGAATTAAACTTGGTGTTCTTTGATAGTACCTTCACAGTAGGAGCTACTAGCCTGCTTTCAGATGTACCTCTACTAGATAGATATAGTGTAGATAACCAGCTCAGTGGAGACCAATATCATATCTCATACATGTATTTTAATGATAACTCCAGGCAGCCTCCCCCACCCTGAGATACTGACCAGATCCATACTTGCTTCCACTTAGCAGAGTGGCTGCACCCTATACCATCTTACTATACTCTTGCCTTGGAGGATTCCCCCTTGTTGTTTAGAGTTTTTGAAACTGGCCTACCTTATTAAACTAAAAAACTCACTGTTCATAATTAACTGAGTTCATCTTGTGCTGCTCAGCTCTACTCATGCAAGTAAGCCTGCATTTTTATACCTTCTAAAATAGAGGTAATTGGGGATTCAGGGACCTATTCTAACTTCAGGGTCTTTCCATCTGATTTCTAGAATAACCTCTGTTCCAAAGATTGCACCCATTACATACCTCAGATGCATCCTTTCAACTTAGGTGCAGACCTCTTCTCACTTCTTCCACTCTTTAAACCCAGTTATTTACTTTATTGCTTCACTCCTGTTTGCAGAGTTGAGATGCAGGCAATTGAGAATAACTAAGTGATATTCAGGTAGTCCCCAGTTTAAGAACAAGTTCCATTCCCAAGGTCTATCCTTAAGTCAAATTTGTATGCAAGCCAGAACAGTGTTATTGTATAATACTGTATAAGTAGTAATGTGTAATTAACTTGAACCATTGTGTATTTAACTCAAATCATTGTGTATTTAATTCAAATTTTGCTACAATAGGCTCCGTTCTTAACTATGGGTCATCCATAAACTGGACATTCTCAACCTGGGGACTACCTGCATAAAAAAGCAGGGGTAAGCCAATTCTCCAAGTCAGAGGCTGCAACTTGTTTCACTGGTCAGTCTTTTTTTTTTGAGTGGAGGGGCTGTTTTTAAGATGCTTAAGGGTAAAAATAGTAGTAGGAAGCCTTGGGGTAGCATACTCCCATTTCAATTCTCAGAATATATCTCACATCGTTTTGAGGAAAACAAGTAAACCTTCAACTGTAAGAAGATCACTCCAGTTACAAGATAATCTCATGATCATTTCCATTTGGGCATTTTTTATTTGCCAAATCTTATTTGAAATCTTCATTTCACACAGCAATTTATGCTTACTGAGAGATGGGCAGCCAGTTTTTCTGTTTGATGGTACTCTTCCACTAAAATTATTGTTTACTTGCTTTGGTACCAAAAAGAAAGTGCCTTGCTGAAACATTCCCTATCCTTTCAGATTTGTGTAAATTGCCTCCAGAGAAAACCATGATGGCAGAAATCAATGAAAAGAAAAAAAACAAAGTCAACTGGTAAGTCTTTTTTGGTAATTAAGACCATGTTGAGCCAAATCTCCTTGGCTGGACAAAAATGCACTCAAATTGTTAGCTGACCAGCCTTCAGCACATGCTTGATCTTTGGAAAACACTTAAAGTTGTATACAGTGTAAATATCGTCAATTGCTAATACTTTTATATCACACAGCAGATAAACGATCATCTCCTAAGACCAATCACAAACTAAAGCTGATGCAGTTGAGAGAGGAAGGAACTAAAATCTGCCAAAAGTCTCCCCTTTGTCCAGAATTAAGAGGAACCGGAGGGACATGGACAAATCTTCATCTAACAACCTCAGCCTACTAGTTCAGGTCACATGGCTAAGTACTGGCATACAGTTAAAAAGGCTGGGAGCACTAAATTTTATTTCCATAAATGTTAATTGATTTAAACCAGATTACCCAGTTTAATCTTTATACAACCATTCCATAAGCCTCACCAGCTTGATTGTAAATTCAGTTCTAGCAGAGGGCTGTTTCAATGCACATGGTAATAGAATCTGAATATCTTAATGTACTGTTTATTCTTAGAAAACATATGATAATCTTTAGTATACCGACCATCACAACAGTCTTTGAGAAAATGGAAACAATTTCCCTGTTCAGTCATGATCAAATTAGTTAGGAGAAAAGGTTAGTAGGTTGTTATAAGTCATACCATTCTGCACTGTATTTTAGATTCAGGATCCACTAAGTTCCAAGACTTTTAATTATGCAATTTTATTTTTAAGAATTTTATCCTCGCTCTTCTGCCCAAAATGGTTCTCAGATTGGTGCCTTGCAATTAAAATAAGCACAATTATTAACACACATGCAAAGCAGAACAGACAACTATCATTTGATTGCAACTAATTCCCAAATCACTATATATGTCATCTGCTTGTAAACCCCATTTCCTTTATCTACTTCAGATTGCAGACTGTTATCTTGCTTCTTCGGTATACCTATTAATCTGCAGCTCATAATTAGTCAACAGCTTAGCCCAGAGAATAGGAACAAGCCAGTGTTAATTGTATCTGCCTCAAACACAATACTTGCCAAGTTTACTACTCCCACCTACTTTAAGCACTCCATGAACTCATCAATAGCAAAAACAGAAACAAAAGTTTAAAGGCACACCTATACAAGGGGGGGGAAAAGCTTCAAGCCCCTCCCCTCCCCATATACACACAGAATCCTTGAAGTTGCACCCTATATTTGTGGGCATTTGTCTGGTGTAGTTTTGGAGAACTACAGCATCTTCACTTCATGGTGGCACCTCAACATAGTAGATGAAATGTACTTGCCTTGCAAAGCTTGCCAAGTGCCGTATGATTGCTGACTTTCATGCTAGCATTATAGGTCCCAGGTGGGAAAAACATGAGCTCAAATCAAGGACCGTGGCAGGCAGCATGTCCAATCAGAAAACAGATGCCCCATATCTCAGAAAAACACAGTAGTTGTTTAGCAACTGTTCAAAGTTACATCAGTGTAAAAAAAAAAAAAACAGCTTTGCAACCAATCCTCACATTTATGACCATGGCAGCATCCCACGGTCATGCAATCGCTATTTAGCATTTCACAACCAGCACACTTTACAACCATTGCAGTGTCCTGTGGCCACAGGATTGTCATTCACATGCTTCACAACTGGCTCCCAACAAGCAGAGTTAATAGAGAATGCGGAAATAAAATCTCAAGTTGCGGTCACATCATGTCTCACTTAATGACCAAATGAGAAGTGACAGCATAAGTCCGTCATAATCACATGATTTTCCACTTAGTGACCATGGCACTTAGCAACAGAGATGCTGGTCCCAATTGTGGTTGCTAAGCAAGGACTACCTGTATACACTTCTGGTGGAAGTGAGAGGAAGACGAAGAGAATGCACGTATTTGAGAATGTTGAGACAGCTTGTCTCTTTTGCAGCACAGTTGGTGGGAGGGTGTCAAGTTGCAGAGAAGGAATATTCCCCTTGTATGATACCTTTAACTATTCAGCAATACAACAGCATTTAAAACTAATATCTAAAATACTTGGATAAATGATTTTAAGAGAATTCTCTATCTGAAAATGTTATTTTGCCAATCACTATCTATCTGATCTTTAGTGTATGGAATTCTAAGAAAGGTCTCTGAGGAAGACAAGGGCCACATGCAAAAGAAATATCTCTTTTCAGATATTTAGCGTCTAGGTCACTTTTAAAGATAAAAGAGCACTTTGAATTGTTCTGGAAACAGCTCAGGAACCAATCTAGTTGTTTTAAAATGGGCTACATATATTTCACTCTGCTCACTTACATTTATTCAGCAATCTTCTAGAGCCAAAAGGGAGTGAAGGAGTGTTCCCTCCTGAAATGGAATATAGTATTCTATTCCTACTATTAAAAGAATAATGCTTCCAGTCTTAGGAAAAAACTATATGTTATAAATGCAGCCATTTATATCATTAGCCCAAATACCTTTTTCTTTATTACAACTTGTTCTAAATAAGGGGGTGATATTCAGAAGGGGTGGAATGAAAAGATGGCTTAACAGCCAGCTGTTTTCCCCAGTATCTCCTCTTTCTGAAAAATGTTTACCTCACAAATACTGGTCTGTGAGTCAATACTGGGGAAAGTAGTATAGATGCAGAAAGGGAAGTTTCAGAGGAATACTGTAGCAACTTACAGAGGAAAATTAAGTACTCCCTTTCCTCCACACACCTTCTCTGTGCAAAGGAATCCCAAGAATACTTTGCAAAAAAACCAAAAAAATTGCGGGGGGAAGGAAGGAATTGGATTGTTATACGAGGCTACAATATTCAGGTAGTCCTCACTTACCAACTGCCTTGTTTAGCGACCATTTGAAGTTATTACAGTGTAAAAAAAAACAGCTTTGCGACCAATCCTTGCATTTATGACTGTTGCAGTGTCCCATTTGCATGATCACCATTTAGTACTTCGCAACCAGCACACATTTACGACTGTTGCAGTGTCCTGTGGTCACAGGATTGCCATTCACATGCTTCATAACTGGCTCCTGACAAGCAGACTTAATGGAGAACATGGAAGTAAAATTGCAAGTCGCGGTCATGTGATGTCTTGCTTAATGACTACAGTGATTCACTTAATGACTGAATGGCAAGTGACATTGTAAGCCTGTCGCAGTCATGTGATTTTCTGCTTAGCGACCACAGTGCTTAGTGACGAATTGCCAGTCCCAATTGTGGTCACTAAGCAAGGACTACCTGTAATGTGCAAAGTCAGCCTTTACAGTAGTCATTGTTTAGCAACCACGACTGGCACCCGCAACTTGGTCATGAAGCAAAGCAGCCACTAAATGAAACCACGACTGTGCTTACAATCTTACTTCAGCTTTCCTTTGCTTTACAGACCTGTGAAGGGCGTAAATGTGGGCATTGGTCGCAAAGTTACTTTTTCATCACCATTGTAACTGCAAATGGTTGCTAAATAAGTTAGTCACTAAATGAGGACTACCCTGTATGAACATTTTCTTCAAGTGATGTCTCAAATTTTGCATGCAGGTTTTGTCCATTTTATCTGTGAACTGGCTTCCTGCGCTGGCAGGAAGAGGCTAAATATTAAAGATCTAGCGTCCCCAAGAAAAAGGACAGAATTTTCAGTGCCAGGTTCCTAAAAATTATGCTCGTAGATCAGAAAAGCAATGAAATAACAAATAAAACTGGCTCTCCTGAGGCCACTGTAAACCTTTTGATTTTGTAGAGCAAATTATCATAACTTAATCACAAAGCACCTGCTCTGCATGCAGGTCACATAAAAAGTTAATGGCATGTCCAGTTTTTAAAGTATCTGAAATGGAAGGGCTGAGAAAGATGTCTGCTTAAACCATAATACAGTGCAAAATATTAGGCAGCTAAACCAATGAACTGATTCTATTTTTACTGGCCGTCAGTACTGGCTGAACATCTAGTAGCCTGTACAAAGCTGAGTTTCACTCAGGGACATACAAATCCATCTTTAAAGAGGTTTTGCAAAGGAACACGGTAGTCCTGACTTCTAAAACAGAAGCAGACTCTCTTCTTCATTCTGAGTTGCTCCAGGGCTCCTTCACAGCTTGGACTAGCACTTTGATTGCTGGAAGACATTCTACGTGTGCACAAGAGCCCCTTTCAGATACTGGAAGTGCTGGTTGAAATTGTTGCCTTCATACTTCAATGAAGTTAATTGTGTCACCTCTGCAGTGTGAGGCAAATAATGCTGTCTCACACATTGCTAAGTTCATTTTTTCTTTATCAGAAAAGGAAATGGTAAATATTTCTGTTCATCTAAATTAAATCATAACAACTACAGTATAATGTCTCCAAACAGAACCACAGAAATTATAAGTTTTGGAAGAGGCTAAATATTAAAGATCTAGAATCCGCAAGAAAAAGGACAGAATTTTCAGTGCCAGGTTGTATATTTCATTTACTAACTGTACATATTTTCTGACTCTTCCTTTGTGTTGTTTGATTAAGGTTTGGCTTGTCCTTTGATGAAGTCCTGAAAACAGATTGCCTTGTGTACTGTGATGAACTTGCTTCCTTCATTGGTATAAAACCTAGTGTGCCAGCTCTACTTCTCAAAGATCCCACACTAGCAATGAAGATTTTCTTTGGCCCCTGCTCTCCTTACCAGTTCCGTCTGACTGGGCCGGGAAAGTGGGATGGGGCCAGAAATGCAATCCTGAACCAATGGGAACGAGTCCTGAAACCTTTAAGAATTCGAGTTGTGGAAGATTCTGTGAATTGGTTCTCTTACCTATTGAAAGTACTTGCCATATTTGTTATCTTTGCTGGAATTTACCTTAGTTTCAATTAGTTTTTGCAGATCACTTTGGGACAGCCAGGTGCAAATTTCTCCTTTAAAAAGGGTGTGCTACTCCAGGCCCTCAGGCATCCTCTGAAAAAAGTTTTGAGGATGATCCTCAGAGTTCTCTAAAAGTTATTACAAAATGTTGACTTTGAATAAGATTATTATATTACATTATTACATGACTGGATAGTAATCACATTAATTATATTTAATTTTAATTAAAGGTAAAAAAAGTCATAAATGTTGACCTGACCCAATTCACTACTTTTTGAAGTGCAGCCTTGGCATACCACCCAAAAGCCATCACCTGGCCCTCAGCTTCAGCCATGACACTTTCTTGGGCTTGCCACAGTCAGTCAGTTGACATAATAACTTAAAAGTCCTGCTAGAATATATAAGTCTTAACTAATTGATCTTTCTGTGGCCAGAAAAGTAGGACATGATTAAAGTTCCTGTTCCCCAAAAGCCAGTACTGAGAGCCATTGTGACTAGTATTATTGATAGATTTACTTTTCACAAGTATTTCTAATCCCCTTCCAAATCATTCAAATGGATCGTGCAGCACTCTATATTGTGGAAGCCAATTCCATAGTTTATGTGAAGGATCCCACTCTTCTTTCTAAAAGCAGTGCTTTGCAGTGATCCCAACCTCTCTCATCTGGCAATTCTAGTAGCCTTAAAAGGTTCTTATGGTTGTACAGGAATCTCTTCCTGCCTGTCAGCCCTTCAAGGTAGTCCAGGCAGGAAACCAAAATCATGAGTACTAATGGTTCTATTGCAAGGTTACAGGAACAGAATCTTGCAATTCTGAAAGCATTTCCCCTTCTGCTTTTACTTTCCAGAGAACTAGGGAGGGTCCCTTTGGAGATGCTTTCTCCACCCCCATCCCTCCTTTGGACTCAGATGTTGTTTATCCAATCATTGTCTAGGCTGCAGTTCTTCCTCCTGTCTCCCAAGGCTATTCTCACAGCCCATTACATCGCCCTTCTAGTCACCACCTGAAAGCATCAGAGGCTTTGGTGCACATGCGGATCACATATGTATTACTGGAACTGCCAGATGAAGCTTCAGGCCAGTGTGAAACACTCTGATGTGAATTACTGCCATGTCAATATGGCATCAAGCACCTCTTCAAGGGCAAACTTCGCCATCTCACAAAGGTCATTAACTATAGTAGTTAATGGCTTGAACTTACTGTTACCCTTCTTCCCTCTGCTACCTAAGTGTCATGTCTTGTAATTCTGGATCCTATAAGCATTGACCTTCAACTTCTCTTTTATCAATTCATTGATACCCTCATGATTTCAGATGGGTTAGGGTTTTGAGAAGAAAGGTATAAATCAGATGTAAAAAAGGCAATTTCCACTTAATATAAGAACATAAGAGCTCTGTCAGATCAGGCCATAGACTCATCTAGTGCAGCAGTGTGTGTCACATGGTGGCCAACTGGATGAATCTGGGAAGCTAAAAAAGTAACTTCCAAAGGGGCTCCAAACCAATCTACCTCTGTACAAAGAGATGTCAGAGCTCCATGCCAGTGCTACAGATTTAAACCATGATCAACCTTGTTTTCATTTGGAAGGCTCCCAAGCAAGAATTATCTTTTTCTTCAGAATCCCTGGCCAATAGCTGCATAAACCCACCATTCATAAGGTGCCTTGTTTTGACTGGTCTTGCAGATGCAAAATCATAAGAAAGCCAGGCTGAGAGATTTCTTTGAATGTTGCTTTCATTTCCATTTTGTTTTAATGAACTTAATAGTTTCTGTTCACAGAGCTCATTAGAGAATAAGTGTTTAAAGAAAGTTAGTTGTGTGACTGAAAATGTACTAACCAAGTCAGCCTCCCCAACCTATTACTCTCCAGATGTTTTAGCTGAATCATACCCCAAATCATCTTCATGTGGCTAGAAGCAAGGGATTTGAATCATCTAACATTCATGGTTGCAGTATTTTCCTAGTTTATTTTAACTAATTTACTTATTAATGCACTATTTACAGACAAAGAAACTAGTTTAATATATTTGGCTACCATAGGCACAAGATTCTATTTTTATTCCTACTGCAAATGTTTGCAACATCGGGACATTAATTTACTTTGGAAGACATTGTGCTGCCTTTAAAAATCATGGAAACATGTTAAGAATATAAGATGACTCAGAACCTTGCTTTCAGTATTGCTGACCCTGATCCCTTTGGAAAGCTCCCACGTGGAGGTTTCATTTGACTATGATAATTAATAGATATTATCCAATTTTGTACTCTAATTCTCACAAGTCTCAGCCACCATTGTCCATGGTCCGATGTAATGGGAATTATAATCCAAAAAACTGTGAAACTTCACAAGACCTCAATCTGAACTTTGCAAAAAGGTCAAGATATGGACCTCTTGCCTGAAGTTTCATAGCCTCATCTTAGATAAGCTCACATTTGTGATATCGGTGATAGAACCTAGCCTTGTCTTCTAAAACTTTTTTTTCTATTTCCTTTCATGTTTATCATACATTGGGGTCTTCTGCAAAGAACTTTGCTTGCACTGTGTCCAAAATATTTAAACTTTAGCTTCATTACTAGTGCTTGCAGTGAGCAGTATGGTTTTGCTTCATTTGGTATTGGATGATTTATCCTTCTTACAGTCCAAGGTACTCTCCAAAACTTTCTCATTTCCCAATTCAAAGGCATTGATTCTTTAACCTTTTTGATGGTTATATGTTAAATTGGTAAGATCGTGGCCTTGACAGGATGTACCTTTGCTGTTAAGATATTATGCTTTTAATAAGCAAATTGCACTATAAACACTTTAAATCATGTCATATTAAATAAATGTTTAACTTTAAATACCATATAATAATTAGCAGAGATTTTTTGTTTGTATGCATAGTAATAGTTAGAGAATGGAAAAGATGGCAAATTTCAGAATGGAAACAATGTTACAACATATTTTGCTTTATAGCCTTTTTATATGTTAAAATTGGTAAAGCCATGACCTTGATACGTACCTTTGCTGTCATATATGCTATGTTTCAATAAGCAGATTGTACTATAAACACTTTAAATCATTTCATATTACCTACATTAACAACTTTAAATGTCATTGCATAATTATTAGCAAAGATTTTCTGTTTGTATTCATAGTAACAGTTATAGAATGGAAAAAATGGCAAATTTCAAAAGGAAAAAATGTTACAACAGATTTTACTTTATATCCAAATGAATTATACATGCTTACATGTTAATATTTTTATAATTAGTAAACACTAGCTAAGAAAATTCAAAGGTATGTTTTCTTTTCCTAAATTACCTTCCCTAAATTGGACAATGTGTTCACTTCAACAGGTTTCTGGTACATTAGGTTGTTATTCTGTAGATTTTTATTTTTTTATTTTTTTGGTGCCTTTGAATCAGTGTTGACTCCTGGCAACTGTCTGAACAAGTCCCTGCAGTTTTCTTGCCAAGATTTCAGAAGTGATTTGCCATTGCCTGCTTCCTAGGGCTGAGAGAGAATGACTGGCCCAAAGTCACCCAGCTGGCTTCATGCCTAAGGCAGGATTAGAACTCATGTCTCCCGGTGTCTAGTCTGATGCCTTAACCACTACACCAAGCTGGCTCTTCTGTAGATAGGAACAACTGAAATGTGACATTTTGTTGGCAATTCCATATTTTGCAGTTGTTCCAGGATTCCAGAATACAGCCGCCTCCTTCCAGTGAATCATCCCAGCAAAATATTTCTCAGAGTGAATGGACAGTTTTCTTGGAGCAGAACTGTATGTTTGGACAGACCAATCAAATCTATAATATCACCATCAGCTTCTGCAAGTTGTATTTGTCTTGGAAAATTTACTTATCCTATATTGACTACAAAACTGCAAAAAAAAAAAAAAAGTGTGTATGTCTGTATGGCTGGCTGGGGAATTCTGGAAGTTGAAGTCCACACATCTCAGAGTTGCCAAGGTTGAGAAACACTGTACTAGAGGCTTGCTTGCCCATTATATCTGTGGAAATGGTTTCATTTAAATTGTGCGTGGCTGCACAGGATTAATACTGAGTCATCATCTTCTGTTAGTAACTCTCATTTCCCAGTTTTTTCCATTGAGGCAAAGACACAATAACTCCATAGTGTCTTTTGAGTCATAATACTGGGAATCCTCCATCCAAAGCCATCCTATGATACCCTTCTTTTTCTTTCTAAGCAGGACATACTGAAGAACTATACTGTTGCCAGCACAGACACCACTGCTAACCTTAGCCCTGATCTTTTCTCTTTGGAGAAGAGGAATTGGCTGTTTTTAATGCACACCCCTGCAGAGTATGAGCCCCATGAGTGTCAAGATCATCAACTTCCCTGCACTACCTTGATCAACCTATTCATATAATTTTCACATCGGTCAGACAAGTGCCATACATGCAACATAGTGGTCACAAATCCCTCTCTTCTGCATTCTGAATTCTGCTATAAGTCCTCCTCTCTGCCCAAGGGCATCAGAGGCATTTTCATGGGGAAGAAAAGGATATCAACCTTATCATTAACCTCTTAAAAATGTGCCATTCCCATCTTCCTTAATAGAATAAACTTCTTCTCATTCTTCATAAGAAGAGAATTGTTATCTAGTAACTACAGAAATGCTGATGTTACATTGATCACCAGGAGGCATCAGATGACTAGTTTTATCCTTATTGAGGCTTCTCAGACACAAGTAGCCAGATGTTATTATATAGGGCTCAAATTTCCTAACAGGAATCGAACTCATAACCTTCCCACTTAAGATGACTATATACAATGCATTTAGGAGCTATCCAATTATTTCAGGAAGGGACATCTAGAAATATTATCAGAATGATATATACAGTTCCTTCCCTTAAGCTCTCAGAGCAGACAGGTTGTTGTTCAGTCGTTAAGTCGTGTCCGACTCTTCGTGACCCCATGAACCATATTGCGCCAGGCCTTCCTGTCCTTCACTGCCTCCCTGAGTTTGCTCAGTTTCATGCTCATTGGTTCAGTGATGCTATCTAACCATCTCATCCTCTGCCGTCCTCTTCTCCTTTTGCCTTCAATCTTTTCCAGCATCAGGGTCTTCTCCAAAGAGATCTCTCTTCGCATTAGGTGACCAAAGTATCTGAGCTTGAGCTTCATTATCAATCCTTCCAATGAGCAATCAGGGTTGATTTCCTTTAAGATTGACTGGTTTGACCTCCTAGCAGTCCAGGGGACTCTCAAGAGTCTTCTCCAGCACCACAGTTCAAAGGCATCAATTCTTCGGCGCTCAGCCTTCCTTATGGTCCAGCTCTCACAGCCATACATTACTACCGGAAAAACCATAGCTTTGACTATGCGGATCTTTGTCAGCAAGGTGACGTCTCTGCTTTTTAATATGCTATCTAGGTTTGCCATAGCTTTCCTCCCAAGGAGCAAGCGTCTTTTAATTTCATGGCTGCAGTCTCCGTCTGCAGTGATCTTGGAGCCCAAATAAATGAAGTCTGTTACTGCTTCCATTTCTACCCCTTCTATTTGCCAGGAATTGATGGGTCCAGATGCCATGATCTTAGTTTTTTTAATGTTGAGTTTCAAGCCAGCTTTCGCACTCTCCTCTTTCACCCTCATCAAGAGGCTCTTTAGTTCTTCTTCACTTTCTGCCATTAGGGTGGTATCGTCTGCATATCTGAGGTTATTGATGATTCTCCCTGCAATCTTAATTCCAGCTTCTGATTCTTCCAGCCTGGCATTTCTCATGATGTACTCTGCATATAGGTTAAATAAGCAGGGTGACAGTATACAGCCTTGTTGTACTCCTTTCCCTATTTTGAACCAATCAGTTGTTCCGTGACCGGTTCTAACTGTTGCTTCTTGGCCCGCATACAGATTTCTCAGGAGACAGGTAAGATGGTCTGGTACCCCCATCTCTTTAAGAATTTGCCACAGTTTGTTGTGATCCACACAATCAAAGGCTTTTGCATAGTCAATGAAGCAGAAGTAGATGTTTTTCTGGAATTTTCGTGCTTTCTCCATGATCCAGCGAATGTTGGCAATTTGATCTCTAGTTCCTCTGCCTCTTCGAAACCCAGCTTGTACATCCGGTAATTCTTGGTTCACGTACTGCTGAAGCCTAGCTTGTAGGATTTTGACCATAACCTTGCTAGCATGTGAAATGAGTGCAATTGTGCGATAGTTTGAGCATTCTTTGGCATTGCCCTTCTTTGGAATTGGAACGTAAACTGACCTTTTCCAATCCCGTGGCCACTGTTGCGTTTTCCAAACTTGCTGGCATATTGAGTGCAGCACTTTAACAGCATCATCTTTTAGTATTTTAAATAACTCAGCTGGAATACTGTCATCTCCACTAGCTTTGTTGTTAGCAATGCTTCCTAAGGCCCACTTGACTTCACTGTCTAGGATGTCTGGCTCAAGGTCAGTGACCACACCAGCGTGGACATCAGGGACATTAAGATCTTTCTTGTATAGTTCTTCTGTATATTCTTGCCACCTCTTCTTAATCTCTTCTGCTTCTGTTAGGTCCCTGCCTTTTTTGTCCTTTATCATGCCCATCTTTGCACTAAACGTTCCTTTGATATCTCCAATTTTCTTGAAGAGATGTCTAGTCTTCCCCATTCTATTGTTTTCCTCAATTTCTTTGCATTGTTCATTTAAGAAGGCTTTCTTATCTCTCCTTGCTATTCTCTGGAAATCTGCATTCAGTTGCTTATATCTTTCCCTTTCACCCTTGCTTTTCACATTCCTTCTTTCCACAGCTATTTGTAAAGCCTCATCAGACAGCCACTCTGCTTTCTTGCATTTCTTTTTCCTTGGGATGGTCTTACTTGCTGCCTCCTGTACAATGTTACGGACCTCCGTCCATAATTCTTCAGGCACTCTGTCTACCAAATCTAATCCTCTAAATCTATTCATCACCTTCACTGTGTACTCACAAGGAATATGATCTAAGTCATACCTGAGTGGTCTAGTGGTTTTCCCTACATTCTTCAATTTAAGCCTAAATTTTGCAGTAAGAAGCTCATGATCTGAGCCACAGTCAGCTCCTGGTCTTGTTTTTGCTGTCTGTATAGAGCTTCTCCATCTTTGGCTGCAAAGTATGTAATCAATCTGGTTTCGGTATTGACCATCTGGTGATGTCCATGTGTAGAGTTGTCTCTTGTGTTGTTGGAAAAGAGTGTTTGCTATGACTAGCTTGTTCTCTTGACAGAACTCTATTAGCTTTTGCCCTGCTTCATTTTGTACTCCAAGGCCAAACTTGCCTGTTATTCCGATTACTCCTTGACTTCCTACTTTAGCATTCCAATCCCCTATGATGAAAAGGACATCTTTTTTTGGTGCTAGTTCTAGAAGGTGTTGTAGGTCTTCATAGAACCGGTCAACTTCAGCTTCTTCGGCATTAGTGGTTGGGGCATAGGTGATGTTGAATGGTTTGCCTTGGATACGCACTGAGATCATTCTGTCATTTTTGAGGTTGTACCCCATTACTGCCTTTCCCACTCTTTTATTGACTATGAGTGCAACTCTATTTCTTCTAAGGGTTTCTTGGCCACAGTAGTAGATATAATGGTCACCTGAATTAAATTCACCCATTCCCGTCCATTTCAATTCGCTGATTCCCAATTTTGTCATCTCATGTTTGACCACATCCAGCTTGCCTTGGTTCATAGATCTTACATTCCAGGTACCTATACAATATTGTTCTTTACAGCATCGGACCTTCTTTTCGCTTCCAGATACATCCACAGCTGAACGTCCTTTTGGCTTTGGCCCAGCCGCTTCACTCTTTCTGGAGCTACTTGGAATTGCCCTCCGCTCTTCCCCAGTAGTATATTGGACACCTTCTGACCTGAGGTGCTCATCTTCCGGCGTCATATCTTTTAGCCTTTTAACATTGTCCATGGGGTTTTCTTGGCAAGGATACTGGAGTGGGTTGCCATTTCCTTCTCCAGTGGACCACATTTTGTCAGAACTCTCTGTCATGACCTGTCCGTCTTGGGTGGCCCTGCACGGTATAGCTCATGGCTTCACTGAGTTACGCAAGCCCCTTCACCACGACAAGGCAGTGATCCATGAAGGGGAGACAGATATAGACGTTATATTATGTCTAATGATGAGACCACATGTTTTCATTTTCCTGAAAATTGATGTTATGCTGGTTCTATGCAATCTTTACATGCATATTAGTTATGGGGCCTACAAACATTCCTGTAAATGGTACTTGCTGCGCAGAAGGTCAACCTCCTTTTTTTAAAGGAAAAGGATATAAATAATAATTTTAAAAAAATATTAGTTTAGGTGAGGTAGAGAGCCTGGTGGGTGCAAAATCAATCAGCAAATGGTTAACTACATGAAGGACATTTCTTGTTCTACCTCAGTACAGGGAAAAATGCAATGCAATTCAGCAAGAAAATATTACTGGTAAGCCTCAATACTTGTGGATGACCTTGGTGGGACCAGAACATGGGTACTGCAACTCTCCCGGACTTACTGGATCTCTCAGTAGCTTTTGATACCATCTATCAAACTAACCTCCTGGTCTGCAATGGAATGGGAGGTACTATTTCATAGTAGTGCTCCTTCTTGAGGGGGAGATTTTGGGGAGAGGAAGAGAGGTTGTATTGAGGTCTTGCATTGTGTTGTACCATAGAGGTCAACTCTGTCACCCCTCTTACTCAACATTAATATGAAGCCACTGGTATCATCATTATACAGATGATATCCAGTTGTACAGTATATCTTAAATTTGGACCAAGCAGAAGATGGCCCAGAGGTCCTATCTCAGTGCCTGGAGGCTATTCAGTTCTGGATGGGGAAGAAAGGCTCAGGTTTAATCCTAACAATATAGGTTTAATCCTACCGATTCTGTGGCTACAGAAACCTTCCAGTTCCAGGGAACTTTCTTTCTGAGTAGCATTGCCCTTCCTTGTGTGGAATGTTCATAATGTGGAATTCCTAATAGACTTAAGCTCCACCTTGAAGAGCAGGTGGCAGCTGTGGCCCAGAAAGCTTTTGCACAATTCCATTTTGTGTGCCAGTTACAACCATTCCTGGATTGGAAGGCCCTGTTTACAATCACTCATGCTGCTTGTTTGGATTATTGGAATTTGCTCTATATAGGGCCGTACTTGAAGACAACCAAGAAGCTCCAGCTGGTCCAGAACATAGCAGCTGAAGTAGTGATGGGAATAAAGTTCTCCTATGTGACATCTCTACTTCAAGAGCTGCACTGGTTACCAGTTTGCTTCTGGGTGCAATTCAAGGTGACAGGTGTCACCTTAAAGCTCCATTTAGCTTTGGAACTGGATATCTATGGACTGCATTCTCTCAGTGGCTTTTGCTCATACAAGGGATTGTCATCTTTGAGGACCACAGAATTGAACCTTTTCAGTCATAGTCCTCCTCCTCTTCAAACAGCATACCTCCTGAGATCAGATTAGCTCCCACCACATTACATTTTAGGAAAATAATTAAAACGTGGCTTTTCAAGAGACCCTTGAAAGTGGAGCTGCTATCAGGCACGAGCTTCTATTGGGGGTTTGTTTAATGGCTAATTATTCCGCAAGTGCTAAAGGTTTTGTATTTTGTTATGTCGTTTATTTTGATCTTTTAACCTCACTATAAGAGGAGAGAGTAAGCTGCTCAGAATCCCTTTGGACTGAAATAGCATATAAACCCCATTAAATTAATATTTAAAGAACAACTCCTTTGGGTTTAGCACACAGAGAAAGCTCTCATGACGCACGGAGAGGAGCATCCTAAAGAAGGATGGTGCTGAAGAAGTTAGCAGGGCTTGCCCCTGGATACAAAACCACTGGAAAGGCTGATGACAAGCACTCATCTCCCTCCCATGCACCTTCTCAACTCTTTCCAGGTGATGCAATATCCGGAGGGTTCAGCATCTGAAGGTTCCAAATAAGCCCATGGATTCTGCTCAGATAATATCAACCTACTGCAGACATTTGCAAGAAAAAAAAGCCTTTTGTGGGCAGGTCAAAATCAGATAGCTGGTTGATTCCCCGGTACGCACCAATGCCTGAATCATATCTTTGTTTGAAACTACAAGTCATATAAATTGTTTGGGACTATTGCAAGTCATATAATTTGGATAGTTCTCACGGGAAAAAAACTATGTATGTAAATTATGCCAGTAAATCACTTTTTTTAATTTAACTCTCAATCTTTACATAGGCATGCTGGAACATTAGTTGTACAGTAATGTAAACTTGAAGAGGGGAGAGATGAAGCAGGTACAGAGTACTTCCTGTTAAAAGGACAGCTTTTGGCTAATGAAAACACTGTAAAGTTTAATAAGCCACAAGCTTTTACCTGAACTATGGCAGATTGTGCAACGTTGCCCTCTGTAAAGCTATATGAGGAGAGTCTGCTGTTTACAGCAAATTTTGCAGAGCAAAGAGCAAAGGAGAAACATTCCTCTCAGTTATCTCACCTTTAAGGTATGTACAATCATTTTTCTTACCCTTAAAATGCTCTAAAGTTATTCTTCTATGAAGGCAGCTACTGGAGGGAACATTTTCGCTCTCATCTCTACCCCCTCTCCCCATTTCTTTTCCTCCCTTTCTTTCTATTCTTAATTCCTGCCAGAAAGCATGAGTCAAAGTCATTTGGATGGCATAAATACAAGCGAATTCTCTTTTCCTCCTTGGCTCCTCTTCCACACTCAAAACATTAGAAATGCCTGCATTCATGCTGTTGCAGGGAAAGAAATCTGGAGCTATTTTGTTTCTTAGCCACAGCTGTAACAACAAACTTCATCTCTTGTTCCTTTTTTGCCCAGCACTTATAAAATCTCATCTCCAAAACATTTTTGTCCAAAGGCAGATAAATTTGCACAGGCAGGTTCGGCAAACGGTTATTAATCAACCACTCCGTTACCTGAATACTGCACAGAAGCATCATGTAGAATGCATTTGAAGATATCCTTGTTGTGATCATGATGGTATGGGGGATTTTTGGAATAAAGAAACATTATGTATGCCCCAGAATTTACCTTAAGTAGTTGCTAAGAACAAAGTGGAAAAATAGGTTGCAGCTGCGGACCTTGTTAACATTCTTTCCCTTTGAAATTTATAAGACTTATCAGTTAGAGCGAGAAGTGAAAGTAGATAGTGAAACCTCCCCCGGGGCAGGAACCGGCTGGGTTCGCTTGCTGAACAAGCAAGAGAGGTAAGAGACCAACTAGCTCGTATTTCTCTTTGCAACAACAATGCCCGTCTTTTGGGGTGTGTTTTGCCTTTATTCCAACTGGATTTACCAGTGAAACTGCATTCATTTATGATGTAATGATTTTCTGATTGTAACTGTTTAAAACCCAATATCTTTAGAACGAACCCCCGCGCTTGTCTTGAAAGTTTGCAAGTGCCCTTAACTCTACAGAATAAAGCTATTAAAAAGAGATTTCCGCCTTGCGGGTCTGACTGGCTCGCGCAGGCCAGGTGCGAACCCAGCTTTTCTTTGGGACAACGATCACAAAACGCACTGATGGGCAAAAACTATTTGGCAGGCAAAAAAACCAAAAAAAAAAAAACCCGAGCTCAAGATTTTATAAAAGCAGGAAGTAATATCATAATAATACGATTTTGCTTGCAAAAATGTGTGCTTAGAAAGGCAACTTCAGAAATAAGTTATGGGACCACAGTATTTCAGCCGTAGGATAAATCCACGTGCAGACTTTGTACAGTCCATCCGCTGGTTTTGAGAGCCAAGAGGTACTTTCCCCGCCCACTAGATTTTAGCTGCAATACTGAACTTTAAACAGAAAAACTGAAAACAAACTCCATATTTTTGTGGATATTTTGGCAGCAGAGAGAAGGAGAGTTTGTTTATAAAAAGGAAGGCAGTCAGTCTTCTTTACTTTGCAAAAAAGTAAAGAATCATTTTTATGCAGTTTGTTGTAGAGGAAACAAAAAGGAGTCCAGATTGTTTGTGTGCAAGACAGAATATTTGTGTTAGTTTGTAGTTTATTTCATGGTCAGCATTTAATCTCTACAAATTAAATACAGAAAATTTAATCATTCTGTAGTTGTGTGGGGAAGAGGAAGACTGCTGTGAAATTAATTCTGATTTTCTTAGATGCACCCTTTTTTGGTTCTTTTTACTTTTATTTTGCACTATTCAAAATAAATTCACCATACTTCTAAATGCACAGAGATGCATATAAACTAGTGTATGTAAATGTATGGCATGTAGTTAGGGCTGCTTTTCTTGAATGTGCAGGCTGCAGTTTCATAAACTCCTCAAAAAGGTAGAGAAATGTACAGAGGAAGGTATGGATTTACAATTAAACTTATCAGCGCTTTGCTCTTGGAATTATTAGAATCAAAACTAAAGAAACCACTCTGTGTTTTTGAGCACATCAATTACCTCTCATGTTAATTCACACATCATGCTAAGTCATAACATAATATGTTTGCTGTGGCTCATTATGTCATATAGAACTGTCACACCTTCCTCTGACAAATCCTCCAATGAGAAGGAGAGGAACTACTGAAGTGGGTCCAGAAGAAATAGTCAAGGCACAGTTCCCTGTGCAATCTTCCTCCAAGTGAGGGAAATTAATCCAGAATCTACTAGGTGCTGCCTGGATTTCTCTCCAGAGAAGACCGATGCTTGCAGAAAATGTGCAGGAATAGGAGAAGACTGATGCTTGGAAGTGCAGGAAACCTCATACAGATCTTCCAGGAGTAGGTCTGCTGCAAAGCTGTACACAGATAACAGAGGAGATATGCCCCCTATCACAGCATTTAACCCTGTGCCTTCCTTTCAATCTATATTACGAGCAACGGTCTCCTCATGCTGAACTGCTTGTAATCATTCTTGGATGTGGTTTCGTGTGCTGGAGCCCAGTTCCTGTGACCCTTGGTCATCTTTTGGGTTTTTCTGTGGTAGCAACTCAGACCTGACAAACTGACTTCACAGCCATTGACCCTGCTTTTATTGGGGACTTTCTCCCTTTGCTATAGCTCCTACTCCTCCATAAATAAAGATTTAAAGCTCCCATGATAAGGCAGAATACCAGCCTTATTATGAAGTTCAGCAAGTTGTGCCAAAGCAGCAAAGTCTGGCTTATTCAACAATCCATGGTTTAAAAATAATGGGATAAGGTGACCTGGCAATGCAACCACTCTCATTAACTTGTCTTAAAATGCTACAGCACCATTCACTTTTTTTACTTTGGTTTGTTTCATGACCCGACCACCCCACCCCATAAGCATTAGAATCTGGAATCTCTGTGTATTCTCCATATTTATTTTTACCAATTTTTATGAGCATTTCTGACACCACATAGAAGAATGTTGTTCAGAAATGGTGAGTACTAGCAAAACTCTATTAGGGGGCAAGAGGGCATATATGAGAAAAAAGAGTGATTTGCACTCCAAAGTACAATATAAGCAGTGTTTGAAATTAACAGATATTACTGGCAAATATGTATTTTAAGGGACAGAGAAATACTTGCGGCTTATGCAACTTCTTGGTAACCTCAATGTGGTAATAAAAGTGTTGCTACAGAATTACAACCTCTGTACTTCATTTCCAGCAGCTAGTAGCATCTGAATTAATGCCAGTGTAAGGTGCCTCTTCAGAAAACTCTCTGCTCTGACACCAAGCTATGGGACGAAAAGTGGCAATTATTGGAGCAGGGGTGAGTGGGCTGGCCTCTATCAAATGCTGCCTGGAGGAAGGATTGGAGCCTACCTGCTTTGAGAAGAATGATGCCATTGGGGGACTTTGGCAATTCACAGTGAGTAGCATTAATTCAAATTTAAAACTCTGAAGACAAACATCAAACGGTAATAATTCTACAAGCATCAACAGAAAAGATTTTTTCTTGAATCCAAAGCTTCTGGGGTTTGGGGGTTTTTTTCTATTTGTTTTGGTGGGCTCTGTTTTGTCTGTTCCATCAAACAGAAAGATGGGGTCATTAAATCACTGCTTTGCCCCCCAGAGATCATGTTGCAATTATTAAAGTGTGTTTTTAAATAATCCCCATGAAATAATAGAGAGAGTCTTTAGACCAGTGTTTCTCAACCTTGGCAGCTTGAAGATGTGTGGACTTAATCCCCATGAAATAATAGGGAGAGTCTATGGACCAGTGTTTCTCAATTTTGGCAACTTGAAGATGTGTGGACCAACTTCCAGAATTCCCCAGCCAGCAATTCCTCTTGCTGGCTGGGGAATTCTGGAAGTTGGTCCACACATCTTCAGGTTGCCAAGACTGAGAAACACTGGTCTATAAACCAAAAATGAAGCAAGAGATAATCTCACTCCGAGCAACCATAAGCTGTTATTGCTGGGGGTGTCTGTGCCACTTTAACTCGACTGTGGAGGAACAGTATATGTGGGAAGCAACACCTGACTGCTGACACAGATTTCAGAAGGGGCCAAGGGTGGCACCAAGACAGGCAGAGCAAAGACAAGAAAGAGAAGTAAAAAATGAAGTTGCTGGAGGTAGGGAGCAAAGACATGGAGGAAGCATTATAAATAACTCTCTCAAAAAGCTGCCTGCTGCCAAGTTATGCCTGTGGATCAAGTCTTCCTATTGACAACCAAGATTTCTATGTGTCTTTCTTGGATGGGAAGTAAAATATATCAACTTTCCCCAAAAAGCAGATATCTGTCACTTCCATCCAGAAACCTCCAGCTCAGCTAGAGAGGAAAAGAATAGGTGGTCCAGCCTTTCAGGAGATTCTCATCCCTGCAGGCAGCTTTTCAAGGATTTCATTTATCCCAAACACCACAAGGTTGGAGACAGCAGCCAGAAGTTGGGGGGCTCCTAGAGCTGGGGCTCAAGTGAGAGCAGGCTGAGAACCATTTGTGACCTGTTTCCAAGGTTGGCAAGGAGACAAGAACCCTGAATTGCCTTCAGGCAGTCCGTAAAAAATTAGGAGGAGGCCCTTTCTTTAACTAGGCATTGTTGGTATTTTAAATTGGATTTTCTACTGCATCTGCCCATGAAAGAATCTTACCCACAGAAATGAGAGTAGATTTATCAGACAATGAGAAAACATACTCTTCATATTGATAATTCCCATGGACTTCAGCAACTTCATCAGAAGATCTGTTCATACATGGGTTGGACATATAGCAATAATGATGGTCAGGATAGACACATGTAAGTGCTTGTATGCACATTAACTTCTCACAACATAGCTGTTCTCTGTTAGATCAAGTGCCATGCACATATGGAGTTCTACATGTATGATATATACTCTCAGATAAATGTGCATAGTTAGGAGATATTAAAATTTCCTACTGTCACATGCTACTAACATAGCTTAGATATTTTAAAACTCCTTTGTAACCTTTTCTCTTTAGTGAGGCACAGAGAAAACAGGCTTTCTCTGCTTGTAGAAGAAGCTAGATATTCCCAGAACTAATTGGATGGAATCCAATGCCTGTCCCCAAACCATTTCATTCTGGGAATCACTA
Organism: Python bivittatus; assembly: GCF_059951505.1. NCBI lineage: Eukaryota > Metazoa > Chordata > Lepidosauria > Squamata > Pythonidae > Python > Python bivittatus. Next base: position 2,953,534 of record NW_028277098.1, read on the forward strand.
AAATGACATTCTCAAGACCCTTTCACAGATAGGCAGCATGTTGTCTGTGGGCATCAATGTGCTACAGATACCTCTTTTGTGCTCTCAAGGTCCCTGTCCCAGAAAACACTCTAGTGTTCTTTGGAATGTTATAATTGTCAGAAAACGACAGACACGGGTTCGGTTGTCCAGTAGACAGAAGTTTTTTTTTTATTGGGCACGTTTGCAAAGGTGGGTCCCTCCCGCAGCAATGGAGGAACCCCGAAACAAGGTCTGACAGGTTTTTATACCCCCTATCTGTCCTCCCCCTCCTACGAGGGCTTGGCTCACAATCTCACCTTTTTTACTGCCCCGGAGCGCCGCTAATTAACTGCAAAACCGCAGACATTCCACTTTCCGAATCCAATCAGTGCAATACACATTCCAATCCCCACTTGACCCGACAGCCGCCCCCTGCCGTTTCTCTTCACTCTGGTGCGAACGTGCCTCTTGCCTGCAGTCTTTCCTCCCTCCTGCCGTCCCTCTCCACTCTGGTGCGAGTGTGCCTTCTGCCCATCCTCCCTCCTGCGGCCCCCCCCAGGGCTGCCCCATGGTGCACAGCGCTCTCCCCTAGCAAACATGGTTCATTTGAGGCCCTCACTTCTCCCTGCCTTCTCACAATCCCCCCTTTTTCTTTTCACGCCTCTGTTGGGCCTCAAACCTGGCTAACAGGATTGCTCCCTCGTCCCGGACCCGGGGCTTCACACACTGGGACAGGTAATTCCCACAAGCAGGGAGGCATTGCATTAAGCAACATACTAGGACCAGTAAGGCAATGAAGCCAATAGCTAGCACAGAAAGTTGTTTTAACCAAGCAAAGTTAGGTAACCAACTAGTGAGCCACGACCAATTCCATCCCTCTGGATCCTCGGATATGCGAGAGGCTAAGGTCTTCAACTTGGCTAGTTTTGCTTCAATATAATTCTCATTGTTGGTTAGGTTAAAGCAACAAAGACCTTGAAAAGATTCACAGCCTTGTCCTGCCCTTAATAGGAGATAGTCTATAGCTATCCGATTTTGAATGACCACCCTCCTGATCTCAGTGACTTCTTCAGTGAGGGCTGCAATGAGAGAGGATGTAAGGTTGACACTTTTAGCCAGGAGGCAGGCCACCTTCCTTAGGTCCAGGTAAGCTCTTCCGCTTAGTGCAGGAACCCCTCCTAAGGAGAGGGCCAGAGCCATGGCTTCTGTTTCAGACAAGAGTGTCACATCACTCTCACAATCAGATGGCAGCTCCTTTTTCTTTTTTCTTTTGATGGGTGCGCTTGCATTGGAGGCAGGGCATATAGAGAGGTCAGGCGCCCTATGGCACAAGGGCCCCCTGAACTATAGGCTGGAACATAGGTGTAAGCTTCATGTCCACATAACAAAAAGAAACCTTTAGGTAGGTATAGAGGGGTTGAGGCGTAAGGGATATTATAGATCCCTCCACAAGTGAAAGCAGGACCTTTTGAGGGCAGTGGGTGGGTACGGTTCTGGGTATTGTTGAAATATACACATTGAGTTGCATTGGTTATCCCCAAGAGATTTAGAGCCATTTGCCTTTGATTAGTCCAGGGTCTTGGTGTGGGAGAAGACCCAAAATGATAGAACATCCCCCCCCCACGGGGGATCATCCCCAGTGATATCAATATTCGCTATCTGAGTAACATTCTTCAGTGCTTCCAAGCTGATGGGCATTCCAAAGAAACAGGTGGAGGTGACACCATTCACAGTCAAGAGTTGCCCCACACAAAAAGTTGTGCTGTTCAAAGCTGTCTGTGCCAATTCTACAAAAAAATTGTTGTTAGAGCTGTGCTGTAGAGCATCTAAGCAGTGACATAACAGAATAACCTGGATGAAAGCCTTTATGTTGGTCATCTCCTCCCCTGCCTTAGTTCAGTTCCTTTTAAGTTTTACTTTGAGTCCGTCTCCCGGTTGGGCAGTCCACGGTCGGGGGTCGGGAGCTCGCTTAACCCGATGGTAGTGGGTCCAACCCCCCTGTTGGGTCCGAACCGCTGATTCAGTTGTCAGGAGAACTTGGTATGGTCCCTCCCAAGACGGCTTCAGCTTCTCATCCTTCCACGTCTTTATCAGGACCCAATCCCCTGGCTTGTGGGGGTGTTGGTCTTCCAGCAAGGGGGGCCGTTGAGCGAGGAGTCCCTGTTTTCTTAAAGATAAGAGAGATTGTGACAGTACCAGGAGATACTTTCTCAGGAAGGCATCCTTTAGCTCGCGGATAGGCTCTCCCATTGGAGCCAGGAAAGGTCTTCCCATCATCAGCTCGAATGGGGAGACCCCCACATCCTTGCGAGGGGCTGTCCGCATTCGAAGCAGGGCAACCGGAAGTGTCTTTGTCCAAGGTAGCCCTGTTTCCAATCCCAGTTTGGTGACATGTTGCTTCAATACCCCGTTAGCTCTTTCCACTTTCCCACTGGATTCAGGATGCCAAGGGGTGTGGAGTTCCCATCGAACCCCCAGGCTTTGCATGACCTCCTGCAGCACCTTGTGGGTGAAGTGGGTCCCCCTGTCGGAATCCAGACTCTCTACTATCCCATACCGGGGGATGATCTGTTCCAGGAGAACTTTTGCTACTACCTGTGCAGTTGCCCTCCGGCTGGGCACCGCTTCCACCCAGCCAGTGAGGTGATCTTTGAGTACCAACAGGTACTTCAACCCAGCCACAGGAGGGAGTTCCGTAAAGTCCACCTGGACTCGCTGAAAGGGCCACACTGCCAAGGACCTTCCTCCCCTCTCCCTTTTCCTCATGGCTTTGCGATTGGTTTTCTGACAAATCAGGCATTTCCAGCACACAGCCTGCGCCTCTGTCCACATCCCCAGGCTCCAGTACCACGGCTTTACAGTGTCTATCAAAGCCTGCACCCCCCAGTGAGACCCTTCGTGCAGTTTCTCCAACATCCCCCTCATGTCAGCACGGCTCACTACTGGGGTCCCCTCAATTGTAACCCAACGACCTGCTTCCTCCCTGCAACCTTCCCTTTCCAGCAGCACCTCGTCCAACTTCCCCGGCGTCCAAGCCAGAGGTTCTTCTATCTGGGGGATTGCAATCATGATGGCAATGGGGACACCCTCCGCTGCCTCCTTTGCTACTCGATCAGCAAGTCGGTTCCCTCTTGCCTCCATCGAGTCCCCCTTCTGATGTCCCATTACATGCACCACTGCAATCCTGTCGGGTTCTTGAAGAGCTTCCATCATCCCCTCTATCAGTTGCCGAGCTTTCACCTCCTTCCCAGCAGTTGTGAGTAAACCCCGTTCCAGCCAAATTTTCCCGAAAGTGTGCACTACTCCCCAGGCGTATCGCGAGTCTGTGTAGACGGTGAGGGACACTCCCTTTCCCAACTCTAGTGCCCGTTTCAAAGCGTGCACTTCACACAGCTGAGCCGACCAGTCCGCTGGTAGTGCCCCCTTCTCTATTGTCTCTCCCTCCGCCGTCACTATCGCATATCCTGACTTCCTTTGTCCCTGCTCTACTCGGCTAGACCCATCCACAAACCAGACCTCACCCTCCTCCAGCGGGACCTCCTGCAGGTCCTCCCGGGTCTTTGTCTGCAGCTGCAACAGGGTGGAGCACTTGTGCTCCGCCGGCTCCCATTCTTTCCGCTCCCCCGCAAGAAACTCCGCTGGGTTCGAATTCCTGTCTGTTCCTACCACCACATCAGGACTTATCCGGAGAACTGTCTCATATTTCAACATCCTCCCTTCTGTCATCCAAGCAGCCGCCTGCTGACTAAGCACACTTAAGATCTGATGGGGTGAATGGACAATCACGGGGCTCCCAAAAGTGAGTTTTTTCCCTTCTGTCACTAGCACAGCAGCGGCAGCCACTGCCTGCACACAAGTCGGCCATCCCCTCACCACTGGTTCTAGGGCTTTGCTCAGGAAGGCCACTGGTTGATATTTCCCAGCCCGTCTCTGAGCCAGCACTCCAATGGCAGTTCCCCCATGGGCTGTAACGTATAGGTGAAAGGGGAGGGCCAAGTTCGGTAGAGCCAGAGCCGGGGCCATCACCAGGCTCCTTCGTAATTCTCCCCACTTCTCTGTGTCCCTGTCTGTCCATTCTACCCTGTCAGATGATCCTTTCAACTTCTCATACAGAAACTGAGCCTTGCTCATGTACTCATCTATCCATAGCCGGCAATATCCTACTAGACCCAGAAACCGCCGCACCTCTGTTTTAGTATGAGGGGGCTTCAACTGCATTATCCCCTGTATCCGAGAAGGATCAATCAACTTCTCGCCCTTCCGGGGTACATGTCCTAAATACTTGACCTCCCTTTCCACAAATTGGACCTTCCCTTTTGACACCTTCAATCCTTCCTCAGCCAACCAGTTCAATAAAGCCACTGAGTCTTCTCTCACCTTTACTTCCTTCTCTCCAGACACCAACAAATCATCCACATACTGCAGCACCCGAGAACCCCCAGGGGCCCGGAACCCCTGGAGTTTCTCTTCCAATGCCTGTCCAAACAAGAGGGGGCTCTCGGTGTACCCCTGGGGCAGCACCGTCCATCTCAGTTGTTGCTTCCTCCCAGTCTCTGGATCTTCCCACTCAAAAGCGAACAGATCCCTACTTTCCTCTGCCAGAGGGCATGACCAAAAAGCATCCTTCAAGTCTATCACCGTGAACCACCGATCCCCGGGAGGGATCTTCCCCATCAAAGTGTAGGGGTCAGGCACTACCGGGGTCCGGGCCAAGACCAAATCGTTGACCCTCCTCAAATCCTGCACCAGCCTGTAACTATTGTCCTTCTTCTTCACAGCTAAGATAGGGGAGTTGAAGGGGGACATAGCCGGTTCCAACAGTCCTTGCCGCCTCAGCCCATCTATGATGGGCTTCAGCCCACGCCTCCCATCCCGGGACAGCGGGTATTGGGCTTGCCGCAAACCCGTCACCCCCGGTTTCAAGGGGATGCTAATTGGGGCGATGCGAAACTGACCCGCCCCCCCTTCTCCTGCCCATACCTCAGGGTTCACAACCTCCACGTCCGCCTCCCGCAACAAACACATCCTTTCTGCCTGTTCCACATTCCACAACTCCACTCCTAGACTACCCATTAGATCCCTTCCCAGCAAGTTCACTCCTGCCTGTGGGATCAGTAACACATCTGCAGTTACCTCCTTCCCATTCCACTCCAGTCTCACTCCCTCCAGTACGTCTGCCTTGACCGGAGAGCCTCCCACCCCCATCACCGATACCGACGCGCCCCGGGATTTCACAATCCCTGGGATCGGTTGGCACAACGATGTTCGAGAGGCTCCGGTATCCACGAGGAACTGCCGTTCCTCGCTGGTGGGACCCACCATGATGTTTACCAAGGGTTCCCCGTGGGTCCCGGTTGGGGAACCATGACCCCCCTAGTCGTACAGGGGGAAACTCCTCTCACCCGTGGGGCGATCCACCTGGCAGTCCCGAGCAAAGTGTCCTACCCGCCCGCAGCGGAAACAACCTTGCCTATCCCCAGTCCACCTCTCCCTTCTGGGGTCGACGCCACCTCTCCGGGGCCAAGGTCCCCGGACCAGATGGGGAGAAGGTCGCGCCTCCCTCAGTCCCTCCCCCTTCGTCTCATTCTTGGCCGCCGCCTGAACGGCTGCCATCATCATTTGAGTTTTCTGCCTGGTCTTCGCCTCCTCCCTCCCCACATAGGTCTGTTGAGCAATCCTTAGGAGTTCCCCTATCCCCTGTTCAGTCCAACCCTCCTGTTTTTGTATCTTCTTCTGAATGTCTGGCCATGCTTTGGTGACGAATTGCATTTTTAACAAGGTCTCAAAGGCTGGGGTGTCCGGAGTCACACCCGAGAATTTGGTCAGGCCAACCCGGATCCTCTCACAAAAATCTCCGGGCGATTCATCCTTCCCCTGGGTTACCTCAAAAGCCTTGGTCAAATTCTTCCCCTGGGGCACTGCTGTTCGGATGCCCTCCAAAATCATCTCTTTCATGTCTCTCATGTTCTGCCGGTGTGCGGCATTATTGGGATCCCAATTTGGGTCTGCCAGAGGGAATTTAGTATCTGCGGCCGGGGCATTTGGGACATTTGCATTCCTTCGCTCCCAAGCCCCGAGCGCAGCTCGCCGAATCTGGCCCCTCTCTTCTGGCGTATAGAGGTGGGCTAAAATGTAATTCAGTTCCCCCCAGGAGTATTCCACCGGGCTGAGAAAAAGTTCCAATTGTTCGGCGGCGGTATGGGCGTTCTCTTGCATACGAGGGAGGGTCTTTTTTAATTCCCTCAACTCACTGGGTTTGATGGGAACTGTTACGTAACTGGTGACGGTCACCCCCTGTGCATTCGTTCCGTTCGGGACCTCCCGGGCGGGGAAGGCACTGGCCGACCTTAGAATAAAGGGCAAGTTCTGAATGTCTTGGTTCAGCTGGTCCAGCTCTTTCCGCAGCCCGGGATAGGGTGGGGGCGCCGGAGGGGGAGCGGTAGGAAGAGGAGGAGGAGGAGGTGGCGGCCCCCATTGGGGTCCAGTCAGCCAGAGGTCCTCCTCATCCTCCTGTTCTTTTTGGACAAAAATTTTGGCTAACTTGGGTCGAGGCCCCTCCCAATGAACATGGAACCAGACTTCCACATAGGGTTCCTGTGTTAACATTTTATGTTCCACAATGTAGTTTTTTAGTTGGGTCACCTAGTAATTACTGGGGATTCCAAGAGTATCCCAATGGTAGGGGAATTCGGGGTCCACTAGTGGATATTTTGGCCATTCTTTAGTGCACAAAGTTATCGTGGTCGGTTTTTCCAGACCACTGGTGAATGGACACAACCAGGGTGTCTCCCACTGTTGCAACAATTGTCCTAATGGAGAATCCGTGGGGATTCCCCCTACTGCGTTTTTCCCATTGGCCCCTGGCCTTACACTCTTACTCTGCGCCTTACCCATCCTTCCTGACTACGTTTCCCACCTTACAGAAGGTCCCGGAATCTTCTGTCCCCTTGCGGCGTCCAACGCCTCGTAACCACGCTAATCTCCCCGAGATTATGGGTAGGCTGTACTCACCAGACCTCCCGGAGGTCCCCTCGTTGGCCGACTTCCTCTTTACTTCTGTCTGACTGGCGATTGGAGTCCCGTCCCGGACCCAACTCCGGGGAAAACGGGAGACACCTCAATGGGGTGTTACGGCCGATTACTCACCGGTTCCCCACAGTCCGGTCCACGTCGAGGACTCCTGGCTGGCTCACCAATTTTGTCAGAAAACGACAGACACGGGTTCGGTTGTCCAGTAGACCGAAGTTTTTTTTTTATTGGGCACGTTTGCAAAGGTGGGTCCCTCCCGCAGCAATGGAGGAACCCCGAAACAAGGTCTGACAGGTTTTTATACCCCCTATCTGTCCTCCCCCTCCTACGAGGGCTTGGCTCACAATCTCACCTTTTTTACTGCCCCGGAGCGCCGCTAATTAACCGCAAAACCGCAGACATTCCACTTTCCGAATCCAATCAGCGCAATACACATTCCAATCCCCACTTGACCCGACAGCCGCCCCCTGCCGTTTCTCTTCACTCTGGTGCGAACGTGCCTCTTGCCTGCAGTCTTTCCTCCCTCCTGCCGTCCCTCTCCACTCTGGTGTGAGTGTGCCTTCTAATCCTCCCTCCTGCCGCCCCCCCCAGGGCTGCCCCATGGTGCACAGCGCTCTCCCCTAGCAAACATGGTTCGTTTGAGGCCCTCACTTCTCCCTGCCTTCTCACATAATGAAAACAAATGAATACACAAACACAGATCTAATTAAAACATGATTGCAAAATAATATGAAAATTCAAGGTTGCAAACCACATATAAACATAGCTACATACCAATGATCAGCAAAGTTAGATAAAACCAGATTTATCCCATGGCTAAAACCAGATTACATGTAAATAGTAGGTTGCAATGCAAAATACTTTCAAAAGTGATTTTAAAGGCTTATGAACATTTTACTATACTTCATATGTACTACCATTGTACAGGAAATTCCTGAAAAGGAAAGGACCAGTGTTCACAGATCATTGGTGACCAATACAGCCAAGGAAATGACCTGCTTCAGTGACTTCCCATTTCCAGAAAGTTGTCCTAACTATATGCACCACTCCATGATGCTGGAGTACCTCAAGGATTACGCTAAACATTTCCACCTTCTGGACTGCATTCAGTTTAAGGTGAGCGGGAAATTAACAGTCAGATATTTCTGCAACAGTCAGAATAGGAAAGGGCTGTAGCTGTTAAGTGACATTTCAACCACTGTGATATGTTAAAAATATTAGAACTCCATTACATTAGACCAAAGAGACCATCTGCTCTAACATCCTGCTATTGGCATTAGCCAGGCAACTGCCTCTGGGAAACTCATAAGCAGGGCATGAAAAAAATATACCATCCTTGCAGTCTGCCCTCTAACCCCTATACAATACATAGAAATATAGTGTTTTTGATCATGTGTGCAACAACCTTTGAGTGGGTTATGCCAGAACGTAAAAATCTGGAGTTTAAAACGTCAATTGGCTTTAGATAGGAAAAGGGACACACAATCTCTGCTAGATATGGATAGCAAAGAGAGATTACTGAACCAAGAATTTCTTCTGAGTGCTCCAGTACTCAGTTAGCTTGTTAGCTTCATGATTTTGAGAATTTGTATCCTCTTATCTACTAGGCCTCAAATATCTCAGTAGAACATAAAATAACAGCAATACTGGGAATGTCATCACTCTATAATGATGTGGAGTTACTCTGTTTTGTTTTGGGGGTTGTACAAGACTGTGGTATACAGCATCAGAAAACATCCAGATTTCACAAGTACCGGACAATGGGTGGTTCATACTGAGGCTAATGGGCAACGGGCATCAGCCGTCTTCGATGCAGTTATGATTTGCAGTGGCCATTATGCAGAAGTTAATGAACCCCTACATTCTTTTCCTGGTAAGTTTGAACAAATTTGCTAAATACACATAAGCTAATGCAGTTGTGGTTCCACCCCTCGAAAAACCTGATCTTGCTGTTTTGTAATGCCAGGTTGATTCAGAATAAAACAGATAATCCGCTATTTGATCATGCATGAGAAAGCTAAGGGTATTCTTTTTGGGGGACAAAAATGACCATAAGCCTAATACACATGCTGGTGACCTCTAGGCTTGACAAAGGTAACATGTTGTATGTGGGGCTGCCTTTGTGTTTAGTCTAGAAACTTCAGTTGATACAAAATTCAAGAGCCAAGCTGGTTTGGGGGAAAATGCAAAGAGACCATATCACATGGGTGCTCAAAGTATTGCACTGGCTGCTTGTTCATTTCAAGGCAAAATGCAAAGTGTTGGGTGTAAGTACTACACAGCCTAGGCCTAGGTTGCTTGAGAGAATGTTTTTTTCTCTAGGAACTTCCACAGTTGCTGAGAGTAATGATGAGGTTTACTTATGGGGAGGGGGGTGTCATCTGGCATTGACTCAGGGTCAAATCTTCTTGGTTGCCACTTCAATTCTTTGGAATGTCCTTTCTGCAGAGTTCAGGGTCCTAATGTTTCCATGAACTTTTTTAAAAACCCTCTTGTTTTTTTAAAAAAACATCTTGGCTTCTTACTGTTGCTTAATTGTTAATTATTCATTTTACTTAACTTGTTTCTTTGGCTTTTAATTGTTATTTTAATTGTTTTGATGTTAAAGTTTTTTTATTGTAAACTGCCATGAGACTTCAGTGACCAGCTATACACCAACTTAAAATAATAATAGTCTTCCCATTGTCCTCCATAGGGGATTAACAGAAGAAACATGCCAAAACAACTCTTAAGGTATTCAATCACTGGCATTCATTTTACAGTATTTATCTTGGAGCTGTCTTGGACCACACTAAAGTCACCTTTCATGTATAATTTTAACAATAAATAGCCAGCACTCCTGGCGGTGGGGAAGATGTAAAGTTACGGGGTCTGGGTTGCGGCACTGAGCAAAAAGGACTTTATTACATGTTCTTGCCATATAAGAATTGCTGCCTTCCCCATGTGCCGACTTATTTTCAATGGGAAGAATGACACTGATTCCAAAAGGAGATTTCTCTCCCATGAAGAATAGCAGACCCAGAGGGCAGAGAAGCAATTATAATGGGGATCACAGCGGGGATAAAGACCTAAAGCCACCTTATCTCATCTATTGTCTGAGTCCAGCCCATTTCCACCCATGGTAGCTATTTATGCTTTCAGAATTATACAATTCCTGTCATATCCTTTTTGGACTTCATTTTTTCCATAGATGAGAAATGGATCATTACAATCAGGCAGTAGAATTTAAATGGCATTACAGGCAATAAAACAAGAAATCTGTCTCACAGGATGCCTTTTTACATGGAAAGAAAACAGAGGGACATCAGTCCCCATTTACAGTAGAGTAGATCTGATAATGTAGATCTGATAAAACTCTTAAGTAGAATATCAAGGAGGTGGATACAAGAAAGGACATTTTAAGTTGTTGCAGAGAGGTGCTACATTTGCACTCACACATGTTCTGAAGCCTCTTTTGGGGATTAAATCCAGTGTGCTGGACAGCCATCTTACCTACTGTACAATGTAATTCCCTTTCAATTAAAAAATGGGGCCATGTAGAGGCCTCTTGCTATGGTATTTCCCTTAACTCTTTTGGCAGATAGCCTCTGGTATATATGAACAAACACTGTTTAGTTTAATAAAGAAACCTTTGGCGCTGTATTGAGTAGCTGGTAATGATGAAAAGGAATGTTTTATTGTCAGGGGAGAAATATTGTCTTCTTTCTCTCTGTCATTTTACAGGACTGGAAAACTTTAAAGGTCATTACATGCATAGCTGGGAATACAGAGAGCCCAAAGGCTTGGAGGGCAAAATGGTTCTGGTAGTTGGTATTGGGAACACTGGAGGGGATATTGCTGTGGAAGTGAGCCACACAGCTGCCAAGGTATCATTTGCCCATCCAATGATTGCTTTGCTCATTTGTCTCTTCAGTAGGAAATAAGAAATCATCTTGGCATCTTCATCATCATACAAGATGCAGTTCACAAGAACAGAGTCAGAAGCAGTGAAACATGGTTCTGCCATATCTCTAGGGCAAAGACGCGGCCTATCTGGTGCTCTTTCACTCTTCCTTTCTCTTTCACTCTTCCTTTCATGAGGATTCATATGCCAAGTGCGTGACAGATAAACATTACAACTTTTATTACTACAGTATTTTCATCTCTCTGTCACTGATCATGACTGGCATAGCTATTTCAACAAAGTTGGCCTAAGCACCTTACATCTTCTGAAAGCTGTCATTTTATGTTTTTATGGTGCTACTCCAGCTGTCTTTTTTCCCTTCTAAGTATATGTCTAAAGGCTTTGTTCAGCAAACTATTTCGGGGCTGCAAAATCCAAACAAAGGACCTAGTGGTTGAAAGATTACACCCCTCACCTGAATGTTCCAATTCTAACCCATCATAATGATGCAATCAAAGAGTTCCCTGACTATTTCAGAATGATTTCCCCCTCCCCCCACGCTTTCTACCTCTTTCTTTCTTGAAAATATTGCCAAACGTTTTTAGCTTGCTAAATTTTGTAGCCTCATATAAGTTATGTATTAGTGGGTCATATTATTCTCAAATCTCTTAGTTTTAAACCTGATATAATATTGCTCTTCTATATCATGTACTTCCATAGTATATTGTTTTAATGTTTTAGTTTTTGAATGTATTGGTAATGCTGTCTATCTTCCAAAGGATTTAACCTCCTTTCAACCTTTTACTGCTAGACTAGATCAGTTCCCACTCATCAGCAGTTGAGGGTCCCTAAGAATGATCTTTTCAGTTTTTCGTCCCTTAGGTCTTTCTCAGCACCAGAAATGGAGCATGGGTGATGAGTCGCATTTCAAATGGCTGGCCTCATGATATGGTCTTCCAAACTCGATTTTTTAACTCCCTTCAAAGACTTCTTCCTGCAAGCATTACAAACAAGTTTTTCGCAAACAAATTCAACAAATGGTTTAACCATAAGAATTATGGATTGATCCCTATTAACAGGTAATCTCTTTTACTATGAATTAAATTGTATTTGCCAAAATGCTGAGTTTACAAAAGATGAGGTCTGCAGATAAGTAACAACTAACTTGGCTACTTGCAGGACAAGGATCTGTTGACAAACTTTCTTTTCCCAGTGCATTTTTTAACAAACTGCTCTTCTTCAAGGGAAATCTATACTGTAAAATCACTAGCTGGATTATTTGCTGGTCCTTGAGCCTTTTCCCAAAGCAATGAAAGTGTGAACTACTTTCCTGAAGAATTCTCAAATCCATGTTAGGACACTTGTTGCTTATGACCCACACAATTATTTTTGTTTTCCCAAAAGAGCAGATTGTTGAACTGAAATTGTGCAATAAATTTGGGTTTTTTTAAATATTGGATTTGCATTTATAAAGCAATACTTCACATTGGGTAAGAGTTTTAAGGCTCTTGCAAATGTAATACTGGCTCGCTGTAGGCTGGGCATCATTAGCATACTGATGATTAAAAGAAAGTAATTTAGAAAGTTTAGGAGAACTTCTGATCTCACAAAGAAGAGATTATATCTATACACCCCTGTACTAAACCTGTCACCACTATATTCAGCCTGACTTGTTAAAAAGTTGGTCGCCCAGCTGCTGGCCAGCCAGCCAGTCAACTACCATAGTAGGATCACTTCTCATATCTTCTCTTGCTGATAAAAATATCTCACTTGGAAGACACTCTATGCCTAGCCATACTGAAACATACTGAGACAAAAATAGAAGGGGGAAGAAATGGAGTTTCTGTGGCACCTGATGGGAAGCCAGACTAGGATCAGAATTCTGCTGTCTTCTATCTGCTATCTCACTCGACCTAGCTGAAGACCTAGCTGACATTCAGAAGTGTTTAATATCTAGACAAGCACTTAAGGGAGGTGGTGGGAGTAAAAAGGTATGCTGGCAATTTTTGCCTGTGCAGCAGGCAAAATGAACAGGTACAATCTCTCAGAAGCAAAACAGGTAGCATGTGAAAATGGAAATAGGCAAATGGGGATAGTTGAGCTAACAGTGCTTCTTTCTACTTTTATTCTTTTTAACAGTTCACTTTCATGTGTGATTTTAAATGACACACTGCCCAGCTACATCCTCTGTGGTCTGGTAGTTGTAAAGCCAAACGTGAAGAAGTTTACTGAGTCTTCTGCCATATTTGAAGATGGAACTGTGGAAGAAAACATAGATGTGGTCATTTTTACTACAGGCTATACTGCTTCATTTCTCTTCCTGGAAGAATCTGTTCGCAACGTTTGCAAAAGCAGTACGTTTCTTTATAAACAGATATTCCCTCCTCATCTGCAGAAGCCCACACTTGCCTTTATAGGCTATATATTGCCAATGGGATCTGTTCTACCAGCAGCAGAACTTCAGGCTCGCTGGGTTACAAGAGTGTTTAATGGTAAGGCTTATCTATAAACAGCAATATTTTGACTTTAAGTTGCTTTCCAGTTTAATACTAATATTAAATTTAATATTAAAATATTCTCATGTTTTTCTGCACCCATGTGAGCTTTAAATTTTATGAAGCCAAAATTCATAGAAATCTCATTACAGTGCTACATCCTAACTAAATGGCATGTTAGTTTTCAGAATGCCAGCTAAGCAACTGGCCTCTTTATTATGAGATTTTATGAGATCATAAAAAAGCAATTAGGGAGATCCTTCTAATGCATTTATCACAACTCCATCCCTCATCATAAAAAAGCAGTTAGGGAGATCCTTCTAATGCACCTATCACAACTCCAGCCCTCATTTTCGAGATGGTCTGGAATACACTAATTGTTAGATGTTGCATTTTACTGATACGGTGATTGCTGAGTCCCACAGGGTGGAACACTGGATGCCCCAAACCTCCTTTGCCCAAATCCTCTGGGTCTTCATATCCTGGTCCCACATCCTGCTGTGGTGTAGTAGCTTGGTAATTTCTGGGGCTGTCACCTATCTTCCAAGTAGCGTCTTGGAAGGGGACATCTATCCCCTAACCTTAATATGCAAGAAAGATAGGACTTTCACATCACCCAGTGTTGCCTTTCTAGCAATTAAAAGTCAAAATGCAAAAGTCGAAATAAATTCTATAATCTCACCTCCTGGCTATGCTGCAAAATGGAATAGTTACCAGAAGATTAAGCCCTTTCCCATTTGGAAAATAAATCTTTCTCACAGGAGATTGATTAAAAGGAAGAAAAAACATGTAACTCCACTTTTTAATGTTAAGTATCAAAATGCAAACATTCAGTGTGAAAGTAGATAATTACAGAGGTGCCTAGATCAAAGTAATATAGCTGCTTGCAAAATAGTTAATAAAGAAAAATCCACAAGAAAATACAGGATCTAGACAAACAAGGTGATGATGGTCTGCTGCAAATGAAGAGCCTTCAGTCCCAGTTAGAGAGAGAGAGAGAGAGAGAGAGAGAGAGAGAGAAACTGGAGATGTTTCAAATTATTGTTACAAATCAAAGAGATTTTAAAGATGTATATGCCTTAATTAGTAGCAGAGAAGAGCTATGACTAATGTGCTAATCCAACATAAGAATTAACCAATACACATGAATTGAACCCATACAGAAAGGTTAGGTGGTTTTATTGATGTTTAATCTTGCTGTTGTTTAATCTCCTACAAATAACATGCAAGATAACAGGAAAACATAGTACTTAGTTAAGACATCCAATTAACACAGCTATTCCAATTTTGACTATGTTGATATGACATGCTGAGTATGGCTGTGCACAGCTAACAAATTCTTTTAGAAGAAATACTTCAGACATCTCACCAGGATAGCTCTTCTCTGCTACTAACTAAAGCAGCTGCATCTTTTAAAAAGTTGATTCATGGGAGCAGCTCTCATTTAGAAGCCTCCCAAAAGACTTGGTTCCTTTAATAAATCGAGAGATGTTGTCTTCATCCAAGATCTCAAGCACATCTTCCAAATAATGTTTGAAGTTTGCAAGCCCTAAGGCTAAGCTATATTTTGATTTGGCTTACTATGATGCCTAAAACCAGACTAAGGACCCAGTTGTGGAGAAGGAGTATATTAACTAAAACCTATAACCATGTTGTTCTAGTTACATATGTTTATGTTCCAGGTTACATTAGCCATGATCTAGCATGTTATCCAACAATGGAATAGTGGCTAATTTATGGTTTAGAAGTCATTAGTTAACAGGAAAATTAGCAAGATACAGGAGTGGCCACAAAAATCAGCGGTGCCTGCACTTTTTTTCACATTTTGTGTGCTTGGCTTTGAACATGATGGGAGTGAGAAATTGATTAACTTGTATCACACCACATGTGATGACATATGAGTAAGCCTTCAGAAGTTGCTGAGAGAGAGAGAGAATGAATGAATGAATGAATGGCCAGTGGAAAGGTTGCATGGAAGCCTGTGCTCAGCAGCAAAGTAAGCAAAGACTGTGAGCACTTTGCTTAATCATCTATGGCATGATTAATAGGATAGTCCCCCGACCATAGTTAACACTAAGCATGTAACTAGCCATAGAGTGTGGGCCTAGCAGGCCATCTCTCCCTAAAGAAACTCAAAGCCACAGCTGACCACATGTTGTGGTCAAAGGATAGCAGCTTATCTGTATTGTTTCTTTTCCTTACTTAGGATCTAGTAAGCTGCCTCCAGTGGACAGGATGATGAATGAAATTGCTAAGCAGAAGAAAATGCTCCTTAAAAAGTATGAAATGTTATATATTATTTTAAAAGCTGTAGTCAGTGCTTTTTGTCTCTCCAGCTTCAGTGAATTAGAAAAGAAAGTGTTAAATCAAGGACTAAATAAACATTAATTCAAGGTTCTGCAATACAGTACCATTCTGGCAGGATACCTGGAAAGGTATATGCAAAGTTCCTGGAAGGACGGAGTTAACAAATAGGAACTCTTTAAAGAGGAGACACAATAGCCCTAAAATAAAACAAGGCAAAACACATCACAAAGTGGAACTAGGCGAATTGGAAAGGGCATAGCAAAGATCCACACTGTTTTTTAAAAGTAAAAACATAGTATCTATTTCTAGTCAGCTCAAATCCTGGTAATTTTCTTGGACATTGTTATGTACATGTTAGCAATTGTTCCTCTGTTGACATTATCCTGTCCTGTTTTAGAAAGAAAGATTGAACCTAAGGTCTCAATCTCACATCTCCCTAACCACAGCATGAACATGCTTCGGTTTTAAATACCATGTCCTGAAGACATTGCCTTCATCTCATCTTCAGTCCCTAGCTGAAGCAGTTTAAACTCATCTTTAGCTGTTCCAGTTTTAAAGTTGTCTTTTCCCTTTTCTCCTGATACAGTATAATTTAGCTCATTTCATCAATGATGTGATCATTCAGGATTAGGATATGCCCAGCTTCTATTTGGGCATGGAGAGATCTACCCACATAATGCCTCTCCAATGCTTTCCAAAGCTCTTGTCAAGTCTTGTGTATCAAATCAATTCACATCTTTATTATAGTCACAAACCAGCATATAGTCTTGTGTGTCATGTTAGTTAGCTAACTTGACAGATTGTTAAACCAGCCATCCTAAACTGCTGCCTATCTTCACCCAGTCCTATATTAGGGACTAGAATTGAAGGCTGCTTTTTCCCATCTGTAGGGGATGCATAACGGGAAGGGAAGGGAAGCTGGGAGAATTTACCAATCACTGTCTTTAATTTGTCCTGCATTGAAACAGTGAGGGTAGAACCAGCCACCACCTTATTACTGTGGCATTGTTGTTGGAAAATATGGGGTTTCAACCAAGCCTGTCTCACACGAGCACAAAGGGAGAGGCGGCTTCGCTGCGGCCTAGTTTTGCTGCTTTGTGTGGGAGGGGCTTGAAGCCCGCCTTTTTTCCTGTTTCCCTCATTTTCCTTCTTTTCTCCTCATGGCTCTCCACGAGGTAGGAACGAATCCTCTCTCCTCCTCATGGTTTTTGTAATAACATTTCACAACCCCAACAATTGTAAGGCTCGACAATTGGGACAGTGTATTTTCTGTTGGCATGCTTTTCTGCTGGTTGATATTATTGGTAGATAGCTATGGCCTAAGAATTGGTGCTTCACTTATGCAGGCAAAAAAGCTAACAGGTACGACACAAGAGTGTATAACTCTTCCTGGCTGTTTTAATACTCTCCATCAAGTTATTTTTCTCTAAATAGATGCTGAATTCTATTTTCAGAGCAACCTTGTGTGCCCTCTGGATAGAAAAGTGAGATAGAAATCATATACCAACGTTACTCCAGAGAGAAGGGTTAGGTATGGTATCAATTATTTCTTGCAAATGGCCCCAGTTGCTTTAATGGCATTAGAGAATGTAGGATGGGTTTGAAAATCCAGGGTTTTTCAGCCTTAAACCATAGGAGGAAAAAAAAGAAAAATTTGTATTATATGGTGCAGTTATCACTTTTCTCCCATCGATGTGTGCCATCGTGTGGCTAAAGAAAATAATTTCCACTACCCCTTGACTCATGAAGTGTTTCCAGGCAGTCAGCTCTTAATACCATTAAGAAAAAGATATTGTGTAGCTATTCTCTCTTTTCCTTTGGCTTTGTGTGGGCCAAGGGGAGCACCAGAGGGTTACAGATAGAAGGCGTTGTAATCTTCACCCTTTTCCTTGTAAAATTCCTTGGATGAAGCATAATAAAAAACCTCACCTAGAAGCATCCAAGTTATTCAAGTGTGGTGACTATCCAGAATTGTGGCTCCCACATAGTTAGACACTTCTGATTAGATACTTTTGATTTCAGGTAACCATGTTATATGTTTGGTTTGGATATATATGACAATAGCAGGATTTTTTGTTGTTTTTGTTTTAATCAGGAATAATATTAAGAAAAACAAATAAATAATATGCTACTGGGTTTTTCTTGGGCTAGAGAAGAGGGATGCAAACAAACTGCAGAGACAAGGCAAAACTTGAGACTTGGGCAATTTACTGCTCTGGATGGAAGATAATTTGCTGTTCTGAAGGACACATTACATTCTACTCATCTACATGTAAATGGGTCACATTTAACTTCAGAGAGGAAGGAAATTTTCTGTCGCTCAAACATCCCAGAAGAAAATTCAAACTATTACTCGATAGAGTCTATCAGGATTCCTCTCCCTATAAATTAAACTCTGACTGATAGACACATCAAGCTAAGCCATGGCTTAATGAAGGGACAGAAGTTTTTCTCTGCTGAGTGTGGTACTTGGCCTGTAAGTTGCATGTCCAGAGCTGCACTCCCAAAGGGCAGTGGATCTGGTCAAGGGAATTGTTTTATTTAATTTCACGTACATTTAGATTGAATTAAATTTTGCTATATAATATCTTCTACTTGCTCTCTACATATATTCTTCTATACGTTTTACAATACACTATTCATTTATTTAACAAATTTACTTTCTCAAGTCTCTGGTTTAGGCTGATGCCTGAACCTAGCCTTCATTTCCATAGAATGCACTCCTTTCACACAAACTTATATCAAGGTTCACAATTAGTGTCCCTCTGGCTGGTGTTGAACTACAACTTCCAGCAGCCAAAGCCAGCGTGGATGGCAATTGCCCCACAAGTTCCACCTATCTTTCTCACCATCTCTATGGGCTACAGAATACTAATTACTATTCCCATTTGTTTTCTGCTCTAGGAACATTTCCAGCACAGAGAAAGAAAGCTCGCCGTTTGTTCACTACATGGATGAAATTGCTGTTTGCATAGGAGTTAAGCCCAATGTGCCATTGCTCTTTCTACGGGACCCCAAACTAGCTTTGGAGGTCTTCTTTGGTCCTTGTACCTCTTATCAATATCGCCTTTGTGGACCTGGAAAATGGGAGAAAGCTAGAAATGCAATTCTGACTCAGTGGGACCGTGTTCTCAAGCCCCTGAAGACTCGGGTCATAGACAACTCTTCAAAACACACCACGTCATCCTTTTGGAAAAAAATCTTTAGCTTGTCTACATTTCTTGGAGCTGCTATAATCCTGTATATGTATCACGTTTAGATACTTCTGTGCTCATTTTATACTGGATAAAGGAAACAGCTAGGTATCATGTAATATAAAAAAATTCCCCTCTCACCCCTACGGGTGGTACGTGTCTTCCTCAATCTCGGGTCCTCTGTTCCTGCCTGCATCTTACACCCTGCCACTATGTGTTGGACTGTCCCTGAGGCCTCTTTGCACAATCTGCACCTTGGGTCCTGTGTAGTGTGGTAGACCCCTGCTTCTATGGATCTGGTGCTTAGTACCTGTTCTTGTGCTGCTATGATCAGTGCCTCAGTGCTGTCTTTTAGTCCGGCTCTTTCCAGCCACTGATATGATTTCCCAATGTTAGCCACCTCAGCTATCTGTCGATGGTACATCCCATGCAGGGGCTTGTCTTGCCATGGTATTTCCTCTGCTTGAACTTTCTCCCATGTCTGCTGCTGCCTGAGGCATTCTCTCAACAGCTCATCTTTGGGTGACATCTTACTGATGTACTCCTGGATACTCCGGATTTCGTCCAGGACAGTGGCTTTGACACTCATCAGACCCCGCCTGCCCTCTTTGCAGCTGGTGTACACTCTCTGGATGTTGGACTTGGGGTGGAAACCTCTGTACATTGTGAGGAGCTTCCGGGTCTTCACATCGGCAGCCTCCATGTCTTCCTTTGGCCAGCTCACTATACCGGCAGGGTATCTGATGACTGGCAGGGCATACATGTTGATGGCATGGATCTTGTCTTCCCATTGAGCTGGCTCTTCAGACTTGTCTTATCCTTTGGTGGTACTTGGATGTTGCTGTCTTCCTTGCCTTCTCCTCATGGTTCCCGTGTGACTGTGGGACACCAAGGTATTTATAGCTGGTCTCTATGTCTGCTATGTGGCCCACTGGTAGTTCCACTCCATCGGTCTTCCCTCTCTTTACTAGCATCCTGCCACACTTCTCCAGTCCAAATGACATCCCAATGTCCTCGCTGTAGATCCATGTCAGGTGGATCAGTGAGTTGATGTCTCGTTCACTCTTAGCATACCACTTGATGTCATCCATGTAGAGGAGGTGGCTGATGGTGATTCCACTCTTGAACTTGTACCCATATCCAGATCTTGTGATTATCTGGCTGAGAGGGTTTAAGCCTATGCAGAACAGCAGTGGGGACAGTGCATCACCTTGGTATATGCCACACTTGATGGCTACTTGTGCGAGCTGTCTTGAGTTCACTTCCAATATTGTCTTCCACAGTCCCATTGAGTTCTTGAGGAAGGTCCTTAGTGTCCTGTTGACTTTGTATAGTGCCAGGCATTCACAGATCCATGTGTGTGGCATTGAGTTGTAGGCTTTCCTGTAGTCAATCCAGGCTGTGGTCAGATTGGTCTGCCTAGACTTTGAGTCTCGGGCAACTGCTCTATCTATGAGTAACTGGTGTTTTGAGCCTCTGGTGTTGTTCCCAATGCCCTTCTGAGCTGTGCTCATGTACTGGCCCATATGGTCTTGTAGCTTGGCAGCTAGGATGCCTGATAGAACTTTCCATGTTGTGGGGAGGCAGGTTATTGGCTGGTAGTTGGATGGTGCTGTTCCTTTGTGAGGGTCTTTCATGATCAGCATTGTCCTTCCTTGTGTTAGCCAGTCTGTGCTGCTAGGTGTTCATGCACTGCTGTTAGTTTCTTTAGCCAGTAGGTGTGGATCATATCCGGTCCAGGTGCTGTCCAGCTTTTCATGTTCTTGACCCACTGTTGGATGTCTGCTACTGTGATGGTGACTGGTTCTTGTTCTGGGAGATTGCTGTGGTCTGCTTTCAGGTCCTGCAGCCACTTTGCACTGGTGTTATGTGTCTTCTCTTTCTCCCATATGTTCTTCCAGCACTGTTCAGTTTCCACTGCTGGTGGCTCAGCTGTTACTGTGTGGTTGCACTGCAGTTGGGAGTACACCTTGGAAGGTTTTTTGGAGAAGAGGGCACTTACCTTCTTGGCCTCTGCTTCTCTAGTGTATCTCCTTAGCCTGGCAGCCAGTGCTGTTAGCCTTTGTTTAGCAGTCTCTAGGGCTTCAGATGGGGTCAGGCCCATATATTTTTTCAGTAGCCGAGTCTTATCCCTAATCTCCACACGCTTCTGTAGTTCCACCAGCTGACTGACTTCTCTCCGAGTTGCCTTGATCTTAGCCTCCAATCTCATTTTCCAGGGTGGGTATGTACTGCTGTTCTTCTTGATCGTGTAGTCAAGCATTTCCAGGATTACAGCGGCTGTAGCATATACCAATTCATTGGTTTCAGTTATGGTGGAAGTAGGGATTGTCTGGAGGGCTCTGTTGGCATCTTCTAGCATACTATCTGATGGTACTTCTCCACTGAGCCTTGGTAATCAGATTCAAGGGTTGACTGTAGCTAGTTTACCCATGATCTTATGCCTCATATCAGCTGCTGTGCTCTGCAATGGAAAGGGTGGCAGTGACATTCCAGCTTCAGGTGTTGGCTGCACATCTGCTTGTTCTTCTAGGTCTGCTGGAGTCCGGATTGTAATGTGGAGTTGGTCTATCTCAAGTTGTGAGAGCAGCTTCCTCTTCACTATGTTGAAGCGCTGGGTAACTAGTTGTTTCTCAGTTAGTGTGGATGTAGGCCTTCTGTCAATCCATAGCTCCCTCATACGTTTCATATATCCCCTCTCATTAGGTCTGCTGTTGTAGTAGCATTCCATCAATTCCAAGTTCTCTTGTCTCATCCATGTATGGTTTGTTCCAGTAGCCCACTTAACATCAGATTGTCCTGGTTCCCCAACATCTGATGCGGACCTTGTTAATCCAGGCGACGTCCGAGCCGGCATGACTCTCTTAGTTCGTGTCACTCTCATATTTTGAGGTGGGCAGGTGAAGCGTTAGGGGGTCTTTGCCCAAGGACCCCTACTGGTAAGGTAGGTACCAGCCGGGATTTGAACCCCGGTCTCCTGCATCAAAGGCGGTGTTCTAACCACTACGCTATCCAGCTGCTCGCTCGCGCTCTCTCTCTCTCTCTCTCTATCTCCCTCCCTCCCTCCCTCCCTTACTTTAACCATAGATGTAGGTGATATATACATCTTAAGATTTTATTTTATAATTTTTAAAAAGTTAGTTACAGCAGGAATACAAAACAATCTGGCATCAAAGCAGTGTACAAAATGCACACATACTTTGGACTTGGAAAAAAAACCCTTGTAATATACCTTTACTCAAAAATAGGTTTATGTCCAATGGGACTTATTTCCTAATATGTTCAGCCCATGAAAATTGAATGATTGTTTCATAGGTTATGCAGAATAGCAACCTGACTTTATGTGAAACTGCATGTTTTACATTGTGTTTATTTTTCTGTGGATCTTCCCCATTTTCATCAGATTCAGGCAAACTGTAGACAACTGCCCTATAATCCATCCTCATTGATGGATTGTTGTTTCAGATATTGCAGGTTCTAAGCTGTATCAATAGTTTTTAAAATTCAAATGTAACGAAGTATATTTATAGCTTAAAATGCTCAAAGCAATCTCTAATCAAAAATAAACATTTACATCCACTATGTGTATTGTAATCAGCCTTGTATCTCTACAAAATACATACAGCATGAGCCTAGTTATGAAACACAGTCATCTCACTTAATGGAATGAGAGGTATTTCAATAGGAGACTTCTCTTGGAATCAGATCACAAAAAATCTGGCACATTCCCATTTTTTAAGGGGGCAATTAAACCTTTAAATCTTTTGGAGGCCTTTGGCTGCTGATGACTGACTAAAATCACACTGGGCTAAAAATAACCTCATGTCCTCCTAACCCTATCAGGAATATCCCCCAGTCACAATGTTATATGTCATCCCCAGTCCTCAGCTAAGGCAGCTTGAAGTCATGGTTTTAAAGTGTTGTTTTCCCTTTTCCCCAGATGGTTTTTGGTGTTGACATGCTCTAGCCCAGGTCATCAATGAGATGGTTGACAATGCAGCCAGGGGCCGGCATTTGCCAAGCTCTGACTGGTCCCTTTAGACTGCCAGGGGCAGCGCAGCTCTTCCCCAGTTCCTGGGACATGCTCTCAATGACTGTGTTGGCTTTAGCTGTAGGAAAGGTTGGATACCTGGCTTCCACAGAAGCATATACTCATGTAATGCCTGACTGGAGCTTTTAAAACCCTTTTCAGAGCTTGCATGGACGCCTGATATACCCAAGTTTAACACAATTTTGAAAAACAGGACATTTGTCCTGCGTTGCACAAAAGGTTGATTTAAACTGGGAAAGTGCCAGGTTCTCCCAGCTTTATTTTACTGGTTTGGTCACCCATGAGTATATTATACATTTTCCACTGCTTCTGCCTACCAGGATTTCTTATGGAAGTCTGTTTTGATGTGGTCATTTTGCTTCCTCTATAGGCTCCTTTCAGGTGGTATCCACAATGGCCTCTTGCTGCAAGTACTATCATTTGTTTGAAGCACTACTCGAAGAGTTTGCTCTTTATTGATCGCTCCCTCCTGCTTCATCACAGGCTCTGCCTCTGTGCCTGTTAGCCCAACTGACAGGTCATCAGCATGGAAGCAGGGCATGGGGTGAAGTGTGGGGAGCACCCTCAATGCATCTTGTAACCCCTCCTCCAAACCTGTAACCTGGTATTCAGACTATTTCTAAACACTTGTCTAGCAATCTCTCGAAAGTGTGGTAAGCTATCCAAAATTAGTCCAGTTGACAGGTCTCAGGTGTGGAGGAATAGAGTACCTCAACCTGCTAGCTGGGCAACTCAACACACTGAAGCCACCATTCAAAGCATCCTCCTACACTTGCCTCACCCTGCCACACCACATGTTAAGGAAGACGTAGAGCCAGCTCTCAGAAGGTAACAAGCAAACCCCTGAAGCCAGACTAGTAAATCACCAAAACAAGCTTCAAACCAATTCCACTGTGCTGGCAAATCTACTTATTAAAAGCTCTTGTGTCCTTGAATGTCTGTTTATCTATTTCCAGTCCATCTTCCAAGAGAAGCCTGACAAGCATGATTGGTAGTTCTTCCCAGGGACAGGTGATCCTCCATGAGAGGGGAAATTAAGCTGGGGAATCCTCCAATTGCTTTCCTTAACTTGTCCCACATTAAAACTAAGGATTGGACAGCACTGCTTTTTATTGAGGCAGCATAAGGTTCGGAGTGGGGCAGGACAATTTATGCCAGCTTACTTTTCTGCTGATTCAAGGATGGGTGGTTTGTATTTTAATACAGCCCTCTGGCTATGCTTATAAAAGGAAGAAAAGCAATGTGGGGTCCTCCATTCTTCTGTGAGAAAGGGTTCTTAAAGGCCATGCAAGCAAAAACAATGCATTCACATGCAGGTATAAGCCAGAATTCTGACTTACCTAGGATCCAAAAGCATGTTGGTCTATATTGTATGAGTCCTCCTGTTTGGCAATAAAATTCCCACTTGGAAATAAAAATGGAGAATGACTTTTTGAATGTGTTAGCTTAAATGACTCAGTTAACTATTGATTTTGAAATTTTAAAGCCTGTTCATGGCAACTAAGATGTGCATAGCAACAGAGAACATTTTCTTCCCCATCAATATCTCATTATGGTAGAATATGTGATGTTGCAGTTCTAGCAAGATTAACTTATTATTGAAGATTAATTAATGTACAGCCAACGAAAAGGACATTGAAATGTAAGTAACTTCCTTACATTATTCAGTTATAATTACAAGTAGTCCTCACTTAATGATGCTGATTGGGACCAGAATTTCTGTCACTAAGTGATGCAGTCATAAAGCATGACGTCACATGACCCACTTAGCAATGGCAATTCCAGCACTTCTGGTTGCCATTGTTAAGTGAATTCCACACCGTCATTAAGCGCAATATCATGTGGTTGCCATTTGTGACCTCTTGCTGCTTCCCCATTGACTTTGCTTGTTGCAAGCTGGCAGTGAAGGTCACAAATGGTGATCACGTGACTGCAGGACGCTGTGATATAATTGCAAGCCGATTGCTGAGCACCTGGATTGCAATCACATGACTGTGGGGACGCTGCAACAGCCACAACTTCGAGGACTGGTCAGTTCCAACAGTCTCTGAATTTTTTGTTAAGCAAGGACTACCTGTATAGTGACCATACGTATGATAAAGGACAGTCCTTTATTTCAGAAAGCTGTCCTTTAGATTTATTTTTCAAAAACTCACTTTTGTCCTTTATTTTAGTCATTAAACTTTTACCATACAAATGGTACCACTTAATGCACAGTCTTTCACGTTCATGTGAAAAATATGTAAATTGAATTGTCTTTTTAAAATAAATGTACATATATAGTGTTTGACTTTAGATTTTTTTTAGAATATGCGTTTTTGTAAAGTTTTTCTTGGTTTTGCTCTTGAATTTTCCTTTGTAAAAGCTAAGTTATTAACAAAAACAATTAAATTTTGTTATCCTTATGAACCTCTTTCAGATTTGCCCCTTTTTCACATCTGTCCTTCATTTTTTCCAAGAAAATATGGTCACTGTAGTTATAATAAACATCAAGATAATATTTAACCATGTACTTTCACTTCTTCGGACAGATAATTCTTTATATTTGGTGTGCATATCTGTGACTTGATTAATTTTTGTATACTTTGTTCTCTTTTTTTATATAATACAGAAACAGAGCTCCTTCCTGCTATAAGCATAGGAGAAGCATGGAATAGAGGCATCAGGAGTGGATGGAAGAGAAAGGAACATCTTAGGGAAAGGATTCTCAAAATTGGCAGTACCACAAAATTATCAGTGAACTAGTCAAACATTTCCCACCCCTTGAATAAACTAATGGTTTTATTGGTCTTAGGTCTAAGCTTATTTTAATATTTACATTTTACTCTATAAATCATCCGGATTTTGCAAACTTTGTAGTACAACAACTGCCTACTGTGCTTTTGTACAGGTCAAATCAGGAGCAAAACAAAGCATGTTTTGATAGGGCTCCTGCTTTGTCTGCACAAATCTAATTAAAAAAAAAACTGGGAATATCACCCCTCCTCCCCCCTAAAATATTTACACATTGCGTGCAGTGCACAGGGATTCACAACCACAGTTTGAGAAATCCTCTTACGAAGTAGTTGAAGCGGGAAGATGACAGAAGGGCCCAGCATAGTTCATGCCTATTCTCCATACAGATGCCCAGAATCTGCCCCCTCACTGAGAATTCATACAAACACCCACATTCCAAGAAAGCACATAGGTAGAGGGAAGACATAAAACGAAGCGTAGTTTTCTATAAGGATATGGGTAAAAATCAGTTTTAGCAAAATAAGACTTAACTTGTAAACCACAAATTTAAAATCTACACTGTTGCTTTACTTAAAAGTAACAAAAAAAAAAATCACAGATTTCTTATCTACAGATTTATATAACTTTTCATTTCCTGATGGTTTTTTATCAATAAATTTGTTTCTGGGATCATTTCTCACTGGATGACAAATCTGGATGATACTTCTTCCTTCCAACCAGCCAAAATATATTTACTTTTTGTTTTATCCACATGTCATATTTGGAATTTGTATCTTGGAAGGATTATCTGTGCTATAACCAAACAGTTTTCCCCAAGCTAGGGCCTTCCAGTATCTTGGACTTTAGCTCCCATCTTCCTAGCCACAGGGCGGTATAGGGTAAAGGGAATTGTAGCTGGAAGTAGCAGCTTAGGGAAGGCTGGTGTTTGGGTGAATTGGGGATTATAGTTATAAAATAAGAGGAACTAAGACTGAATAAATTGCAGGAAAAGAGGAAATTACAAACCCAGAGTGCAGGTGAAACTCAAAAAATTAGAATATCGTGCAAATGTTCATTTATGTCAGTAAAGCAACTCAAAAGGTGAAACCAATATATGAGATAGACGCATTACATGCAAAGCGAGATATGTCAAGCCTTACTTTGGTATAATTGTGATGATTATGGTGTACAGCTTATGAAAACCCCAAATTCACAATCTCAGAAAATTAGAATAGTGTGAAAAGATTCAATATTCTAGGCTCAAAGTGTCCACTCTAATCAGCTAATGAATCCATAACACCTGCAAAGGGTTCCTGAGCCTTTAAATGGTCTCTCAGGCTGGTTCAGTAGGAATCACAAGCATGGGAAAGACTGCTGACCTGACAGTTGTGCAGAAAACCATCACTGACACCCTCCATAAGGAGGGAAAGCCCCAAAAGGTAATTGCAAAAGAAGTTGGATGTTCCCAAAGTGCTGTATCAAAGCACATCAATAGAAGGTTATGTGGAAGGGAAAAGTGTGGTAGAAAAAGGTGCACAAGCAGCAGGGATGACCGCACCCTGGAGAGGATTGTCAGGAAAAGGCCATTCAAAAGTGTTGGGGACTTTCACAAGGAGTGGACTGAGGCTGGAGTTAGTGCATCAAGAGCCACCACACACAGACGGATCCTGGACATGGGCTTCAAATGTTGTATTCCTCTTGTCAAGCCGCTCCTAAACAACAAACAACATGAGAAGCGTCTTACCTGGGCTACAGAAAAAATGAACTGGTCTGTTGCCCAGTGGTCCAAAGTCCTCTTTTCTGATGAGAGCAACTTTTGCATCTCATTTGGGAACCAAGGACCCAGAGTCTGGAGGAAGAATGGAGAGTCACACAATGCACGATGCTTGAAGTCCAGTGTGAAGTTTCCACAGTCTGTTGATTTGGGGAGCCATGTCATCTGCTCGTGTTGGTCCACTGTGCTTCATTAAGTCCAGGGTCAACCCAGCCGTCTACCAGGAGATTTTGGAGCACTTCATGCTTCCTTCCGCAGACGAGCTTTATGGGGATGCTGACTTCATTTTCCAGCAGGACTTGGCACCTGCCCACACTGCCAAAAGTACCAAAACCTGGTTCAATGACCATGGGATTACTGTGCTTGATTGGCCAGCAAACTCGCCTGACCTGAACCCCATAGAGAATCTATGGGGCATTGCCAAGAGAAAGATGAGGGACATGAGACCGAACAATGCAGCGGAGCTGAAGGCCGCTATTGAAGCATCCTGGTCTTCCATAACACCTCAGCAGTGCCACAGGCTGATAGCATCCATGCCACGCCGCATTGCAGCAGTCATTGCCGCAAAAGGGGCCCAAACCAAATACTGAGTACATATGCATGCTTATACTTTGCAGAGGTCCGATATTGTTCTATTTCCAATCCTTGTGTTATTGATGTCATGTAATATTCTAATTTTCTGAAATTGTGAATTTGGGGTTTTCATAAGCTGTACGCCATAATCATCACAATTATACCAAAGTAAGGCTTGACATATCTCGCTTTGCATGTAATGCGTCTATCTCATATATTGATTTCACCTTTTGAGTTGCCTTACTGACATAAATGAACATTTGCACAATATTCTAATTTTTTGAGTTTCACCTGGAGGAGGCGGCAGCTGTGGGCCCTGAATATACAGTATTTGTGTTCAAAGGATTTTTTAAAATAATATTTGCTTATCTTTGGTTACTGAATATAGATGGCATGTTCCATCCCTGGATACACCACTGAGTAAGAACAGAAAGTTTGTGAGTTCATAGAATAGCTTCACTACACAGATAAACTTACTGTGGATTCTAGCATGCTTTTTTCCAGCAATTTGCAAGTGGGTTCCATTAAGTCTTCATCCAGGCCCCTTGTGCCCTCTGCCCTCTGCTTCTAGGCCCTGTCAGGGTGCCAGAATGTTGTCTTTGGCCATAGAATTTTGTCTTTTAGCCATAGAACCTGGCAGTACCATTATCTCAGTGTTTTTGGTGTACATTGTGCTTTCTTTTATTTCATTATGAGTTCTTTGCCCATTTGATTCCTTTTTATTACACATTTGTTTTCACATTTTGCAAACACCTGCAAAAAAATGTACTTAGGCCTGCATGTATATGAAATTGCTTTTTCCAACATCAGAAAAAGTGGTTTCCAGTCACAATATTTTTCCAACAAATCTTTATTTTCAAGAACACATGCCAGCAATAATATAGAATTGACGACAACGTGCTTTCCAAATTTCACCATAGAAATGTATGATGAGTCATGTGATCTACAGACTACAGTGATCATAGATTTGAAGGGATTGGATTGAAGCCAATTGCTGGAATCAGGAAATAAATTAAAGAAGGTAAATCTAGGCTGTCAAACCTGTTGAAGGACAGGGAAAGAAAGAAACAGACAATCTACAAGGTCACAATACATGAACGTTTGAATGACTAGTAGTGAAAACAATCCAAAAAACCCACAAGACACTAAAAAATTCAGACAATATTTGAAGACCATGCCTGCCAGGGGACTGGACGTCTGTAACTCTAGTCCTGCTAGTCTGTTGCACAAAAATCATAACCACAAACAGCCTTGTGGTACAGAGTTTAACAAATGTGTCTTCACATTAATTTTGTGGATCATTATTACTATGTGAGATGCATGGAGCAAACTACTGTGAGCAAGATGATGTAAATCCATTTGACTGTAGGATCATGATAAAAAGGGTCCGGGAATAACCAGGATTGTTAGGCCGTTTAGGAGATAAAATAGCTAGATAATCGTCACAAATAAGCTGCAGACAGCCTTGGGTTTTCTTTGCGGATATGTCTGTAAGATTGAGCGGGGAGGAAAATTTATTCTCTCTTTGTGGATCTGTTTTTCGAACGGATCATCTAGTCATGTAGATCTTTTTTTTTTTAATTTATTATTTATTTGTATCCCGCTTCTCTAAAGAAGCACCCAAAGCAGTTTTACAAAGATACTTTAGAAGCCACAACAGGTATTAGAAGCACGTTACAGCTCCCGCAGCTCCTCCAGGGGGCGCAAACGCCCATCTCCGAAGAAACTGTGCCGCCACGGGCACAGTAGCCCAGTCACGTGGCTCGCAAGCGGTACGTGCGTGCTGAAGTCAGACGCTGTTAGGCGCCGCCGGTTTGGCTATTCGCCCGCCATTTTGGCCCGCTCTGTGTGAGAGCAGCTCAGGCGGTCGCTTCGGCCTCGGTAAGTGGGATCGTGAGGCGGCATTATCTGGCAGTAGCGGAGGGCGAGGGAACGGGGGGGATGAGGGATGGAAATCTGGTGCCGGCGGCCGCTAAAAGGCTCCGCGCGGAGAGAGTCGGGTGGCCCGCGGCGAGCCCCGGCCGGAGCCGGTGCAGAGAGAGCATCGTCCTTCCCCTGCGCCTTTCTGCCTTGCGCCTTGGGGTCTAAGGGATGGGCTGGGGGAAGATCCGCGCCTGGAGCGTCCTATTTTACTCCTAACTCGGGACAAAAGGAAATTTGGGGGGAGGGGGACAGCGAAGAGCGCAGGAATCGGAGGTCCCTTTTTTTTTAACATCCGGTTTTTTCGCCTTCAAGGTTCCGGCGTCGTTTCCTAACTTCTTTTTCCCAGTCCCAATTCTCCCAACAGCCTCGATGACTCTTTTTATTCTCACCTTTCATTTCTCTTCCGGCATTTCTTTCCTTTCAGATTTCTTCCTTCTGGGGAACATGAGTAATTTATCTGACTAAGCCCGGTCTAAGATTGCTCAAGGCTGCTGTTCCTGTACTTGTGCTAAATTTGAGAGTAATTTCTTCATGGTGAGGGAAAGGATAAAAATTTAAGGACTTGAGCTGGAAATAGACTCCATTCAGATTCGGTGAATTTTCTCCTCAATGAACTGGCAGGAAGCACAAGTGTGTGTTAGAGAGACATCTCAGAGTATATTCAATATTGACTCTTGTTCAGTTATCAAATAGTGTAGTATGTGATTGACTGAAAAATCAGACACTCCCCTGCCAGCCACCTGCCAGTGGAGGTCTTCATCAGAAACTTTCCTCTGGAAAAATACAGTTATTTTTCAGTTGAAATACTCCTTTTACTTCCAGTATCTTTCAGGTTTTATTTTTACTGTGTTTTTTCTCAGCACTCTGTAGTTTTATGATGTGGCACAAACCAAGGGTGAATCCTTGGAGCTGGCATGCTTTTCCTAGAAGAAATTATAGTATAGGTGACTGCCACAGAATGGATGAATTTGTGAAGGAGGTTGTCAGCCCTTCAAGGTAGCCCAGAGAAGAAGCACAAACCATGAGTACTAACACTATCTTTATTGTAAGTTTACAGTAATAGAATATCACAAGTCTGAAAGGATTTCTCCCTTCCTTTATGTTTACTTTCCAGAAAACTAGGGAGAGTCCCTTCTGAGATGCTTTCCATGTCCTTGTTCCTTCTGTGGGCTGAGAAATCTTTTGCATGACTGTTGTCTAGTCTGCAGATCTTCTTCCTGTCCCCCAAGGTTATTCTCACATACCATTACAGCGATTTAGACCTCACTTTATGCAATACAAAAAAAAAGCCAAAAAAATGTATAGGAGGCAGAATGTAGTTACCTAGACAGTTGTTAGTTTTAAGCAAATAAGATCCCAACCTTTTAAAACTATTGTCCTAATCACAGTCAAACTAGATAAGCAAGGTTATTAGAATTTTTCACCCTCACTTTATCATTTGACTGGTCTAGTCATCTAAAGCTCTGCTTTATGAGTTATGGGCTAGGCAACAAGTTTTCTCTGTGACAGACTACCTTTTATGGAACACTCTCCATCCCATCAGTGTTGTACGCCATCCAGAGTCACTTTTTTGTGAGGTGAGCAGCTATATAAATATGATCAATAAATTAAAAAATCCCAGAAGTATGTGCAGCCCCTACTTTATTAACATTCCAAAAAGAAACCAAGGCTGTATTGTTTCATCAAGCCTTGGGTCCCTAGAACTCCTAAGTGGGGTGTTCATCTGCCATATTTAACTTTTGGTTACATATACTTACTTTGTGTATTGTAGTATGCTGCCTAGAGACCTCCAGGATTATAAACATTGTAAATAAATTAATGCTGTATTTCTGGAACAGTGAAAAGTTCAGGGCAATCTCTGCTTCTATGTGGTGATTCTGTTGGGGGGATGGCCTCAATGCAGCAACCCATTCTCCTTTCCTGTTTCTCTAGTTCCAAGGTTAAAAAGAAAACCACCAGAAGGAATCTTCATTCTAATAATAAAAATGGCAGTATTGCAAAACCTAAGGTAGAAAATATTTTCAGCAAGATTGTATATCCTTTCTCATTTCCCTTACCCAATGGCTTTGTTGTGTGAATCCTTTTGAATATCAGCTGTCTGAATGCAGCTTATATAAATTACCTTTGCTGCCTTTCCTATGCAATCTGCTGTTGAAACAGTTAAACAGTCTGTAGGTTGGTTGAGTGTCATATGAATGAACTACAAACTACAGTTTGGTATTATATTAACAGATCTTGTGTTTGGTTGTACCTTTTTCTTGAATACTTAGGTATTTCCTCTTTATTACTAAATCTGAATCAGCCAGGTACATTTACAAACCATATTCTGATGCAGATTGAAAGGATCACATTCATTTTGGATGTAGTTAACCAAAGTGAACCAGAATAACATAAGGAATATTCCAAATGAAAGATTCATTTATATAACAGTAAATTAGCAGTCCTAATGTCTGACAGACGGATGATCCCTGAGTAAACAACTATATGGATAAAAGACTATAATTATATTACAAGGTTGTTATCTTGATTACAGATATATGTGCTATTATTTTAAAACCGTGTTCTCAGGACTCAGTAAACTGTAAAGTTCAGTTAACCTAGATTACAAAATCTTGCTTCAAGGCTGCCAGACTGGTAGCTGTTCAAGCCTACATGACAAATAATTGTAAACTGAAAAGAGTTGGAGTTAATCTAGCAGCACACATTGATTTTACAATTTAGTGTATGGTAAGGACACAGCAATGTTGGTGTAATTATGGATTATTATGGAAATTATGGATGTTCATCTTTTATTTGGAATGCATTTTGTAGAACTAGTGATACATTTTATTCAAGAAGATTTTGTGTATTTGTTGTTGTACATAACAATATTTTATTGCTTCCTATAATGACCTTTTTTCCAGAACACTAAAAATTCAAGCTCTAATCTGAATAAACTCTATATTGAAAAGTTAGAGGTAACTGTTTCTCTGAACAGTTCTAGCATGATACATGCAGGGGTTTTTTTCCCCTTCTCTATGCTTAACTCCTGTTCTTTGTGCCACTTAACCTCATGGCACTTAGATTATTCCTGATATTGGACTGTAATACATCTTTTTTAATATGTCGACTTTGGCTTTTTTGGCTGGTGTGGGTCTTCCAGGCTGTGTGGCCGTGTTCTGGAGGTTTTGTTTCCTAACGTTTCGCAGCACCTGTGACCGGCATCTTCAGAGTGCAGGACATGTGACAGTTCACACAATGAACTTGCTAATCACCCCCAGCAGCCCCTCGTTAACAATTCAATAGAAGAAAAAACCCTGCCTAATCACCAGGAAGATACACACAGATGCTGACACCAAAACAAGCAGCCACTCAGTAACCCAACCCCCCCCACACCCCCAATCCCCCCCCTTTCCCCCCCCCTTGGATCTCTATAAATACCCACAAAAGGGTCACATCACCCTGGGCACAGAGAGAACTGCTCCTGTCTATGCTCCTGCACTCTGAAGATGCCGGTCACAGGTGCTGGCGAAACGTTAGGAAACAAAACCTCCAGAACACGGCCACACAGCCCGGAAGACCCACACCAGCCATCGTATCCTGGCTGTGAAAGCCTTCGACAATACTTTGGCTTTTTTTCCCCCCTTCATGAAAAAGATTATTTTTGCTTCCCCCCCCCCCTCCTGGCAATCCCCCTCCTTTTGAAGACAATTCCTGGTATTTTGTCCCTCATTAAAGTATTTCTATGTAAATAATAGATGTAGCTTAATATAGACCTGAAATATTTTTGAAGCCATGACACCTACATATACCCTTTGTAGATTGTTTTACATTAAAACAGGGAGGCCCGCACCAAAAAAAATGTAGGCTCTTTTCCCAATTAAATTAAAGTTTTGTACTGTATTAACTAATTCTGTGCTTTGTTCTGAATGAGAGACTTCAATTTCTTGAAGAATTGGGGTTTTATTTTTTGGCAGCATAGTGGGAAGATAGTAGAAGTGATGTTCCAACAGTGTGAATGTTTGAGTAGAGGAAAATAGTCTGTTAGTGAATAATGAAAATCACAGAAGTTCCATGTTTTTAGAGCCAGAATTTAAAATAGATTAGCAAACAGCATTCATGTGTTCAAATATTTATGCAAATATAAAAACTTTAAAACAATGGCATGTATTAAGTTTAGGATCTGTAAGATTATGTGGGCTCATCCCCAGGTTGCTCTGACTGTTACATGAACATACTGTAATAACTTGTTTATGTGACATGTCCTAATGGCATTGCTTTTGTCTCATTCCCAGCACACAGCTAAGGTTTAAGGTTGTCGTTCATTGTTCCAGTTTTAATTTTTTTTTTTCCTCCTCTGCACACTTTTTGCTGGGGACACAGTCTAGCACACTTCATCATCAGTGATATGGTTGATGACTCAGTCAGGGGCTGGGATCTGGCCAACTCCTACTAGCCATTTAATGCTGCTGCAACCTTGCCCACTCTCCCTCGATGATGGCCATTATGGCTTGAGCTGCGAATGAGGCTGGATACCCTGGTTTTTGCAGAGCCACAAGAGGGATCGGCAGTGAGGGCAGTGTACAGTATGCTGACATACTTTCCTGCTGGCTCATAGCCTGAAGCAAAGCACTTGAATGTAGCTATTTAGTTGTGCCCTCTGTCAGGTGCTACTCTGTGTGTAAAATTCCACACACTGAAACTATTTTTTTAGGTACTGAGAAAGCTGAGATTAGTGAAATAATGAAATCCATTCAGCTTACAGCTAAGCTACAGAATGGTCTATCCTTAAAGTTATAAATATGTATTCCCCTTTGGAGACCAATTCTTCCAAGAGTCCAATTGACAGTACTGTGATATGAAGAATTTCTTCCTCTTCTTTGAGGCCATCCATGTTCCACAGATAACTAATACGTTAGGCAGGCAGTCCATTAATTTTTATGGACTTTTGATTTCTGTAGAAGTATTTTCATGGCTTTTATGGTTTCATAGCAAGACTTAATGTTTAATCACAGAGTATGCATTTGTCTTGAGGTATTCTGCTAATAGATACAGTAATTTTTTTGTACCTCTGCCTGCAGCCAGTTGTGCTCTATCTTCTTATATATTTGTTTTTGGCTTTTCTTAAAAGACTGTTTTACACTTTGAAAGAGATTTTGTAGTATGAAAATTACTCAGTGATTACAGTCGTTTCTTATATGATTGGGCTATAATTTTATTGTCTTTCTTTTTAAAAAACAGAACAATCAGTGCAGGTGGTTGACATAAGAACATTATTGTTATATGAAATAACAAAGAAGGGATTTCTTTACCTGCTTCCCTAATTAGATAGTACTGTAATACAATATTTTTGGTTGGCACACTATTTTCAGGTTCTTGTAAACTTAAGAACACTACACAGTATATTTTCCCTAGAACCCCATGTACAATTTAGCATTCAGCTTATATCTTACAAAAGCAGAGTAGGTTTTATATGTTTCATTTTCAGTTTGCTGTCCTAGGATATAAGACAGTGAAATGTAGGGTGTTGTATGTTTACATTTTGGTGTACTTGCATTCTATTTTAATGCTTAACTAGAATCTTATATTCACTATATAGATAGTCTTCTAAGATGCTTTGCTTGCTGTTGCAACTAGAGTTGCTTTTTTAAAAAAAAGAAACTTTAATTTTTTGGGAAGAGCATTGAATAAGCCACACTTTGCAGACTGGGAATACTAGTGTCTGCTTCAGAGAAAGAAAAAAATGAGACTTTTTCCTTGCATCTGTTTACATATTTATCTTACATATCTTACTGTATGAAGTGCACTTCTGAATCTGGCAATGTTATGCTTTGTCCTAATGCTTGTTTACTTGGCGCAAGACCTGACAAATTACCCTATGATGTACTTTAATGCAGATCTAGTCTTTCTACATTAACTTTAATTTCTGAATTAATGGTTTTAAATGCTGTTCGTAGATGAAGAAGGGGAACTCTCAAGCGCAGAAAGCTTAGGTTAATTCCAAATAGGTTATCATCATATTAAACAAGGATTGTGTTGTAGATTGCAGCCATGGTTTTAATCTTTATAATGTTCTAGACCACTTGAATCAATTTATGAAAATTTTGGCAGTGCTGATACATATGTTGTGTGAGACCACTTTTTAGACTGATATTTTACATTTGCAGCATTGGAATATGGAGTTCGTGCCCAGTACATTGAAAGCAAACCTATGATAGAAACATTTTTAAATGGTTGTTTTCATATAAGAACCTTTCCTTATATCTAACCTGACTTTGTATGTTAGCTGGATTTTGTTAACAGTATTTAACTAGAAGAAATGGTCTTTAGAGGGTTAGAAGCGGGATGGAGAAGGCCGGAGAGACAAATATGGAATATAGAATATAGAAGAAATGGTCTTTAGAGGGTTAGAAGAGGGATGGAGAAGGCCGGAGAGACAAATATGGATCTAAAACTTAGCTATCACTTCAGCTGAGTAATAAAAAGCTCAAGTTGATCAATAAGCCATAGCTATATTTTCTCTCTCATTCTCCAGCTAGCGGGAGAAATGAAAGAGTAAACATGCTTCATTTTCTTAATGCGAGAATGTGGTGAGGAATCTCATTGTTTTCCCTTTCTTTAGAAGGGAGGACCAAATAGCTCATTAATTATCATACTTTAAGTTAGATAAACTAGTTTCTAGTTTATCTAACTTAAAGTATTGAAATATGGCATATACTGATGGATATTTTTAAAGGCAGTGCTAATATGTTAAATTTATGCTAATTTTCCTCTGGACATAAGAAGCATTCAGTAGTTTGCCAGTTCTTAATCAAATGCTTTAAGCTAGATGGACTGACATAACATGTGAATGAAACCTATTTTCTGTTTCCTGAGGTTTGATCAGACTAAAATGATTCTGCAGGTGATCTCAGTTACTTTATGATAATAGCCATACATGGAATTGTAAAGGTTTTGAGTTGATAGTCTGGAACAAGGGTCAGCAAACTTTTTTTATAAAGGGCCATATCCCACTTCGCAGCTGGCAGGTCTGCAGGCCAAGGCGTGTAGGAGCCATTCGATGATGCTGGCCCACCAGCAAGGAGGCTGCTGGGAGGCCACTGCCACCACCCATGTCACCCCACCCCTCACCCCAGGAGCTTGGCTGAGGCTCAGGCCTGGTGATCTGCCACCCACTTATCCATCCAATTCTTAGCTTGCAGGCTATGTAAAAGCAGGTGGTGGACCAAATTTGGCTGAGGGCAGTAGTTTGCTAATCCCTGGTCTAGAAGATCATAAATGGAACAGCATGCTAAGAAACAAGAGTATGTCTCCAGACAGTTTGATTGTATGTATGTATAAATCTTAATGTTAATTACTCTAAATGCATGAATATAGATAGATTCAAACACAGGCTTTTAAAGAGCATATTAGTAACATTACTCATTTTAAATTGTCCCATCTCTTTGTTACATTATAATTTTGATATTTGCTGGTATGATTCATATCTGTTACTAAAAATCAGAGTTTTATTAACAGGATCTCTGCAAAACAGAGTTTCATTATCTATTGTGATATATTAAATATCTGCGAAGTGGGATATGGCCCTTTATAAAAATAGTTTGCTGACCCTTGTTCCAGACTATGGAAATATGGATCTAAAACTTAGCTATCACCTCAGCTGAGTAATAAAAAGCAGCCTCCTTGCTGGTGGGCCAGCATCATCGAATGGCTCCTACACGCCTTGGCCTGCAGACCTGCCAGCTGCGAAGTGGGATATGGCCCTTTATAAAAAAAGTTTGCTGACCCTTGTTCCAGACTATGGAAATATGGATCTAAAACTTAGCTATCACCTCAGCTGAGTAATAAAAAGCTCATATTGGAAGTGCTACAGTGAAGTTTTTGTGGAGCAGTTATACCATATTCTGGATATCCCAATTCTTGTGATGATTGATTGATTGATTGATTGATTGATTGATTGATTGAGTTAGTAAATCTATTTATATAGCCGCCCATCTCACCACAGGCAACTCTGGGCGGCATACAACAAAATGTATAATTACATTTGTTGCATGGATGAGTCTTTTTTTAAGTTGTTTTGACTAGCCAATTTACTTTTACTTTTAGGGGGTGAGCAAGGAGATTCCAGACTCAATGAACTGAAATGTCGGAGAAGTCAAGCCAGAGCACAAAAGCAAAGGACGGGAAAACAAAGTATGCAACACTTAGTTTGTTCAACACATATAAGGGAAAGACTCTGGAAACACAGAAAACTACAGGTATGTTTGTTAAAACTGAACATTTCATACTCATTTACTAGGTTTTATGCAGTTGGTTGTCATTTTGTTTTGGGCAGGAATATCAGAGCTAAAGCATTTTGTTTAACTACAGATTTTCAATTTTGCAATTGTTACATTTCCTAATCTATACACGTGGCAATGTCGGACTTATGGCCACTATTTAGATATTTTTAAATCATTTAAGATCATCTCTCCAAAGTCTTCTGGAAAGGTTATATGTAGGTTACTGGTATGCTGAGTCTTTTGTCTTTTAGTGGGCAGTCAATCTGGCATTTAATCCATGAATTTCATCTGCTATCCCTTATACATTTGTGATTGATTTGTGTAGGTTTTATTTTATTACGCTGTTCATTGTTATGGATATTTTTAATGAAAAAGCAGATAACACCCATAATACATATCTGTGTACTTGAGCAGCAAATTCGCAGTGAATACAAGTTCTATAAGCAGAGCAAAGAAGGAAAAAAGAAATGTCCTTTCATAATTGCTGTTCTATAAAAGAGAACAATAAATAAAAATAGACCTAATATATACTTGATTTAGGAAACAAAGTTTGCTGTATGAATCTTATGACTTAATATTAGACTTTAGTGATTCTTTGTATTGTTTAATGTTTTTTTAAATAAGGCAGACTACAGAAGAATAACAAATAAATAATATAATAAAATTAAAAGAATAAAAAGAATAACGAATAAGAATAAATAAGAATGTAGATGCTCAGTTTGCACTATCTATTTAAAGTGCTATATTCATTTGTCCCTATATTAATTTGGAAACAGAGGGCTATATTTTCTCTATCATTTGCAGGTACATGAGGACAGTACATTTACTCCTAGTTTTTCAGTGACAGGGATAATTTTTAATAGTATTTTGCCAGGAATGATAATTTTTTCAAGACAAAAGAAGGGTGAGTGGAGATATGAATGTATATTACAGTTCAAAATGTTTTTCTTACATAGTTACAACTCGTCATGGATTACAGAGTCTTGGGAAAGTTGCCATTTCACGGAGAATGCCTCCTCCAGCTAACCTCCCCAGTCTTAAAGCAGAAAACAAAGGAAATGATCCTAATATAAACATTGTGCCTAAGGATGGCACAGGTTGGGCTTCTAAACAAGAACAACATGAGGAAGAAAAGTAAGTTACAGTTGCACTACAAATCATCCTTCCTGTTTTGAATGTAATGTTTTAGCATATGCTGCAGGAGTGTTATAGAACGCTACAGGTAGTCCTTGCTTAACAACCATTCATTCAGCGACCATTCGAAGTTACCACAGCACTGAATGAATGGTAGTTACGACTGGTCCTTGAAGTTGCAGTGTCCCCACAGTCACATGATAGAAATTTGGGTGCTTGGCAGCCCACACACATTTATGACCACAGCATGCACTTTAATTCCCCACCTGCCTATCTCTCTCCCAACTCTGCCCTTTCGGCTGCCCTGCACTCTGCTGCTGCTGCCTATCCCTGCTGTCCTCCACCACCCCCAGCTGACCTTCACGGTCTTCTTCCAACCGCTGCTGGCAAGGCACGCCTGGCTGAGGCAGCTGCTGGCCCTTCACAAGGCCCATTATGAATTAATTATTAGTTCATAACAATAAATTATTATTAATTAATAAGAATAAGAATTTCATACAAATACTAGGACTTTAGTTTTCTGATAAATTATTGCAAGTATTTCCTCTGAGTAAAAAGAAACCAAATCCCTCAGTTCCCTTCTCATCCCCATTTGAGAGATAGATATAATCACGATGTTGTCTGCATATAAAAGAGCTGGAACTGCTCAGCCTGCTAATACAGGGGGGATGATGAGTGGGAACAGAGAAGCCCTGTCATACCAAATAGGTATTTATAAAAGATGCTTCATCAGTAATTTTTGTAAACGAAGACTAGATTGGACAGATATAAGAGAAGGACCTTATCTTCTGAGGCAGTGATATGGAGCCCATTCAGGAGTATCTCATTCTTGATTAAACTTATTTTCCTAGATCTTGGTGGCAGCATCAGATCATCTGCTTCTCTTTGCTTTGCCTCTATAATGAAGAATGTAAGATTGTTTGTTCACTTCCACTGTGAAAAAATAAATGAGTGCAAACTGAGATTAGATATTACCTCCCTGTGTGCTAAGAAACAGATTTGATGTTTTAAAAAATGTTTTTATATGATACAAACTATTTCATGCAAATCCTGATAAGCTTTCCTGAAGTTTTTCCCTTTTATTTTATATCAAAGCTGCTGAAATAAGATGTTCATAGAAATTATATTAAGAGAAGTATTGACCATAGGAGCTGCATTCAGAAATGTGCCTAAACTTCCCCAAGTTGTTGTTATTCTGCTCTTATAATAGAAGCTTTCTTTAATGATTTGAAAATTTGAATTCTTTGTTAAAACATGGTTTTGCAATCATTATGTTAGCCACTTTTGCTCTCAAGTATCTTCAAATTTCTCTTGCTTTTAGACAGGCAGAAGTGCCACAGGTGCAGCCAAAACCTGCAGTTCCTGCTCCTCCAGAAACACCTCCTGTTGTCAAATCCTGGGCTAATACCAAGCAAGGTGGACAGGGTGATGGTAAGTAGAGGAAAGATGGACCAACCTAGCTGAGCTAATAGTTCTAAACTGCAGTTTTCTCTACTTCTTTCTGTGGTTTCTAATTTCTTTCTGCAGTTTCTAATTTCTTTCATCTTTCTATTTATCTGAATAGTGTTAGAGATGTAATAGAATCATTCTTTGGTGAAGGTTGAAGCACAGCACCAAAACTTTCAAGTCTGTAGCAGTTGCTCCCAGTTCTGATGGGAAACTTAGGGTAGACTATTTGACATTAAAGAGTGAGAAGGTAATATCTATAGAGTGCAATTTTGCTAAAGTGAAAATTGGTTTATGGGAAAAAGAACACCAAAATGCTTGTATGGGCACAGATGAGGTGGCTTTGGGTAGTCTGTGCCTGATCAAAATATGTTCCTGGCAGAAGTACTTTGGGGATGGAGAGCAGGAAAAAAGGGGCCAAGGACATTGATGGCAGCAGCTGAGAAGGAAAACACAGGAGATTGGGGGCCAGTTCGGCTGTGGGATATGCTGCTCTGGGGGGGCAACTGAAGGGAGAGAGAGAAGGAGCTTGGAAGCTCAGACTGGTAAGTTATGCTATGATGGGAGCTGCTGTGACAAGGGAGGGAATCAAGGGATAACGTCATTCCCTCCCTTTGCTTTGTACTTGCTTTGTCCAGACTTTGATTACTCTAAAACACCAAAGAGGTGGCGTTGCCAAATTCTGATGATCGAAAACTATTTGGCAGAACTTCTAGAATAGGTTTTGCTCCAGGTACAAAGCAAAAACATTTTTTTCTGATTCATGCATTCTCCCCCAAGCCAGAGCTATAAAGGATTCAAGGCCTGGGTGTATGATCTGTGTCTGAAGAGTTGATACCAAAAGGATATTGCCCTTTGTGGAGCTGTTGAAGGATGTTAAGGGAAAGTTATTCTGGTCTTTATGTCTTGTATTTGTATATGTGCTGTTGTTTGTTTATTATATGTTTTAGCAGAGCATGTAACTTTTATGTGTATGGCTGTGGCTGCTGTTGCTTCTTCTTCTGTGGTCTTGAGGGAGAGTAGAGAGAGAACAGGGTGCCCCTAATATACAGGGGGAAGTATGAAGCTGGGGAGGTTTTTGTCAGATAAGGAAAACTACATGCTTGAAAGCTATTCTTTATATTGAGTCTTCTTCCATCTTGCAAAATTTTAGATGGATAGGCCAGTCTACCTTCTGGTTTTGTGATGCTGTTTTTAAATGCCAGGTTGGATTTCTAATAGCTTGGTTGCAATTGAGATGGCTACCCCGGTGACTTGGGTAAATGGGCTTAGTGTAATTGATTTTATTCAGCTCTCCCCATGTGGGTATTTGGTCCAGCACAAATCTATGCTGGGTGGCCATAGGGTCTGTGTTCTTGTTATCTGTAGCGATGCCAGGAAATATTTCTGGTCTAGCCCCAGTTTTGAAGGCATATACCTGTTGATATATCATTCATCGTGCTCCTCAGTGACCTCCCTGATTGAAGTGATCTCAGAGATCAGATTGGGAAACCTTAGGTAGTTGGTTTTAAGAGACTTCAAATTCATGCTGAGTTCTCCCACCATAGAGCTCTTTCAATTTACCATTGGCTTGAAACATGGCTGGTCACATTTTTGACTTGGTTTTTGCAATGGACAGAGAAAAAGGGGTCTGGGTGTGGAATATAAGTCCCCTTTATGACAGACAGATCATTTTCTTGTGGAATTTATATTGGTATAACAGACCTTTCTTGGGAGGGTAGAATATCATTTAGAATTATTCTTTCCAGAGACTTTTGAAATCTGGATGATTCTTGAATGCCCTGTGGTTTTTCTAGCTGGCAGGGCCAGTGATCCTATTGAGGCCTTGTCCTGTCAAAGAATTATGAGATGGTAGCCATTGATGTGATTGCTCCTAAACACCTTCCAGTGCTGTGAACCTAAACTGTTGGCTGTCAGTGCAGCTTCACATTTTGAAATAGATAGTAAGATGTGGGTGTCACAAGTTTAAAGACAATTAAGCATGTCAAGCACAAATGAAAGCATTATGTTGTGATTGGGGAGTCATATATATGCTCAGGATTTGATTAACAATTCAGTGGAGGATTCTTCTAACATACTAAACATTTTAAACATATTAAATATTTGACATATTAAAGCAGACCAAAAATTTGTTTTCTTACTCTCACTTGGCAAAGGTAACGATTTGTTCTATTTGCTGGTTTCTCCCTCCTCCCAAACAAAAATATTTACCTTTTAAATTGTAAGATAATTTTTTTCCTGTACTCAGGACTTCATCCTAAAGCAACTTTAAGCATAAATATTTCCAGATTATGATTAATGTAAAGAAGTGTTTACAGAGATTGGTATCAATTTTCCCTTTTGAGGTGATAGATGATTTTTCTCTTAAGTGATAAGACCATTGAAGTTTCATCTTCAGTCCCTGGGTGATCATCTGTGCGGAATAGGCAATATGCCTTGACACATCTTCTTTGGGTCTTCAGTGCTCTTCTCTGGTTCATGCCTCAAAACTCTCTTTAGCAACTTCTTCAGAAACCCTCAAACAAACAAACCTTCAGCAATGTAAGCACTCTCCAATCCACCTCAAGTTTTAAGTTTGCCTAGTCTTATATATGGCATAGGAAGGATAAACTTAAATGTATTAAATGCATTATTTTAAAGGTTCTAAGTTTTTAATCTCCTAATAGAAATAGCAATTGTGTAAAATCTGGCTGTTTCAGGAACCATGTTAGCTAAAGGAAATTTGAGTTTTCTCTTTATTAGACCATAACTTAGTTAAGTTCCTTACCAGGAACTATCAGATGTGCACACATACATATGTAGAAGGGACAATAAAGTGAAACAGCCAACAGATTTGATAACCCCCATTTGGCAGGGGCATATCCATTCATATATTGGGATGTTATTATATCTGACCTCTCCTAGAAGAAAAGGAGTTACGTCTTGCCAGGGAAAGGGCTCTTTGGTGTAGCACACTTAAATTCATTAGATAGGTAGAATAAATAATATGTGGGTGGAGACTCCTAATGGGGGATACTGTAGTCCCAATGAAGGTCAATGTCAAGTATACATTAGTTCCCTCCAGCCTAGAGAGATTACATAATGTGCTAAGACGCAAAGCTACCTGAAGTCTACGTCAATGCACTTTTTCCAGGTTGAATAAAAATTACCAAGCAGAGTCAAAGAAGCCAAAGATTCATCTGTAGAAATCTAGTTAAGTCCTTTCATGTATTTTTTTTTACTAGAACCCATACTCTAAGTTT
The DNA here is from genome assembly GCF_059951505.1 of Python bivittatus. Taxonomy (NCBI): domain Eukaryota; kingdom Metazoa; phylum Chordata; class Lepidosauria; order Squamata; family Pythonidae; genus Python; species Python bivittatus. Next base: position 2,997,561 of record NW_028277098.1, read on the forward strand.
GCCTTGCTGCATAATATATGATATATAAGGGAGTCATTCTTACTTAAATTTAGTTAAGCTTCTGTTATGAATATAATTTTGCCAGTGCTGCATATTCTCCAGGTCTAATGTTGCTGGCAATAGTGTCTCTTCTTCAGCATTGTGCCAAATTTATCCTTGTAGCCATCAGCATATACCTTAATACATTATGACATTTCTTCTTTATACGTTTCGGAACAATTCCTAGTAGAAATATATGAAGTTTCAGTTCAAATTTTACTTTTTAAAAAAATAATATTATGTATTTCTTTCCAGTACTTTTGAGGGTTTTTATTTTTTTTCATAACCACCACATATGATAGAATGTTCCCTCTTTATCATGACATTTCCAACTTTTTATATTGTATGTTTTACCTATTTTTATGATTATTGATGGAATCATATACCACCTGAAAATATTTATACCAATTTTCCCTTAAATTATAACTTGGAGTAAATTTTATTGATTTTTTTCCATAATTCTTCCTATTGTTGTTGCGTATTTGTTTCTTTAAAGTTTTGTACCCATTTTATTATGCAGTTTTTTACTTGTTCAGTCTCTGTATCATATTTTAATATCAATTTACAGTGGTTAAAAGTTTGTTAACCCTTTTGAATTTTCAATATTGCTGCATAAATGTGACCTAAATGTGATCTGTTCTCCACACAAGTCCTAAAAAGAGAACCCAATTGAACAAATGAGTCAAAAACATATTGTTCATTTATTTATTGAGTAAAATAAGCTACCTGATGAAAGCATAAAGTTGTTAAATGTATGTTTACAAATAGTATATTTAAAAAATTGTACATCTCCAGTAATGTAGGCTAATTTTTCTTTGAAGGTTCGGCTAATTTGTACAGGGTGACTTTCATTAGAAATTATCTTAGATGTCTATCTACAAATGGAACAATGGGAAAATATATGGTTGAAAGGATTGAAATTTACATTATGTTATAATCTTAAGGAGAATTTTTATAAAATGATGTATTGTTGGTATTTGTCACAAAGAAATTATCTAGAATGTATAATGGTACCTCAAATTTATGTTGGAAATGTGAACAACAAGAAAGGACATTCTACCACATTTGGTGGACTTGTTAAAAAAGCTAGAAAGTTTTAGATTCAAATACATGCACTAATTCAGAGGATTTTAAAGATTAATATACAATTGAAACCAGAGCCTTTTCTTTTGGGACTGATAGATAAACAATTGGAAAAAAGTCATGGAACTTTGTTTTTATACATGACAACTGTAGCGAGATTATTATATGTGCAAAGATGGAAAGATTCGGTACTACCAGCAAAGGAGGAATGGTTGGTGATGATGGTGGAACTTGCAAAAATGGTCAAATTGACTTCTTTGATTAGAGAAAAGGCAATATATATATTTACTGCTGACTGGAAACCCATTGTAGACTTTTTGAGTGAAATGGGGAAAAAAATATGATTTATGGTTTTGATGATTAGAAAAAATTGAATTTTTTGAAAAATTGTTGATTATAGAAAAAATTGAGTTATCAGTGCAGAGCTTTGAGTGCAGTCTTCTATATTCTACAGAAAGATACTATTGTGGACCTGAACCACTTCTTCCTCTTCATAATTCTAGAATTTCTGATGTTAAGATCGTAGAGTTGGAAAGGACCATTTAACCTGTTCAGCCAGTCCCCATGCTCAGTGTAGTATACCAAGTGAAAGCATCCAAATTAAACAATCTCAGAGTATAAAACGTCCAACAAAGGGGAGCTCACCATCTGCCTGGCTAATTGGTTCTACTGGCAAACTACTATTACTGTTAGGAAGATTTTTCAATCAAAATTCACCTTCTATATCTTCAGTTCACAAGGATGGACCAGTCTTGACTTTTTAGCTGTATTCTTCAAATGTTGCCATATTATTCCTCAATCATTTTTTTCATGGCTAAATATAACCAGCTTCTTCAGTCTCTTTTCCTAGGGCTTAGTTTCTAATCTTCTGATCGTACTCATACTTCTCTGAAACTGTATTAATTTCTCTGAATTGTTATTGAAAAATAGTGCCCCAAATTGACAAAACAATGAAGGTGAGAACTGACCAAAGAAAAATTAAGTAGAATTACTGCTTCCCATGATTTGGAAATGATACTTCAAGCTATTTATCTATTTAATTCTCCTACTGTTACATTTAATTATGGGTAGTCCTCGATTAATGACCACTCATTCTGTGACCATTCAAAGTTACGACGGCACTGAATGAGTGGTACTTACAGCTGGTCCTTGAAATTCTAGCTGTCCCAGCACCCCCATGGTCACTTGATTGTGATCCAGGTGCTTGGCTACTGGCTTGCACTTATGATGGTTGCTGTATCCTGCAGTCACCTAATCACCATTTGCGGCCTTCCCTGACAGCTTCCCACAAGCAAAGTCAATGGGCAGCCAGCAGGGAAGGTCGCAAGTCACTCTTGTAAGTTGCTCCCACTCCCACCTCTTTTTCTCCCAATGACCCCGGCTACAGAGTATGAGATCCTTGTACTCTGTAGCGTCTGCAGCACCCCCCCCCACACACTATATAGTGCATACATGCCCACCTGGCTGCGCTTTGGCAGCACCCTGGCATCCACCTATGTACCCTCCCATAACCAGCTGCAGCCACTCCTGGCCATGCTTGTGCAGTGCTGTGGCAGCCATCGGTGCACCCTCCCATACCCAGCAGCACCCATCCCTGACTATGCTCGCACAGCGCTGCAGCAGCCATTAGCACACTCTCCCACACTCAGCAGCAGCCACCCTCCAGCTGGGCATGCTTGCACCACAGCAACCACTTACCCACCTGCTACCTGGGACTTGCAACTTCCTGTCAGCTTCCCCACTGACTTTGCTGTTGGAAGCCGGCAGGAAGTTGCAAGGAGGTCGTCACTTAATGACCCACAATCCTCGCATAACAATGGCAATGGGGACTGCAGGCATTGCTGTTGCTAAGCAATGCATTAGCGAGGGCTGCCTGCAGCTTACTAATCAGCATGTTACAGGGTAATTAGTTAGATACTTTCCTGAAGTAAAGGTATACAGTGGGGCAAAAAAGTATTTAGTCAGCCACCAATTGTGCAAGTTCTCCCACTTAAAAAGATGAGAGAGGCCTGTAATTTTCATCATAGGTATACCTCAACTATGAGAGACAAAATGGGGGGGAAAATCCAGAAAATCACATTGTCTGATTTTTAAAGAATTTATTTGCAAATCATGGTGGAAAATAAGTATTTGGTCAATATCAAAAGTTCATCTCAATACTTTGTTATATATCGTTTGTTGGCAATGACAGAGGTCAAACGTTTTCTGTAAGTCTTCACAAGGTTTTCACACACTGTTGCTGGTATTTTGACCCATTCCTCCATGCAGATCTCCTCTAGAGCAGTGATGTTTTGGGGCTGTCGCTGGGCAACACGGACTTTCAACTCCCTCCAAAGGTTTTCCATGGGGTTGAGATCTGGAGATTGGCTAGGCCACTCCAGGACCTTGAAATGCTTCTTACGAAGCCACTCCTTCGTTGCCCGGGTGGTGTGTTTGGGATCTTTGTCATGCTGAAAGACCCAGCCACGTTTCATCTTCAGTGCCCTTGCTGATGGAAGGAGGTGTCCACTCAAAATCTCACGATACGTGGCCCCATTCATTCTTTCCTTTACACGGATCAGTTGTCCTGGTCCCTTTGCAGAAAAACAGCCCCAAAGCATGATGCTTCCACCCCCATGCTTCACAGTAGGTATGGTGTTCTTTGGATGCAACTCAGCATTCTCTCTCCTCCAAACACAACGAGTTGAGTTTAGACCAAAACGTTCTACTTTGGTTTCATCTGACCATATGACATTCTCTCAATCCTCTTCTGGATCATCCAAATGCTCTCTAGCAAACTTCAGACGGGCCCAGACATGTACTGGCTTAAGCAGGGGGACACGTCTGGCACTGCAGGATTTGAGTCCCTGGCAGCATAGTGTGTTACTGATGGTAGCCTTTGTTACTTTGGTCCCAGCTCTCTGCAGGTCATTCACTAGGTCCCCCCATGTGGTTCTGGGATTTTTGCTCACCGTTCTTGTGATCATTTTGACCCCACAGGGTGAGATCTTGCATGGAGCCCCAGATCAAGGGAGATTATCAGTGGTCTTGTATGTCTTCCATTTTCTAATTATTGCTCCCACAGTTGATTTCTTCACACCAAGCTGCTTGCCTATTGCAGATTCAGTCTTCCCAGCCTGGTGCAGGTCTACAATTTTGTTTCTGGTGTCCTTCAACAGCTCTTTGGTCTTGGCCATAGTGGAGTTTGGAGTGTAACTGGTTGTGGACAGGTGTCTTTTATACTGGTAACAAGGTCAAACAGGTGCCATTACTATAGGTAACAAGTGGAGGACAGAGGAGCCTCTTAAAGAAGTAGTTACAGGTCTGTGAGAGCCAGACATCTTGCTTGGTGACCAAATCCTTATTTTCCACCATGATTTGCAAATAAATTCTTTAAAAATCAGACAATGTGATTTTCTGGATTTTTTCCCCCATTTTGTCTCTCATAGTTGAGGTATACCTATGATGAAAATTACAGGCCTCTCTCATCTTTTTAAGTGGGAGAACTTGCACTATTGGTGGCTGACTAAATACTTTTTTGCCCCACTGTACTTATTCTCCTAGCACTTCAGTTCTCTATAGGGTTCCTCAGAGATAGTAAATAAGGGTTCTGCAAGATCATCAGCTAGTTCAACAGTTCTTTAATATTTTGGTTTCAAGGCCCCTTTACTTTCTTAAAAATTAGGGAAGACCCCAAAGAGCTTTTGTTTATGTGGGTTATATCTATCAATGTTTATTGTATTAGAAATTAAAACTGAGAATTTTATAAATGTTTGTTTATTCGTTTAAAAATAACAATAATAAACCCATTACATGTTAACATAAATAATACATATTTTATTATTATGAAAAATAACTTTTGAGAAAATGCCTGCCAGATACTGAAGTCTGAATAACCATAATTTGTCAGTTGTTCTTTCAAATAAAAACTGTGTTCCATGAAAAAATCAGCTAGTTCAGTCTGCAATTCAGACAATCACACCAGTGCTTTTCCTTGAGACAACCATCATGCTTTCATAAAGCAGCAGAGGTGCTTTATGCATAATTCCCATTTTGTCCCACAGAATATTAAAAAGATGTGTACTTAAGGATCGAGATTTAATAAAATTAATAATTTTTACTGCAAGGATATTCTTAAATGAAACTGATTTGTTTGCTTGTTTTTTAGTTTGAGTGTGTGGCGGTGAATAATGCAATGACTACTAGTACAGTTTGGTGCCACTGCCTTGATTTGTGCTAAGGCACCAGCAGTATTACCCACCATTGGTCTTGCACCATCAGTACAAATGTCAACACAGTTGTTCCAGGATAAATCAGGGAATTCAAAAAAGTTATTCTACACTTTGAATATTTCAGCACCACTTGTGTTTGTTGCCAAGCATTCACATAAAAGGACATACTTATTAGTTGGTGCTGATGCGGGATAAATACAAACAGAACAGCAAATCCAGTCACACCTGTAGATTCATCCATTTGTAAGGCAAAAGTTTACAGTATGGCACCAGCCGAGACCCCAGGGCAGGGGAGGAGGGGTAGCCATTGTCATCCGGGAATCTCTTTTGGCCTTCAGGGGCGCTGCTTCACAAGTGGCCAGTTGTGAGACCCTGTTCCTGAAGTTGGGTTCTCGAGAACAGTTGGGATTGTTGCTACTGTACCAGCCTCCGTGCTGCGTAGCAACCTCCCTGCCTGAGTTGCTGGAGGCTGTCTCAGGGTTGGCAGTGGAGTTCCCCAGACTTATGATTCTGGGGGACTTCAATCTTCTGTTCCTGGGACGTGCCTCAGAGGCTACTCGAGAGTTCGTGGTCATCATGGTGGCCATAGGCCTGTCTCAGATTATTCGTGACCTGACTTGGGACAGTGGCTTCACACTGGACTTGGTTTTCTTGTCAGAGCAGTGGCAATATGATCTGAAGGGGGAGTTACAGTTGTCCCCCTTGTCATGGCCAGATCACGTCCTGGTGGCCTTGAGATTCTCCTATGCTATCCCCCTCCGCAGGGAGGTGAGACCCATTTGATTGGTCCGCCCTGGCCACTGATGGACCCAGTGGGGTTCCAAAAGGGAGCTGAGGGTTATACCTGAGGATCTGCTGCATGGTCCAGCGGGGGCCCTGGCCACCACCTGGAATAGGAAGGCGGCCGGGGCCTTGGACAAAATTGCACCCATGCAGCCTCTCTTGACCCATCGAGCCCAATACTCCCTATGGTTTACAGAGGAGTTGAGGGTCCTGAAAATGATTAAGAGATGTCTAGAGTGCCACTGGAGGAAAACAGGGACCAAACCCAACCAAACACAGGCTAGAGCTGCTATTAAGGCCTACCTTGTGGCAGCAGAAGCAGCAAAATGCCAATATTTCTCCGCTCTTATTGCATCTGCAAAGTGCTGCCTGGCAGCCCTGTTTAAGATCACCTGATCTCTTTTGGGAAAGGTGGGCCGCTGGGCTGTGTTGAGGAGTTTCTGGGCATCTGGAGGATAAAATTGCTTGGATCCGTTCCCAGTTGGATGCCAAGCGTGAGGCATGGTCTGTGTAAATGCCTGGGGATCATGCTTACCCTGTTATCTGGGAACAGTTTGATCCTGTTCGGCCTGAGGATGTGGACAGGGTCCTCCAGTCTGTAAATGCCACCACTTGTCAATTAGATCCATGTCCCTCCTGGCTAGTTAAGGCAGCTCAGGAGGTGACATGTGGGTGGGTCCTGCCAATGGTGAATTTATCCTTAAGAGAGGGAGTGTTTCTGGCTGCCTTTAAAGAGGCACTGGTGCATCCCCTCCTCAAGAAACCATTTTTTTTCTCCTCATTAGAATGGCTTGCAGTTGTCTTTTTAGTATCTTCTTTAGTACCTCCCACCCACCTGAAGCTCCTTTTCCTTTTAACTTCTGCCGTGGGATCCTAGCTGTAATTGTTCTGAGTTTATTGAAATTTGGTTATTTGATGTCTAAAATACAGGTTTTACTGTGCTCAGTTTTAATTTTGCTTAACGACAAAACCTTCAGCTTTTACGTAGTCATTTTCCTGCAGTGTTCCTGCTACTTCCACTTCCTCAGCTAAGCCTTCCTTTCCATAGAACTGTCTTTTGCAAATAATAACAACAATCTGCCAAGTAACCTCTTCCTCAGATTGTTAACTATGTACTTGGTCCATAGCTCAATAGTATCATATGAACTGTTTATAAAAGGTCCTGGGTTCAATCCTTGGCAAGTCTAATAAAACTGAAGTATAGTTGAAATTCTAAACAGCTACTGCTGGTCAATAAACTATGGAGTAATTGTAATTTGGTGCAAAGCAACTTCCTTTGTCCCAGAACTAAACATGAGTACTAAAAGGAAGACATTATTTTCCTTCCAGTCTGCCTTCTGGCTGTGTTAAGTAATTCTGTTTTTAAGACCAGCTTCCTAAGCTATAGTAACTTTAAATTCCAGTTGTTGCTTTTTTTATTTAAGAGCTGGATCCTTACATAGTGCTAAGCTATAATATGTTTGATTTGGTTTTGGCTTGGTATGTTCTATTCAACAACTAATCCAAATCGTCTGAAACAATATGAATTATGATAGAAAATGTATTTCTTGATTAAGCGTAAAAATAAAAGAATATTCTTTAAAGCTCATAGATTGTTCTGTGTTATGATTTAGGTGTTCTGAATTACAAATGCATTGACTTTTTTTTTTTTTTTTTAATGGCTTGGCTTTCAGGTCCTGGAGTTCAAATAAATAGCTATTTCCAGCAAGAGTTTCCTAGTTTGCAGGCAGCGGGAGATCAAGAAAAGGGAAATAAAGAAAAGGATGCAGCTGAAGAGCCTTATGGTCCTGGGCCAAGTTTGCGTCCACAAAGTAGGTGTACATAAAATAGCCTAAGGTTACAGTGGTTGTGGAGCCCCTGTTGAGTTTTTGCATGTTGGGGAGTATTGTTTTGGTCTGGAGAATTATGTGGTTTTTAATGTGTTTTTTGATCTATGTACTAGACTTACTGTATGCCACCCCAAGTCTTCTTAGAGTTGAATAGCCTTAACAAATCCAATGAGTAAATTTAAAAATTATTTATAGAATTCAGTGTTAATTCACATTTGATCCGTGTGAAAATTAATTTGCAAATGATATCCTGGGAATCATTGCTATATCAATCTAGGGTTGAGAGCTTTAATCTATTTGCTTTCATTAGTTGAAATCTCATTTGCAAATTAAGATTGCCTCTCTTATTTTCAGTTAATCAGTTAATTGGTAAAAGAGATACTTAGATGATCACATTCCCTATTCTGTGTCATAGGTTTTATTATCATTACGGTTGTGATGGTTGGTATTTCCTTTTAACACAAAACAAGCCAAATTAGCAAGGATGAGCAGGACAACTTATTAATCATCTGAACTTTTGCAACCTAGATATTGTAACCATATCCGTGGCACAGTTTATTGGCACAGTTCAGACTTCATGCCAAACAATTTGTGTTCTTCAGAGTTTAACTGAAAATATTTAAACATTTAAAGTGTAGTCTGGAATCCATCTGTTCAACTTTCAGATCTGCAGGTACAGAGGCCTTCCGATGTGGAACAATGGCTATAACTATACTTGTCCCATAAAAGGAGTAAACAAAAGATGGATCTGGAAAGCGAAGTGATGTGTGGGGATGTGGAGGAGGCTTGGTGAGGGTGCAGCGTGGGTTGGGGAGGGTGCGCACCCCAGCGACTTGTAACCTTCCTTGCCAGCTTCTCCATTGACTTTCTGGGGAAGCCGTCAGGAAAGGTTGCAAATGGTGATCACATGATCATGGGGCACTGCAACCAGTTGTAAGTGCAAACTGTTTACCAAGTGCCCAGATAGCGATCATGTGACCACAGGGGTGCTGGGACAGCTGTAATTCCAAGGACTGATCATAACCACCATTTGTTCAGCACCGTCATAACTTCAAACAGTCGCTGAACAAATGGTCATAGGTCGAGGACTACCTGTATATTAGCAAACATTTCTGATTACCAGCTTTCTGAGGATTGACAGTCAGTTCTTTCCTGCTGATGTGGACCCACATTGGGAAAACACACAGCATAATACCAGGGGTCTCCAAAACTGAGATGCTCCAAAAATATTAAGAGATACTTAGTATGATGAAGCAATCCCTTTTTTGTAAAAGCTAATCCCACTCTTTATAGTGGTTAACAAAAATGAACTGAGTCACACAATTTATTTCAATTTTTCATTAAGCGATTGTCCAAGTTGTGACTTCAGTCTGTGTTGCTTCAACTCTTTTCAGTCAGTGGAAATGTTGTGATTTTTTGGAAGAGGAAAATAAAACTGGTTACTGTACTGGTACAGCACTTCAGAAATTTTATGTTCCCTTTTCCAATGCAGATGTTGCTAGCTGGAGAGAAGGTGGAGGCAGAAGTTTAAACTCCCCAAACTCTCCAACTGATCAAGAAGCAAAACCTCTTATTCAAGAAGATGGTAATGTGCCTGGACCAACAGAACAAAGTGATGTCCTTAAGATAACAGAAAAGAAGGATATACGAATAGCACAGCCTCCCCCACCCAAGATGAATGGCCAGCAGCAGCAGACAGGGATCCTTCCTCAATATAGAGGAATGATACCACCATATGTAAGTCAGAGATCAAATTCTTGCAAAATTTCTTTCACTTGCAGGGGTCATGTTATAAAGAAAGTGGAATGTGGAGGACAAATGGTTCCTATAGAGCAGATAGCCGTATGGCTTGTTTGCTAGTAAGTCTCTCCCATTTCTGGCATGGATTTAGATTATATTTAAGCACTAGAGAAGGTAAAGCAATAACAAGCTTTTTTTAAGAACCTTACAAAACATAAAAGTTTTGAGAAAGAATTCTTACAGCCTTAGGATTCAAAAGCTACCTATTGGTGTGTTATCAGATTAATTGAAACAGGAACACCATCTGGGGCATGCATGAAACCAAAAAAAATCCCTTTATTTCCCCCCGGAATGGAGTACCTCCCCCCCCCAAACATTCTAAGTTAGGTCATTCCAAGGAAAGAAAACTCAAAATAGTTTCAGTACTGTTTTTTTCTTGAAACAAAACTCAAAACTTTTCAAGTGTTTTGGTCATCACAAATAATGGGAAATCAGAACAAGTCCCTTGCTCCCCTATTTTTTACCCCAGGGCCACTAGTATAGATAGATGCTGATTGCTATCATTTAACCAAGTAGAAGAAGGAAAAAATAAAAATAATAAAAACATATAGTGGTACCTCGGTTCACGAACGCTTCTGTTCACGAACAATTCGGTTCACGAACAGCTCCGTTCGCAAAATTTTGCCTCCGTTCGTGAACGCCGGATCAGGTTATGAACAGAATCTGCGGCCATTTTCCCTCCCGTGACACATCGCGGCTTCCTGTAGGGAGGGGGACTCTCCCTCCAAGCAATATCCTTCTCCCCACCCGCCTTCCTGTCCTCCACGCCAGAAGTTGCATCAAGCAAAGTTAGCTTTCTCTCTCTTCATGCTGTACTTTGTGTCATATTTTTGCAGTTTTAAAAAAAAAAACATGGTTCAGAACGGATTAACCGTAATTACATTGAACCTTATGGGGAAATTTGATTCGGTTCAGGACCAATTCGGTTCGCGACCAGAGTCACGGAATGAATTAAGTTCGTGAACCGAGGTACCACTGTACCTTGAAGTCCCAAATAGCTTTGATAGAAGAGAAAATTCAACATTCTTACTGCAGACCAACCAAAAGAACAAAAAACTAATCTTCAATTAGCAGTTATTTAGTTGTTGTTTAGTCATTAAGTCGTGTCCGACTCTTCGTGACCCCATGAACCATATTGCGCCAGGCCTCCCGATCCTTCACTGCCTCCCTGAGTTTGCTCAGTTTCATGCTCATTGCTTCAGTGATGCTATCTAACCATCTCATCCTCTGCCGTCCTCTTCTCCTTTTGCCTTCAATCTTTCCCAGCATCAGGGTCTTCTCCAAAGAGATCTCTCTTCGCATTAGGTGACCAAAGTATCTGAGCTTGAGCTTCATTATCAATCCTTCCAATGAGCAATCAGGGTTGATTTCCTTTAAGATTGACTGGTTTGACCTCCTAGCAGTCCAGGGGACTCTCAAGAGTCTTCTCCAGCACCACAGTTCAAAGGCATAGTTATTTAGTACCTATTCTTCAATTAACATTAATTGTTAACTACTGCACTTCCATTGCTGTGATAATACAGGATTTCTTTAAATGTTTGCAAATGTTTCATGGGCAGGATGGGAAGAAGTTGTGCTGGTTTCAAAACTGGGGCTGTTCCTGCTTAATTGCATGGATAGTGTGTGTTACCATTACACAACAAATAAAAAAAAACCAGCACTCACCACTTACTATTTTACTAGGCTCTGCTAACAGTAATATCAACATTTACAGCTATGAGCAAAATGTACTAATACAGGCCATACAATCAGCAATCAAACCAGTGCATATTGGGTTTTTTTTTTCATTTTTTCTAAATGCACCTTGAAGCTCACATCATGCATAAGAGGCATGCACAAATGCATATATACCCATAGTTCAAAAGACCAACATAGAATTTTCTTATACCCACGCTTCTAGATACCCATCACACTGCACTAGTTGAAGAGTGAAACCTGGTCACTTGAACTAAATTGAATGGGGTAGTATGCAGGTTGCTTCAGGGGCAGGCAGTGAGATGTATAATCACTGGCTGCCGCAGCCATAGTCCAGTTGCAGGCCTCTCACATAGTTTCGTCCTCTCAGGGTTTCTCACTGACAGCAGGCTCTGGTCCAGAATAGCTCGTCAGTTTGCTCTGCTGCTTTTCCTGCTACCTAGCATTCTCTCCTCCCCATCCAGCTTTAATCAGAACATAGGGGATTCCTCATATTCCTCCTAAGTGGGAAGACAGAACCTTGAAGGAATAATACATTTTTGGTGGATTTGGGTTAGAAATAGTGCCTTATGCTCTTAAACCTTTTAAAAAAACTTCTCCATATAATAATCATAGCAATAATAATTTTTAAACAGAATCTCTGGGGATTTTGTCAATGAGACTGGTTTCACATATTGTTCTAAGTCATAATGTGGTTTGATTTTAACTTGATGTATTATGTGAACCCAGTCCACTGTGATTTGTAAATCATATCTTCTGGCTTAGCATGTTACATGAAATCAGTAAGTGATATCCTAACTATGGATTTTTTCACTGGTCCAGTAATAGGCAACTTGATGTCTTTGAAATATTTGAAATTAAATATTTCCACTATCCCAAAATAGTGGCCAGTTATCAGGAACTCTGAAAGCTAAACAAGTTGCCAGTTCCTGGAATAAATAATACAGTAGAGTCTCGTTTAACCGACCTTCGCTTATCCGACATTCCATCTTATCCGACACCCCTAAAAAAAAAAACACAACAACACTCATAAATCGGCGACGAGAAAAGTGTGCCGCTTGTTTGCGAGTATGAGTGTACTCTTTCTTGTTGCTCCTGACAGTGTGGCGCCCCAACACAAAAATCGATTGCAACAGGTGCAGCAGGCGCGCGCATCTAGCCTATGACTCATGTGTCGGTCATGTCTCACCATTCCTAATGGTCGCTCAGTGCAGTTTGTTATTGTATGTGGATTGGTTTACTGTGTGTTACTGTGCAGTGTTTACGTGCGTGTTAACGTAAGTAACGTAGTTGTGTTGTGAAGCAGTTTTTACTGAAATTTACACGAGTATGGCGACGAAAAGAAAGTTGTTGTGTCAGTGGAACAAAAACTTGAGGCAATCAAGAGACTGGACAAAGGGACGATGCAAAAGGTAGCTGACGACTATGGCATCGGACGGGTAACAGTAGGAGACTGGAAAAGGAAACAATTGGAGATAGAAAAATGGTGTTCCTCGAGAGTTACGGATGGTGCACTAAAAGAGAGAAAAACGATGAAAAAGTGTGACTATGAAAAAGCGAGGCTTTGTACGTTTGGTTTACACAGTTCAGAGACAAAGGTGTGCCTATTTCAGGGCCTATTTTACAGCAAAAGGCGTTGCATTTTCAAAATGAATTTAATGAAGGGGACCCAGAGTTTACAGCAAGCGTTGGTTGGCTCGACAGATGGAAGAAACATTATGGAATCCGTCAGTTAAGTGTTTGTGGTGAGAAACTGTCATCAAATTTTCAAGAAATGGAGGCATTCAAGAAAAAGTTTCAAGACTTTATTGAAACTGAAAGCCTAACAGGTGATCAAATATTTAATTGTGACGAGTCAGGCCTTAATTACAAAATGTTACCTAGTAAGAGTCTTGCAGCCAGAACTGAAGCAGCAGCCCCTGGCTATAAGCGTAGTAAAGAAAGACTGACAATTTTAGCATGCAGCAATGCTACAGCAAACCACAAAATGGACCTCGCAATGATTGGGAAGTCCAAAAATCCAAGAGCCTTTAAAACAATTTCAAAAAACACTCTTCCTGTAAAATAGTACAATCAAAAAAGTGCATGGATGACCAGTGAAATTTTCAAAGATTGGTTTTTTAAGGAATTCATTCCTTCCACAGAGAAATTTTTGAAAGAAAACGACCTCCCCAGAAAAGCAATTTTGTTGGTAGACAACGCCCCGACGCCCCCTGATGCAGAGGAGCTTCAAGATGGGGACATTAAGGCTATGTTTCTGCCACCTAATGTAAGCGCCATATGCCAACTGATGGATCAGGGCATTTGGAAACGCTAAAAAGGAACTATCGCAGGAAGCTACTGTCGACAATGATAGAAGAAATTGAAGAAGGGCAAGACATGATTGAAAAATTGAAACGCATCAATGTAAAGGATGTTGCTTATTGGGTTGCAAGGGCCTGGGCTGATGTTAGGGCTCCAACAATTGCCAAATCATGGAAGAAGCTGTTAGGTGAAGATGAAGATGAAATTATGGAAACGGAAAGCACAGATGAAGCCGAAGAAAGCATACTACCCTTAGTCCAACGTATCCCTGGATGTGAGGATGCATCTTCGCAAGAAGTTGAAAGTTGGATGAACGAAAATCAGTATGAAATAACTGATGAAGAAATTGTTGCTCTTGTCAATAGCAATGGCAACGAAATTGATGATCAAGCATCAACTGTTGAGCCTCTCAGAATCTTGCATAATGATGGAGTTAAGGCTCTAGAAACCGCCATGAAATACGTTGAGCAACAAGAAGCAGCTATGGGGATTGACATAATGATGCTGCAAAGATGGCGAGACTTGGCAGCGTAGAAACGGCAATCGTCGGGAAAGCAGACTAGGATCACAAATTTTTTTAAATGATCACAGGACTGAACTTTTTATGGATTTAACTTCCAACAGTGCTGTTACTGTAAGTTCATTTTATGCAATTCTATATTTATTTGTAGTCAATTTTTAATGTTAACTTCAATAAGTTTTCAATACATTACGATGTTTTGGTGCTAAATTTGTAAATAAATTACTGTATAACGTCACCGTGTATTGAATTGGTTTTTTGTTCCTGTTGATTTGTTGTAAAACGTGATGTTTAGGTGCTTAATTTGTAAAATTATAACGTAATTTGACATTTAATAGGCTTTTTCTTAATTCCTCCCTATTATCCGACATTTTCGCTTATCCGATGTTCTGCCGGCCCGTTTATGTCGGATAAGCGAGACTCTACTGTATATTCATCTATTTGATAATGTGGCAGTGTAATTTTCTTAAATCAGAACATAGCACAGGGGATCTGAAATCCTATCTTTAGCAGGTATTATCTGAAATAAACTAAGAAGAAATGAACAGAGACATCTAGCTCCTGATTAGATATCTTCTCCACTTTGTGGCTACCTCATCAGATCCCTCTGTAACTGAGTACTCTGCCTTCCAAGTCAAAACTGAAGAAATTTTGACTCAAGAATAGAACTATAACATTTCTATTGATTTTGAATCATTGGGGGAAAACAGGCTTTTGGGGGGGGGGGGGTTGTAGTAAAAAAACTAAAATTTTGGAAAAATTGAAATACATGAATGTATAAATTGCCTCCAATGTCTAGCTCATGCCCATTATTTTGAGGCTTAGTAAAGGACAGAACAGATCCTCCAACCACTAGATCAGAAGTCAACAAGAAGAAACCAATCTATCTTTTTCTGCAACTTTTCATTTCTACCCAAGAACAAAGTCTGTGCATCTTTGCAATAATTGATAACATTTTGTTTTTGTCTTAATTGTCATAGTTTGCTTTAAAACTTCATTAAGAAAATAGAGCAGGCTGTTTTGGAGCTCTTAATCTATTATGATTTATAATTTGGCTGCATGAGATATCAGAAATGTTCTTCAGTTGTATTAATTGCAGTTAGCCTGTAAAGAGTATTAAGCCAGAAACTATTCATGTTTCTAGCAAATTCTGACTTTTGTTTCTTAGCTTAATATTCTAAGATATGAGTAGTTATTTTGCTCATACAGACAGCCCGTGTGTTCCTTCCCTGGTTGACTGAGCAGTTATGATAGAAATATTTCAATTAATCATACTTCTGCAAAGTATTTCACTGGACCAAACATGTCAGGAAAATAATCAAACCTCAGAACAGGCAAAAATACAAAATCAGCTTCATACTGTGGTTTAACATCCTGATACTTTCTTAAGCTGGTGATTCTTGTTTCCCATTTTATTCACCTTGGGAACCTATGATTTATCAGTCTCTTCTGATTCAGCTGAAAGTGTGAAGGGATCACCAAAGGGACTGTATGTGCTAACTAATTATTAATCCTCTTTCTTCTTGATAAGGTGATGTGTAATTGTTTAAATATAGCCAAAATAGTGTGAAATAGTGTGAAATGCAAAATACATGCTTAGAGGAACCACAGAATTTCAAGATGATATACTTTTGCATAATTTCGCTATATAAATTCAGTAAACTCAACCTTTTAAAGTCTTAAATAGCTTTAAGTTTAATAATTTTTATACAAGAGCCTATTTATCATTGCTTTGGTTACAGTTGGCATTATGCATGGCATTTATATATTCCTATAATGTATCTTTATGTATGCCTGCCATATAAATGTAGTTCTTACAGATCTAGTTTCTTTTTCTTTAGATGCTTAATCAGTACCCTAAACTAGCATATCCACCAATGGCAGGTCCCAGCAGATTTCCTGCCCCACCTGAGAGCAACAGGTGAGAAAGCCAATTGCTTTGCTTGCTTTGTTCCAAAATTAGTTTGCATTTGATAGTAGAACTAGATTTGCTTAATGTTTAAAGTCAGAACGTTATACATTGTGCATTTACAGTACATTATATGGCTGAAATGTATAAGCAGGCTAAGAGGATCCTAGACATTTAAAAATGTATATGCTGGCACCAAGGATTTTAGCTTTTTCTCCACCTGACTTCTTAAATTTGATTTTAGTTTCTAGTAATTTAAAAATTTAGAGTATTTTTCAGTATTGAGTTAAATTAATCATATAACCATTAAATTGGAAGGGTCTATTTAGGCCACTGAGGTCTGACTCCCTGCTCCATGCAAGAACTCAGATTAAAGCATTCCCCAATAGATTGCTGTCCAATCTCTGCTTGAACATGCTGTATGAAAGTAATCCAATCTAATAGCGTAATTTGTCTCATTTGTTAACTAACCTAAGCATCAATTTCTGAGGTTTAAATCCAAATGTGATACATATTTCTTCTTTTTCTAGAGGCCCAAGGGGAAGGGGGCCTTCTTCATGGAACTCAGAAACTGTAGAACGTCCATCCATCCTAAGTGCCAATGAACTCAAAGAACTTGATAAATTTGATAATTTAGATGCTGAAGCGGATGAGGGCTGGGCTGGTAAGCATATGGATCTTATAAACCTTGAACTAAAATTGTATACAGAAAAAAGTATTCACTATTCTAATCTCCAATTTGTTACTTTAGGAGCTCAAAGTGAAGTAGATTATACTGAACAGTTGAACTTCAGTGATGATGATGACCAGGGAAGTAATCAGAAAGAACAGGAAAGCAGGTAATGTATTGATACAGAAAATATAAAAATCATCTCCTAGTCTTTGAGTTGTATAATGTATAATGTTTGCATCAGTTTGCCATTGTGATATAGTACATAGCTACCTACCGGGTATAAATATCTGTTTAGCTGTAGTGCTTAAATTTGCTAAGTAATTTTGAGCATGTCACTGTTATCCATCTAGTCTAATTCATAGCATTTGAGAACTAGTGTGGTATAGCAATTAAGGTGTTGGACTAGGAGTAGAGAGACCCAGGTTCTAGTCCATCAGCCACTGATGCTCACTCAATGCCTTTGGGCCAGTCACCTTCTCTCAACCTAACCTCTTTCTCAGGAACGTTGTTGTGAAGGAGGGAACAATAGGTATGCTGCCTTAGCCTCCTGAATAAAAGGCAGTCTATGCATCTCATAAATAAATATAATTGTAATCTGTGTATGCTTCTCATTATGTTCACTTTGTTTTTCTACCTTGGTTTTAGCTCATGGTTCCATTTTCAGCTAACTTATAAACCTTGACAGGGCTGCCTTAGTAATGCAATATTTATGAAATTAGTACAAAGATTTTAAAATGTGTTTGACATAAAAATTATATGCAAAGTATGTTTCTGTTAACGTGTTTTATGCAGTAATGAATCTACTAAAGATCTGGACAAGAAAGATATAGAAGAGCCTAAATCATCTGCTCCTTTGCCATCAGTTGGATCAAAAGGAACATATAATAAAAGCAGTCAGTTTGACCAGGTATGTCTTGTTGCTATCTCTTTAGACACCACATAGTTCCTAAAGAACAAATTGGTCCAAACATTTTTTTTCCTCAGATAAGCACATATACCAAATGTCTGAATTTGCAATTCTTTTCATGCTACAGGTGGCATTTACTGTCGCAAACAGAATTCCATTTCTATCTATTGTTAGTTTGAGAAACTTGCAGTAAAAAATATTTTTTCCTCTCTCTTCCAAGAGGAATTAAATCTGATCTTACTCCATTGATCAGTAAAGTTATCAGTAGTCAGTTATGTTTAGGGTTAATACTCTCAAAAGTATTAAACATTCTTGATTAAATGTTTAAAGCTTTGAATAACCCAAATAAAGCTTATTCTAATGACAATCATTTCCCAATTAAATTCTATTCATTATCAATTAAAGTCTAATCAGTTTATGTGATTAATATAAATTATGTTTCATTCTTTTGGACAAATGGTTGTCTTCTCACAGATTTGAGAGATATTTCCATTGCTGCTTTTTAGGCACCAGCTCAAGATATTTCTTTTTGGCATGACCTTTGATTTATGTTTGCTTGTTCTTGGTTTTACTGTTTAAAATCAGTTAGGTTTTCTCGTTGTGTTAAAATTCTACTGGTAAATTCTGTTTGAAGTATATGTATGTGTAATTTTTATTATATTCTATATACCAGAGTATCAAGCTGAAAGTGACAAATAATTTCATATGTTTAAAAACAAATAATTTTATACGTTTAAATAGATAAATTTTATTTCCTTGATGTATATTGGAGAAAAGATTTCAATTTTGTTGCCTTTACAATCTGCCTCTAAGTAAAATTTAATCTGCCCAGTTTGAAATGATTAAATTAGTTTCATTCAGCTTTTTGATTTCATAAGAATATCCACAAGTTTTTTTTTTTTTTAATCTAATAGGGACGTGGACTGTTACCATCACAACCTTCAGTACTTGAGAGAAGCAGTTCTGGACTTCATGTAAAATCTGCTCTTCAGGTATCATCAAAATGTTTAACAGAAATCATCTCTGATCCAATATTAATATTTACATTCCTTTAACTTTCTTTTTTAATAAAATGTTGATAGTCTCAGTTGGAATAACTTCATAGTTAGATTCCCCAGTAGCTGATTTTGCATGTTTTTTTCCTTTAAATGCCTTTGCTGAATTCATAGGCTAAACTCCAAAATGAATGTATGGGATGTATTTGTGCATCAGTTTTTCCTCTTTTATTGCACTCAATTATTTTACATTGAGTGCTGTGCTGAAACTCTGATCTTAAATTAAAATTAGAATACAATATGCTAAGACCACTACTCCTTAAATTTTAGATGTCAATAAGCCTAAGGAATTAAAAGTTAATTCATGTGCAGGGTTCAAAATAATAAAGCTCTTGGTAACAAACATTTTATTTTTCAGAAGAAGGATTATTTTAAGCACCTCTTAACTCTGAAAATGTTCTTAAATGTATGTACATTTTGGAGATTCTTTGATGAAAATAGGTAGGATTCCAGAATCTACAGGAATGTTTTTCCATTTATAATTTGCACTACTTATTTTTATTAAACCCGGCCTGAGATTATATGACAAAGTACTTGGAAGTCTCTCTTCCAGAGTTACTAAGAGAATTGAAGAGCCATTTTGTTCATGCATTTAGGCAGGGGAATTTAATCTTATAACTTTGGTTTAGATGTTTACTTTTTTTTTAATTAAAAAAAATAGCATCCACTTCCAGATCGTATGGGAGGGCCAGGAAGACAAGGTTCCTTTCCTCCGAGGCCAGTACCAGATGAAGATGAGATTTGGAAGCAGAGGCGAAGACAGCAAACAGAAATATCTGCATCGGTAGAACGAGCCCGTAAAAGGCGAGAAGAAGAGGAACGAAGAATGGAGGAGCAAAGAAAAGCTGCATGTGCTGAGAAATTAAAACGCTTAAATGAGAAATTTGGGTGTGTACCAAAACCAACCCGGGAAGATCCATTGAAAGAAAAAGAAAAGATCAAGGAAAAAGACATTGAAAAGGAAAAGGAAAAAGCTTTTGTAAAGGAGAAAGAAAAATTGATAGACATGGAAATAAACGAAAAAGAAAACCAAGAAAAAGGAAAAGAAATAGAAAAGGAGAAAGAAAGAGAGGAGAAAGAAGAAGTGGAAGAGAAACCTACAGCAGATGACAAACCTAAAGATGAAATTTCTGAGTCTCAGGAGTCTGTCATTGCTCCAGTGATATTAGAGAAACAAGAAAAAGAAAGCATCAGTGAGGAAGAGAGAGGTCTGTATCAATTCCTTTGTTAATGTAAAACAAAGTTTTTACTTCCAGATATTGTCGTACTTTAGGTTTCAGCATTCCTTGTCTTTATTCAAGTTGGCTGGGGTTTTAGCAATATCTCAGGGAAGGCACAGGATCCACACCTCACATTGGAAACAAGCAGTATGTTTGTGAATACTGGAATCTCAGCCAGATCATTACCCTTGAGTGCTTTGGACATCCTGAAGTAGGCATATAGCATTTTATAAGGAACAGCACACTTCTTAAATGTATTTAAAATAGAAATCATGCAAAACAATGCTTGGAAAGTCAACCACAGTATAAATTTAAACATTTTCTCAGTTTTAGTACCTAACAATATGCAGAGCACCCATATGTGCCAGCAGAGTTTTCATTTGGAACATCTACAATGAACATTTACAAGTTGAAGAGGCAAACTGATACTTAGGTTAAATACAAGCTTGCCTAATTTGAGATGTAAGCTCTTTTGGTGACAACTTCTTTAAAAAGACTAAAATACATACTTTTGTTTTGCTCATAAGTCTATTAGTTATTCTTTGACCTAAATCATATGTGGCACTAATTGTACCTTTGCCTTTGGACAGATTATCAACTTGTTTCCACCATGCAAGAAAGCAATCTGAACGAAAGGGACAATTCACATGAAAGTGAGCCTGATTCTGGTGCTCAGCCTCGTCCTGCCGTTTCTTCTGGCTATTCAAAGCAGTTTCAGAAATCGTTGCCACCACGATTTCAGAGGCAACAGGTAATGCATTCATCTTATACTTTATATTTATACTTTTATATTTATACTTTATATATATACTTATATTCATGTACTTTGTAGTACATATTTTATTCAGTTTCATTTACAGAGTCAAATAAGTGAATAAAGACACCATGGAACAAGTAATAGTTTCCATGATCCAAAGTTAGTACAGCATTTTATGTTAATTGCTCTTCCTAAGCTGTAGATTATATCTGTGTGCCATTTTCAACCAGAATTTACATATTTATATATGTAAATGTATAAATTAACTATGACTAAGGAGATATCTATCCATCCCATCTGATCCCATCCATCCTTAGTTAGTTAATGCTGCCAAAGTTCCCAGCGTAGTAAGAGTTGGAAGTTTGGACACCAAGAACATTAAATATATACTATTCCAAAACAATTGTAACTGAAAAAATGTGAATTAAGTATATCAGAGGTTTCTAAGAAAGAAACTGTATAGAGGAAAAGCTGATTGTATCTGCTTTTTTGTAGGAGCAAATGAAGCAGCAGCAGTGGCAACAGCAGCAGCAAGGGGTTTTACCACAATCTACACCATCACAACCTTCTAGCAGTCCTGTTCCCCCACCACCACATAGACCATTGTACCAACCCATGCAACCACACCCTCCACATCTGGCTTCTATGGGCTTTGATCCAAGGTGGCTCATGATGCAATCTTACGTGGATCCAAGAATGATGTCAGGAAGACCTGCTATGGATATGCCACCTATGCATCCTGGTATAACTCTTACTGTATAGAACTTCATTTTCCTCCAGTTTTTCCTTGGTGTAATTTTAATGTCTGTACTGCAGATCATCAAATTAAATGTTCTGAGATTAGACATTTCAAGGAGCTGCTTATTTCAAAGAAAATATGTTGAAAGCTACTGTCATTACTAGAAACATTCCTCTAATGACATTATTTGAGGATAAATGGATAGCTACCAGGGATATCATCTCTTCTGTGGCTATGCCTCAATTGTGAAAATATGTCCTACAGCAAAGTATATTTGAAGGATGTATGCTTGTTTATAAATTGTATAGACAGTTTTTCAGTGTATGTAATGGGCTGTAAGAGTAACCTTGAGGAACAGGAGGAAGAACTGCAGCCTAGACAACAGTCAGACAAAAGAAATTTGAGGCCGAGGCAGAAATGTCATTTGAGAAAGCATGACCCTCCCTAGTTCTCTTGTAAATAAATGGGGGGGGCACATTCAGACTTGCAAGATTCTGTTACTGTAACCTTATAATAAAAGTAGTAGCAGGATTCATAACTTTGGTTTCCTAGTCTGGTCTACCTCGAAGGGCTGATAATTTTACACTTCTTTGCTAAAGGTATTAGATGCAAATCCTAGCATTTATGCATCTTAATTTGATTATCTCCTTTTCAGGAATTATACCTCCTAAACCACTTCTGAGAAGGGATCAGATAGAGGGGACAGGAACTGGTTCAGATTCTTTTGATCATGTTAGTCGATCAGCGAGGGAACATGCCATACCACTGACAGAATCACGTATGATGTGGGGGTCAGAACCGTATGCTCACACAGATCCTCAACAGACTAGTACCTCCCCCAAAATCCTCGAAGAAACTGTTGATATAAGGTAATCCTTGCAGTTTTTGTGTATAGTGTGGCTTTCTTTTCTATAGTGCTGGCATCGTGTACATTCAGGCATATCTATAATTTCCAATAATGTAAAAGGATCAACATAATTTTACTAATTCATGCTTCTTCTTAGAAATAACTATATTCTTCAGGACAGTTGTCTCTCTTGGATAAGTAATAGAAAAATGTAAATGCAATTACAGCTCCATTAAACTACTAGAATTAACAGATGGATATTTGGCAGTGAAAGAGCTGAGACATTGCCCTTCCTTTTTGCATTGTAGATTCCTTGACTGTTTTCCATTTAAAAACAAAAAAACAAAATTCATAAAAGATTGTCCACACATCTCCCTCCTGTCTAGTTTGACCCTGAATGTAGCTATAAGATGTAAAGGACATCTATAAATAGTTCAGTCATGAACTAAATTTAAAACTCTTACTATATACAGGTAGTCCTCGTTTAGCAACCACAGTTGGGACAGCAATTCACTCGTTAAGCGAAGCGGTCATTAAGTGAATCCATGACTCTGCTTACGATCTTACTTCAGCTTTCCTTTGCTTTACAGACTTGCAAAGGTTATAAATGTGAGGATTGGATGTAAAGTTACTTTTTCATCACCATCATAACTCTGAATGGTCGCTAAATGAGGCAGTTGCTAAATGAGGACTACCTGCATACATAGATTTATATTCATTTTAGCAGCTATTTCAGTTTCTTCCAAATATCTATCCACTGGGTTACTTGTGAGGTTTACTGTATTTTTAGGTATGATTATTCAAAATGTTGAAAATCTCTATCACAACCCCAAAAAAGTATCTCCAGAACTAATTGGGTTACCAATAGATATCTTTGAGTATGCAACAAATAACCCACATTTTAAACATGCCTTTATGTTTAATATTGTTTAGGAAGATTGATAAGTCTTCAGCTGAAAATGTGGCTTGTTTCCTCTAGGTCTGAGGAACTTTTGGATCAAGAGCAAATAACTGTTCAAGCGGTATACACAGGAGAAGAAAATCAGTTGGACCCCCATATAAAGACAGACTTCTTCAAAGAATCTGAGGATGTGAACATACAGCAGACTTCAAACAGATCTTTAGAAAATACACAGCCTCATCAATCAGACACATGTCCACCAACAGTAAGTTTTGAAGTAACTGCAGGAAATGTTTCAGAAAGCTCCAAAGAAGAGCAGGTGCCTATAGAAGAGAGTAATTCTTCTCTGAAAAAGAGCATTTCTCATGGATCAACTCATTCTCTGAAGTCAGAAGAGCCAGGGAGTGATACACAGGCAAATGTTCCAAAATTAAACAACAGACACACTGAAACAAAAGAACCGCTGCTTGAAAGAGTGGACAGCAAGCAAAAAAAGGAGGGGTTTACAACTAGTAGGTTGTCAGAGGGACCAAAACCTGAAAAGTCTTTTAAACCTAAATCTGAAACTAGGTGGGGTCCAAGGCCAGGGTACGGCAGAAGAGAGGAAGGTAGTGACAGGCCAGTGAGAAGATCTGGTCCTATTAAAAAGCCTATTCTTCGTGATATGAAAGAAGAGCGTGAACAAAGAGAAGAACGTGAACAGAAGAGAGAAAGAGAGGGAGAAAGATTGACAAATGAGAGAGTCAGCAAAATTGAGAAAAGGGAGCAGCCTCAGATGCTAATTTCCAGGTTAGAACCAGAGAAGACCACTACAGATGGCAAGAAAATATTGCAAAACACATTACAAGCTTCAGAGTGTACAGACAGCCCCACGGAATCTATAATTACACCTGCTGTTCAGCAGCCTCTCATTGTGCAGCAGGCAGCAGCAGTACTTCCTGTATCTCAGCAGCCAGCTGCAATCCAAACACCTCCACCTTCAGTTCCCCAGCCAGTCAGTCCACAAACTGCAGTTGAGGCTCCACCACTTACTGTACAACAGTTATCGGTTCAACAACCTGTCAGTATAAAGGAAGAAAAACAGCCAGAAAAAGTAATTAACAAAGAACGAACTGTAGAAAGACCTGGTATTGAAACCAGACCAGTAAAAAGAGAACCTGGATTATCTCCCAGAACATACTGGAAAGAAGCTAGGGACTGGTTCCCAGACCAAGGATACAGAGGGAGAGGGCGTGGAGAATATTACTCTAGGGGGCGCAGCTATAGAGGTTCTTATGGAGGCAGGGGTCGAGGTGGGAGAGGTCACAATAGAGACTATCCACATTACCGAGATACTAAACCTAGAGTAGAACATGTCCCTTCTGGTCCTCTTAGGCAGAGAGAGGAGAGTGAAACCCGTAGTGAGAGCTCTGATTTTGAAGTTGTTCCAAAACGGCGAAGACAAAGAGGCTCAGAAACTGACTCTGACAGTGAAGTACATGAAAGTGCAAGTGACACTCTTCTTTCAGACAAGGACAGCTTAAGCAAAGGCAAACACACAAAGAGAGAAGAAAGGGTAGATGTTAAAAAACCTTCAAAAGCCCTGTTATCTTTCAAACCTGAAAATAACATTCGAGGGGACCATAGAGTTGTAGATAAAACATATGTAAGGGAAGATGAGAATAAGACCAAACCAGGTTTTCTTCCTAAAGGAGAACCTTCTAGACGTGGCAGAGGAGGGATGTTTAGGCGTGGTGGAAGAGATCCAGTTGGCCGCCCACCTCGACCATCTATTCTTAGGAGACCAGGATACAGAGAGAATCAGTGGAACCCAAGGCAAACGGAAACCTCCAAAGTTGAAGATGGAGAACCACAACGAAGGCATGAGCATTATGGCCCTATACAGTTGGATAAAAGACCTCCTGCAAAATTTGAAAGGAAATTTGATCCTGTAAGGGAACGACCACGAAGACAAAGGCCTGCACGACCTCCCAGGCAAGATAAGCCACCACGCTTTAGACGTTTAAAAGAAAGAGAGGCAGCATCAAAAATAATTGAAGTCACAACCAGTTCATCATCAAGTGTGGCAGTGAGTAATGCTGTTAATGAGCAGCCAAGCACTACTTTGGAGGTTTCAGGAAGTAAAACACCTGACTTGTCCAATCAAAACTCTTCAGACCAGGCAAATGAAGAGTGGGAAACCGCTTCAGAAAGTAGTGATTTCAATGAGAGACGTGAGAGGGATGAAAAAAAATTAGCAGACATCACAGCACAGGGAGCTGTTAAGACAGGAGAAAACACATTAATTCCCAAAAGAGAAATAGCTAAGAGAAGTTTTTCCAGTCAGAGACCTGGGATTGATCGGCAGAATCGCCGTGGCAATAGTGGCCCATCCAAATCCGGACGAAACTTTTCAGGGCCAAGAAATGAAAGGAGAAGCGGCCCTCCAATAAGACCTGGGAAAAGGGGGTAAGTGTGTTTGCTACAAGAACCTAATGTAGAAGGCTTCAAATAAAAGCCATTAAAATAAAAAGTTACAATTTTACTTTGCTGGAATTTTAAATGATTTTTAAAAATAATATGAAGAGAAGTTAATGCTTCAGATTTGATTCATAAGTGTTTCAGAACATGCAGGAGCATGAATGCAGCACTTCACTGCAACTCATTAAAGCAGCCACTTCTGTTTCCCAGGTTGTACAGTTGCAGTGGAATTCTCAACACAGAGCTGCACAATCCTAAGAATAGATGTTGCTGAGTCTAATGAGTCATAGACATGCTGTGTTCACATTTTCATGCATTCTAGCTCTTTTTTTTAACTGAATCTGTAGTATTGCATAGCTCTGAGAGTTACTTCTTCCACT
This sequence comes from Python bivittatus, assembly GCF_059951505.1. Lineage (NCBI taxonomy): Eukaryota > Metazoa > Chordata > Lepidosauria > Squamata > Pythonidae > Python > Python bivittatus. The sequence continues at coordinate 3,023,673 of NW_028277098.1, forward strand.
TAAAAGATTGGAATGGGGAAATAGTTGTTGTTGCAGGGCATATTTCCAGGAGGGAGGGGGAATTGATGGGGGAAGAGATACATGTATTACAGACAAAGGCAGAATCAAAAATGGGCAGGATAATTCCTCCTCTCTCAGTTTTTCTTGTCATGGTTTCTTGGAAATCAAGAGCTGACAATGCCTGATAATATCTGATCACTTGTATAGAACTCTTGAAAATAGGTCTAGAGTCATTTTAAAAGTTTATATGTGAGAAGGGAGATAAAACAGGTAATTTTTTGGCTGTCTAGTTAAAAATAGATAATATAGTTTACTTGAAATAGGATAGAACATCTTCACAGTGTTCTAGTGATTTCTGTAAAAAACTTCGTTACTGTCAGCCTAGTTGAACACTAGTGTAAAAAGTGTAGTTTCTGGGCTGCAGGTGGTCCACTGGGAGGGGAAAGTAGATGTGACTCTTAGGGCATCCTCACTTCCTTGCAGCTATCTCCTTTCCAGCCATTGTGTTTTCTACCCACTCACTACCACATTTTGCTCTGCCACTTCTCTCTCTATGAAGATGGAAGGAAAGAGGAGACAGAATTATAATGGCAGAAATTCTTAAACATCAAGTATAACCCCTGGTTGGTACAGATTTCTAAATTGAAACATTGTGCAACATATCCATCATCTCAGTTATAATATTAAAACATCCCAGGTAGATGTCAGGTTAGGCTTCACTGAACACATCAGACAGAGTAAGCCCACCATCTTTCTGGATAGTTGGTACTGCTGTCAATTGCTTTTATGATTAGGAAATGTTTTCTCATGTTCAGTTTGAATCTATCTTCATGCAACTTGAATTCTGTCTCATGCATGCTGGTGTGATAGAGATCAGATCTTGACTTATTCCTGTATAACACTTCTTCAGAGTGTTACCTATCATATCCTCCCTTAGTCTTCTATGAACTGTGGTGCCCAGAATTAAACACAGTATCAGAGTAAGGTCTGACTAATTCAGAACCACGTGGAACTAATACTTCCTGTGATTTGAAGATTATACTTCTGTAGACAAAATCTAAAACTGCATTTGGTTTGTTTGTTTTTTTTGCAGCCATATCGCTCTGCTGATTCATACAGTTTGTAATCAACTTCTATCCCTTAAAAACATAACCAATCAGGCCAGATGCCATCTTAGACCATTGTTTTTTCTCACAGTATTGAACCAGATATACCCAAGCCAGAGGTGGCATTAACTCTCAGAACTAATAGCTCTTGATAGACCTGTCCTCCAGTCCTCTTTTAAAACCATCCAAGTTAGTGACCCTTTCTCATGTGGTGGAATATGGTTGAACTTCAATTATTTTTAGTTAACCTTCAGACATTATGAAGAGGTTTAACCCTCTTAACTTTTCTTTGTAGTCTGTTTTTATCAGACCCCTCATTTTTCTGAAGTTTTTCCTTTTGTAGAAAAATGTTGGACCCAATTTCAAAGAATTGACTCAGAGCAGTTTTCAGAAAAACATAAATCCACAGTAACAAGCAGTAAGACATCCACAGTAACAGGATTCAAACAAATTGAGTATTAAAACATCTGCAGTAGGTTTAAATATGAGTCCTAGGCTGAAGAGTTTGTTAACCATTTAAGATGTCTAATAATAACAAAAAAACAGATGGCATCCATACACTAAGGAAAAGCCCTGTGGAAGAGCTCTATCTTCAGTGTTTGTTTTGCTTTTAATGTTGTCTAAGAGTCAGATGTCAACAGGGAAGCTGTTCCAGAGAGTAAGTGCTTCAACGGAAAAGCAGCATCCCCTGGCAGCAGCTGCCAAAACCTATCTGAGATAGGGCTGCAGTTTTCTCAGGATGATCTTGTTGGTTGAAATAATTCTGGCTGGAGAGATTCAAAGCATTAGAGCTTTATAGTAGTAAGGCATTGATCAGCAAGAACTAGGATTGAGCCAAGATGCTAGGAAGACAGGGAATTATGTGAAGTGTATAAGGAAGTTACTTCAGCCAACCAGGAACACTTTTTCCACAGATTTGTTTCTCTGAGTTTATGTGAGTTCTACATTAAGGAAACAATAGCACCATTCTTTTGCGTCAAAAGGGCAGTAATGGACCATGTCCAATATTCCTCAGAACCATCACCATTTATTTCCCAACTCCAGGCACATGGGAGAAAGGCAGTCTGTCAGTCAAAGACAAGAACCTGATTATTCTTGGAGTACCAATGGAGGGCATTTGGGTGCCACATTGATCCCTTCTGCAGTCCTTACTGAAGGTGAAGGAGGTCCCAGGAACTTGTGTGTTAAAAGTGCTGAGGCAGCTCTGAGGAGCTTTGAAATTTCAGTTGCAGCTTTTGGAGCCAATTGTGAATTTCATTTTAATAGGCAGTCTATATTTACAGAGAAGAGCTAACAGGTTCAGATGACATGTCAAAGGGCATTAAATATGATTTTAGCACTTGCTCCTGCAGCTGTTTTGTTGACAGATTCCTCATTGGAACAAGTAGATGTGTTTGAATTTCATGCTACTGTCACTTGAATTGTAGCCATAGGAAACCCTTGGTTCAGGATAAAAAGAGGTGATCTGAGATCTTAAATTAGACTGATTAAGCCTTCTCAGGATCCTAGAACCTTCAGGCTGAATCTTTTCCTTAGAAAAACTCCTTACAAGAAAAAGACCTAATTTCTTAGAAGAAAGATGGATGCTCTGGCTATGACAGCCTTTTTGCGTACCTTCATTTTGTCACATTTGGAGGCAGCTACCAAGGGTGTAGCCAGGGAACCCCTTGATTAACTTTATCATGCCTTCCACCTTCAGTAAGGATGCAAAGAAGTCACTTTCCCAAAATTAACAGTGTTGGACAAAACCAAGACAGACATTTGGATCTCAGAGACCCACTTCACCTTGATCTACATTGAAATAGCTAGTCTGGAGAACTAGGTCTTCCCCAGGGAGGGATAAATTAATAGGATCCTGCTTGTTTTATTCTGGCTCTAAAGCCATAATTAAAATCCTGCTGGTTATCATAGGGAAGGGAATAATCCATAATGCCATCCAAAAGATACAGAAAAGTTGTAAGATGTTTCCTTTTCTTCTTTAACAAAACTTGGAATGGTACTTAGGAATTTAATGATATTATGTTCATTGTTGTCCAATAAAGAAAGTACAGTATTCCTTGCAATAAGAAGTTACATAGTATACAATATTCATTTGTACATTTCCATGCTACCTAGAAAAGCTGCTTATGTTTTGAAAGACTTCTGGAAATTTTTAAAAAGCACTGCTATTATTTCATTTCTGCTATATGAAATGTTAAGGACTTGTTTCCAATTTTGTGTAAAACTGGCTTACAACCAAACATTTCTGCATTTTTATCTAAAGAAAATATTTCGCATATTTTCCTATATTCCTGCATTATTTTCCCCTATGAGCTAAATGTAATGTTTTTTCAGAAAGCTCTAACTTGAAATAATTTTTTTTTAAAAGTAATAGATTCTTCTAACCAAAATATAGTATTTAATCATTGGCATCCTGTATATTGTCAAGCTACAGTAAGTATATTTTGTGCTCCATAGAATGGTTAAGGCATTGCAGCATGATTTTAATGGTGACTGTGTGTAAACGTGTGAAAGACTTGAGTTTATACTATAGCTGTGATTTTCTAAAGCAGAACTAATGCAATCCAAAACATGTTAGACAGGAAAATAGATATCTTCATCTAGATGTGTTTTCCTTTTCACATTGCTGCTACTCCTGTTTGGATTAATTGTACACAAAACATTTTGAAATAAAAAAAAATTGCGCAAATCTTAATTTGGGTTGATCATAAAAAAGTGAAATTCTGCTGCCAAATGAGGGAGAAATATTTCTCTATGGTTGGAACTCCATTACATTCCCTCTTCCTTACCTCTCCACTCCAAAATCTTGGGCATGAGCTGCAACCATGTGGGAGAAACATTTCTGTATTTGTCAAGAAATGACAGAATAGCTTTACTGTAAAACATAGAATGAAGTAATTATTCTAGTAATTCAACTAGAATATGGGTAATGTTCAATAATGTACTAAATACCACTATATCTTCATTACTATGCTTTTACTAATTATTTATTAATTGGTTCTGATTCTTATACAGACCATTTGAAGAACAGATACCTGTTATGATTAGCACTGAACCAATAAACAACAGTTTACATCTGGAGGAAAATGGTAACGGTGCTGCTGTGCTGAAAGGTTCCAAAGATAGCAACAACAAGAAACGGGAAGAGCCCAAGTCTGGGCCAAAGAAACCCAAAGAAAAAGTTGATGCAATCTCTCAGTTTGATCTTAATAACTATGCAAGTATGTATTTGGAAATCTCTGTAAGATTCTTATATGCGTCTTAAGATTCTTAAATGCTCCTTCACTGGAGGTTTCCAGGAAAATACTGGATAGCCATTTATCCAAAATGGTATGAGGTTTCCTGCACTGGGCGTGGGGTTGGGCTAGAAGACTTCCAAGGTCCCTTCCAACCCTGTGATTCTATGAAATGCTTTCTTTATGAAACGTCCAATAGAATAATGGTGGGTTCTTTTTCTGTCCCACTGCATAAACCAAAGCTGTGATGATGACCATTGCTTTTAACTGGTGTCTAGGTGTAAGTCTAACATTTGGACTTTTTTTTATAGGCGTTGTCATTATTGATGACCACCCTGAAGTGACAGTGGTTGAAGATTCCCAGTCCAGCTTGAACAATGATGGCTTTACTGAAGTAGTGTCAAAAAAACAGCAAAAACGTTTGCAAGATGAAGAACGTAGAAAAAAAGAGGAACAAACAGTACAGGTTTGAGATCATGCATAATATTACTTTTTTTGTATTTTTTCTTATAGAAAGTATTGGGTATTCTGTGGCTCTTCAGATGTTGTTGAACTATGACTGCTTGCATATACCTTGCCATGATTCATATTGACTGGATGGACCAGGAGTTGAAATTGAGTAACATCTGGAGTAAATGGTGCTCATTCAGAAAACATTCTACTTGAAATTGGTGCCATAATTTCCCAAAACATCTTTCCTTGCAAACCATAAGAATTACCATACTGGATCCAGCTAACTATTCTGTTAACTGATTCACATGGTGTCTTTTAAATTGTTCATGTATTTGTTTGCTACTCTTCAGTCCAGGTTGTCCATAATTATCTGGTTGGTAGTTGATATAATAGCCATGGAAATACACCTTGTACTTTGTAGGAAGGAATGTCTAATCAGTCTGTTTGTGCTCCATAAATTCATCTAATCATTTTTTTTAACCAGCAGTCAAAAATATATTCCTTGAGTTAATGTGATGTTATTTGGAACAAGTACATCGTTTTGCCATTTATTTAAGCATTTCAGTTTCAACTTTCCTTAGTGGATCACCTCTCTCAACAGTCTTTTCTTTCTCAGGTTTGGACCAAAAAGAATTCAAGTGAAAAGGGAAGATGCCCAAATTCTAAGCTACCACCCAGGTTTGCCAAAAAGCAACAACAGGCAACTGCGGCGGCGGCGGCTGCTGCTGCTGCAGCTGCTGCTCAACAAGGTCAGGCTCAACCGCAACTCCCATTGCAATGTGTGTCTCAGATTCCAAGTCCACAAACTTCAGTTCAGCCACAAACACAAGCAAGTTGTGCAGTGAACGTCTGTACAGACTATGCAGGAACAAGCAAAAATCTGCAGAATGCACCTGCCCATAATGCTGTAGGAACTGAATTATGGGATAATAAAGTACCCCCTACAACCGTCCTCAGTGACATCTCTAAAAAATGTAAGCAGAGATCTCTTTTTCCATCTGGCTGCATGGGCAGGAGAAAGAAAAATGTATGCTTAAAGTGTTGAATAACTAACTTCCTTCCCTGGGCTTCTCAGTTCTTCTTGGCATGAAATGTTCAGCTCTTCATATGATACTGTCATGTGAAATAATTAGATTGTAAAGCTGCAGAGTTCAATCACACATCCTTAAAATGTGTATCATTATCTTTTTTTTTTTTTTGACCCTTCCAAATATAGTGGGTAAGTTTCCTATCTACTACTTGGTCTTTGAATGTGTGAATGTTGCCCAAAATATAATGGGAACTGTTTTACTACTTTGACATGCTGTGTTCCTCTGCTTTTTTCTGGACCAATTCCAGGAGTTTTTCTTCAAAGAGAATTCAGCTATACACCATAGTGAGAGGTTTATTTTTTCTCCAACCTCCTGAGCTTGGGAGGTATCTATAGATAACTTTTCTGAACTTCTGCTGATGTGTTTCACTTTCAAAAGTTCTGATTCATTTTATTCTTTGGACTTTCAGTAGGACCCATTAGTCCTCCACAGCCACCTTCTGTCAGTGCATGGAATAAGCCTTTGACATCATTTGGATCAGTTACGTCACCAGAGGTAACACATTAAGCAAACAGTGAATAGCATATATTTTGATTTAAAACTTGCCATGCATAAATATTAAAACAGCAAAACCTTTATCTAGGCCAGATATTAGAAGTTGCATTGTTGGGCACATTTCAGTTTTTTTTTAAAAAGCATTGTGATGCAGCCACTTTGTAATGGAATGGTTTGTTACAAATTTGCTATAATGGAGATTTCTCCAGTTACAACAAATTGGAAACCTACAATTTTGCTTTTTTCTCTC